>NC_086449.1:57241750-57842305 GCF_028390025.1 Pseudophryne corroboree
AAATTCTGTATTTCAGAATATTCCGTATTTTGGAATATTTGGATATGGGATACTCAACCTATATATATATATACACAGTCAGCAGCAGTCCACACCTTCCAAATAATACCGGTAGTAATGGCCGGTGCCCTCCAATAGTAACAAACACGTGTTACCCATAGGGAATGACAGGCCACACAGCTGTTGTGAAATACTTAAATATGTTGGATGAGTGTCCTCATAAGAGACAGGAGAGAGAGAGATCGTTTCTCTCTGTCTCCTCTAAGCACTGCAGCACACTCCATACCCTGGCTACACACGCCACCACATCTCTCCTCCCTGCAGCAGTTCAGCCTGCGCGCCCAACCAATGACTGAGCTGCTTGCTGCTACTTCACAAACTATTGGACAGCTGAGCCATCACTCAGCTGTCCTGTACTGCTATGCGGCGCCATGGCTGTTAGGGGGAGCTGGGAGCAGCACAGCTATGCGGCGCCGCAGATCGGTAACAGAGCTCCGATCTGTGGCGGGGGGCCCATTTAGAAAGGGGGGGCCCAATGTACTTACCCCCAGGCAGAGCAGGCCTTAGTTATAAGCAGACTAAGCATTTGACTAGGGAGGCCTGGCTAACCTGTGGCTCTCCAGCTGTTGTGGAACTACACGTCCCAACATGCCTTGACACAGTTTTAGCATTCCCTAATCACAGAACTGTGGCAGGGCATGCTGGGATTTGTAGTTTCACAACAGCTGGAGAGCCGCAGGTTGGCCAGTCCTGGCCTAGGGCATCCAAGTATGTCTAGGGGCATCCAAGCATGTCTCTGCTGGATCTCATTGCTGGGAGGAACAGTCTGCAAACTATCTGTTACTTCCCAAATTTATTCAGTCAGTAATTGTGTACACTGCTGACTACATTTTGTCAAGTAGATTGCAGACAGTTCTTAAACTCCCTCTGACGTGCTTGAATGCCCCTGACTTGTGAGACCTCAGACGCTTGGTAACTGCAATTCCTGGATCTGTGACACTATCACTGACTATATAAGGTTTTTACTGGATGGCTCCTTAGCAGTGGCGGAACTACCGTTAGTGCAAGCTGTGCCTTGCACTGGGGCCCGCCACTGTCAAGTGGCCCAAAGCAGTGCGGCATGTAATTAGTCAAACTGACTCCTTACATGCCGAAGTGTGCTGCGGGCCACTGCCGCCCGCATTACACAGCCGCCCGCCGAAGAGAGGAGCGCAGTCAGTCCACGCCATAAAACTGCCCTGCCATCCAGCACTTTAACATGGTCAGTAAGTTGCATTACACTATTTCTATATGAAACGTCAGTGCAGCGTGACTTTCGGACGCATCAGACTGGAGAGCGGAGCATATCGCTCCCGTAGTACAAAGTAAAGGGCATGCGGTTGCCAGGAGTAATGGACACCAGCAAACACACTGAACATTGAAGAGAATAGGCAGTTGCTACGTGTTTGTTATTGGTCTGTTTGTACAACCAGCAAGTGTGGCAGTATCTGGACATTGCTGCCATCTGTGTCCAACCAGCAAGCAAAAATAAATGGTGAGGCTTGCAAAGGACAACATACCCTGTGAGGTCACATCCCTTGTATGCGTGCCCCTTTAATGGGTGCGAGCGCAAGCACGTGCCCACCCATCCTGCCACACCCACCTCACAAAGCTCAGTCACGGATCCAGGGAGCTGCACGGGCGAACAGACTGACTGCCAGCAAGAAAAAGTAAGTTTAATAAAAAAATCTACTAGCATTACTAATGTGGGGCAGATGTGTAAGTTGCATTACTGTGTGGCATTATGGAGGGTTGAACTTGCCCACAGAAGCACAGGGTGAACCCCCAGTGGGCCCCACTGCCTGAGTGTTGCTGGGTCAGATGCAGAACTAGCGGCGGTGCTAGAGGACATCAGCAAAAATCTTGCCTAGGGCATCAAACTGGCTAGGGCCGGCCATGCCCCGAAGGCCCCCCCCCCTTTAATCTGGCTCTGACCCTGGTAGTAATGTACCGGGGCCCCTTCATTCAGCCCAATGCCCCCTTCTACAGTTTAGTGTTCTCCCTCCTGCCCCATCTCCCACCATCGGTGCTGTAAAGGAGTAATTAGCAGAAATGACTGCTCCAGGTCCTACATGCTGAGAAGATAGAACACCTCCTACCGCCTGTGGGGTATCAAAGCTTCCGCTGATAGCACCCCCACCTCTATCACTGGAGGATGCGTAGGGGCAACAGTGCATTGCTTTACCCAGGTGCCTACACTGCTGTTAAGACGGCGCTGTCCGCTGGGCTTGGGGGGAGATGGTAGCCATTAACACACAGGGCTATTCAATTAAAGACCTTTTTTCTTGCCTGGTAAATCACCCCGCTTATGTGCATTAACCCATAGGATCCAGGATAAGTTTCCGATCCTGTGGGTTAACACGTTCGCAGCACCCGCGATCAGACCATTTAACGTGGATTTCATTCACTCAGGCTCAAAATGAAATCCTCATTAACTGCATCTAACTGAAATTACTGTATGTAATTGCATTCCCCACATAGTGACTTACAATTGAATCCTTATTGAAAACAAAGTATATATTTTTTTATTACATGGAGTGTGACTCCGTGGGTCAGTATTGGTGGGGAGCAGGTAAGTTTGTGGGGGATTTTAAGGGGCCCTTCAATGTCCCACCCCTCAATTACAGTCTATATGCTTTTGCAACAATATTTGAGTTTTGAATCTAACCTATCACTATATAATTCCAATGCGAGGCTCCATCCAATTGCATGTCTGTGGTAAAATCAAATGTCTAGACATACAGTTCTTCGATCAATGTGATGAAAACCTTAACATACATAATAATCTCAATTCCTGCGTCACCTAACTGCCCTGATCAAATTAATACATAATTCAATATAAGCTGAGCAATGTTTTGGGAGGTAAATGTTCAGTTTTAATTATTGAAGAGGGTGGATTTAATGTGTGTGTGTGTGTGTGTGGGGGGGGGGGGGGGGGGGGGGAGGGGGGGGGGGGTTGCCAAAGAGTGCGCATTTGTGGCTCAAGTCACAATGAGGTTCCAATGACCCTGGTCTGAAACCCACAGGGTACAATGGGTAGAGATTTAGAAGGTACTGTACAATGTAATTCTCCTGCGACTACTGTCATGATACCACATAGGACGCTTTCTGAGCTTGAAGAATTGTAGAATTGTATGCGTTGGGAATAGAAGTTGCACAAGTTGACCTCATTAATCTTATATAAGCCTTGTTTGTGCATATTAAACTTTAAAGTGTTTATGAAGGAGATTAGGGGAAGGAGGACAGAGCACAGGAATGCCAAGAGGATAAGATATTGAGATAGAGCCCAAACACATAAAATCATATATATAAAGAATCAGTAGAACAGTAGAAGTGAATGTGCAAATAATTGCATTCTGCATTTTACTACATATATATATATATATATATATATATATATATATATACTTGGTGATTCATCGTGCCCTACGGGCGCTTTTCACACTCTCACAAGGGGCTACGCCCACTTAATCCCTGCACGCATTAGCAGCGCCACTTATACACACAGTTCCCATAGGTATCAGAGCCGCTTAAACACACACAGTGCCTATAGGTAGCTGATCCGCTTATACACACAATGCCCACTGGTATCAGCTTCACTTATACACACAATGGCCACAGGTAGCTGAGCCGTTTATACACACAGTGCCCACAGGTAGCTGAGTCGTTTATACACGCAATGCCCACTGGTAGCAGCGTCACTTATACACACAATGGCAACAGGTAGCAGTGCCGCTTATACACACAATGCCCATAGGTAATAGCTTTGTTTATACACACAGTGCCCACAGGTAGCAGCGCCACTTATACACAAAGGCAGGCCCGCAACTAGGGGGGAATATGGGGTTGCATGCCCCGGGCACTGGACTCTAGGGGGCGACTTAAAGCTTAATTAAAACTTCTGCTCCACTTTCTGTCCGCCCGCTGGTAATCACGGACGAGAGGAGCTGCGCACATACAAGCTGCAGTTGCACACTGACAGACTACGGAGTTGTCAGCATGCCATGCCTCCCTCCCTCCACCCGCTGGACGGGACCCTACACTTCCGGCCAGAGAACACGCTGACTACGGAGACTCCAATTCCTCCCCCCACACACACCCTGGCTGGGCATCTGCACTTCAGGCTGGCTCTGCACGTCCATCAGATAGGTGCAGTCAGCCAGCCCACACACTGCAGCCAGACCAGGGACTTTATTATCACCGTCCCTGAGGTCAGCCAAGCATCAAGCTGCTGCCATTAACTGTTGCATGACATTTTATGGGAACACTGTGTATGGCATAAGTTGGGGACACTATGGTATAATATTGGGATGCTCTGTGGCATATGTGGGGGACTAATGATGTGCACCGGACATTTTTCTGGTTTTGTGTTTTGGTTTTGGATTAGGTTCTGCGGCCGTGTTTTGGATTCGGACTCATTTTGGCAAAACCTCCCTGAAAATTTTTTGTCGGATTCGGGTGTTTTTTTTTCCAAAAACCCTCAAAACAGCTTAAATCATAGAATGTGGGGGTCATTTTGATCCCATAGTATTATTAACCTCAATAACCATCATTTCCACTCATTTCCAGTCTATTCTGAACACCTCACACCTCACAATATTATTTTTAGTCCTAAAATTTGCACCAAGGTCGCTGGATGACTAAGCTAAGCGACCCAAGTGGCCGACACAAACACCTGGCCCATCTAGGAGTGGCACTGCAGTGTCAGACAGGATGGCACTTCAAAAAAATAGTCCCCAAACAGCACATGATGCAAAGAAAAAAAGAGGCGCACCAAGGTCGCTGTATGACTAAGCTAAGCGACCCAAGTGGCCGACACAAACACCTGGCCCATCTAGGAGTGGCACTGCAGTGTCAGACAGGATGGCACTTCAAAAAATAGTCCCCAAACAGCACATGATGCAAAGAAAAATGAAAGAAAAAAGAGGTGCAAGATGGAATTGTCCTTGGGCCCTCCCACCCACCCTTATGTTGTATAAACAGGACATACACACTTTAACAAACCCATCATTTCAGCGACAGGGTCTGCCACACGACTGTGACTGAAATGACTGGTTGGTTTGGGCCCCCACCAAAAAAGAAGCAATCAATCTCTCCTTGCACAAACTGGCTCTACAGAGGCAAGATGTCCACCTCCTCCTCATCGTCCGATTCCTCACTCCTTTTACTGTGTACATCCCCCTCCTCACAGAGTATTAATTCGTCCGCACTGGAATCCACCATCACAGGTCCCTGTGTACTTTCTGGAGGCAATTTCTGGTAAATGTCTCCACAGAGGAATTGATTATAATTCATTTTGATGAACATCATCTTCTTCACATTTTGTGGAAGTAACCTCGTACGCCGATCGCTGACAAGGTGACTGGCTGCACTAAACAATCTTTCGGAGTACACACTGGAGGGGCGGCAACTTAGGTAAAATAAAGCCAATTTGTGCAAGGGCCTCCAAATTTCCTCTTTTTCCTGCCAGTATACGTACGGACTGTCTGACGTGCCTACTTGGATGCGGTCACTCATATAATCCTCCACCATTCTTTCAATGGTGACAAAATCATATGCAGTGACAGTAGACGACATGTCAGTAATCGTTGGCAGGTCCTTCAGTCCATACCAGATGTCAGTTTTCGCTCCTGACTGCCCTGCATCACCGCCAGCGGGTGGTTTTGGAAATTTGATCCTTTTCCTGGCAGCTCCAGTGGCGGTAGAAAATGAAGGAGGAGCTGTTGCCGGGTCAAGTTCGGCTTGACGGAAAGAGAGATACAAGGTAGGCTTTAAACCTAGGAATGAGCATGGTGGCCAAAATGTAGTGCTCTGATTTCAACAGATTGACCACCCGTGAATCCTGGTTAAGCGAATGAAGGGCTCCATCCACAAGTCCCACAAGCCTAGTGGAATGGCTCCGTTTTAGCTCCTCCTTCAATCTCTCCAGTTGCTTCTGCAAAAGCCTGATTAGGGGAATGACCTTACTGGCTGGCAGTGTCTGAACTGACTTCACGTGTGGCAAGTTCAAAGGGTTGCAGAACCTTGCACAACATTGAAATCATTCTCCACTGCGCTTGAGTCAGGTGAATTCCCCCTCCTTTGCCTATATCGTAGGCAGATGTGTAGGCTTGAATGGCCTTTTACTGTTCCTCCATCCTTTGAAGCATATAGAGGGTTGAATTCCACCTCGTTACTACCTCTTGCTTCAGATGATGGTGGGGAATGTTCAGGAGTATTTGCTGGTGCTCCAGTCTTCGGCACGCGCTGGCTGAATGCCGAAAGTGGCCCGCAATTCTTCGGGCCACCGACAGCATCTCTTGCACGCCCCTGTCGTTTCTTTTAAATTCTGCACCACCAAATTCATTGTATGTGCAAAACATGGGACGTGCTGGAATTTGCCCCCAAGGTAATGCACGCACAATATTGGTGGCGTTGTCCGATGTTCCAAATCCCCAGGAGAGTCCAATTGGGGTAAGCCAATCTGTGATGATGTTCCTCAGTTTCCGTAAGAGGTTGTCAGCTGTGTGCCTCTTATGGGAAGTGGTGATACAAAGCGTAGACTGCCTAGGAACGAGTTGGCGTTTGCGAGAGTCATATAGTCCTTAGTCTGCCCTGCTCCACTTGTCCACATGTCCGTGGTTAAGTGGACATTGGGTACAACTGCATTTTTTAGGACACTGGTGACTCTTTTTCTAATGTCTGTGTACATTCTCGGTATCGCCTGCCTAGAGAAATGGAACCTAGATGGTATTTGGTACCGGGGACACACTACCTCAAGAAATTCTCTAAGTCCCTGTGAACTAACGGCGGATACCGGATGCACGTCTAACACCAACACAGCTGCCAAGGCCTGAGTTATCTGCTTTGCAACAGGATGACTGCTGTGATATTTTATCTTCCTCGCAAAGGGCTGTTGGGCAGTCAATTGCTTACTGGAAGTAGTACAAGTGGTCTTCCGACTTCCCCTCTGGGATGATGATCGACTCCCAGCAGCAACAACAGCAGCGCCAGTAGCAGTAGGCGTTACACTCAAGGATCCATCGGAGGAATCCCAGTCAGGAGAGGACTCGTCAGACTTGCCAGTGATATGGCCTGCAGGACTATTGGCATTCCTGTCTAAGGATGAAATTGACACGGAGGGAGTTGGTGGTGTGGTTTGCAGGAGCTTGGATACAAGTTGAAGAAGGGATTTAGTTGTCAGTGGACTGCTTCCGCTGTCATCCAAAGTTTTTGAACTTGTCAATGACTTCTGATGAATGCGCTCCAGGTGACGTATAAGGGAGGATGTTCCTAGGTGGTTAACGGCCTTACCCCTACTTATTACAGCTTGACAAAGGCAACACACGGCTTGACATCAGTTGTCTGCATTTCTGTTGAAATAATTCCACACCGAAGAGGTGATTTTTTGGATATTTTGACCAGGCATGTCAATGGCCATATTCGTCCCACGGACAACAGGTGTCTCCCCAAGTGCCTGACTTAAACAAACCACCTCTCCATCAGAATCCTCCTGGTCAATTTCACCCTCAGCGCCAGCAACACCCATATCCTCATCCTGGTGTACTTCAACAGTGACATCTTCAATTTGAGTATCAGGAACTGGACTGTGGGTGCTCCTTCCAGCACTTGCAGGGGGCGTGCAAATGGTGGAAGGAGCCACCTCTTCCCGTCCAGTGTTGGGAAGGTCAGACATCGCAACCGACACAATTGGACTCTCCTTGGGGATTTGTGATTTAGAAGAACGCACAGTTCTTTGCTTTGCTTTTGCCAGCTTAACTCTTTTCATTTTTCTAGTGGGAGGATGAGTGCTTCCATCCTCATGTGAAGCTGACCCACTAGTCATGAGGAACATAGGAAAGCGCCTTAGCCATTCCTTGCCACTCCATGTCGTAAATGGCATATTGGAAAGTTTACGCTTCTCCTCAGACGCTTTTAATTTAGATTTTTGGGTCATTTTACTGAACTTTGGTTTTTGGATTTTACATGCTCTCTGCTATGACATTGGGCATCTGCCTTGGCAGACGATGTTGATGGCATTTCATCATCTCTGCCATGACTAGTGGCAGCAGCTTCAGCACTAGGTGGAAGTGGATCTTGATCTTTCCCTATTTTACCCTCCACATTTTTCTTCTCCAATTTTTAATGTGTGGAATTATATGCCAGTAATATATCTGGAATTAGAAGGCAGTAATGTCTGGAATTAGATACCACTAGATAGATACCAGATACCACTGTGACTGGAATGATGATGACCTATGCACAGTGACAGGACACTACCACAGCACCCTACAGCAGCAAGATGCAGCACAAGACACTGGACTTTTAGTCACCACAATGCAGCACTGATACTGAGCACAGATATTAAGAACTGTACAGGATACTAGAAGTGACACGGAGCTGCAAGATACAGCAATGGACTACTGTACTGTACTACTATATACTGGTGGTCACCATAATGCAGCACTGTACTACTATATATTGATCACCACAATGCAGCACAGATATTGAGCACTGATCAGGAGAATAGAACTGAGTCTGACACAGAGCTGCAAGATACAGCAATGGCCTACTGTACTGTACTACTATATACTGGTGGTCACCACAATGCAGCACTGTACTACTATATACTGGTCACCACAATGCAGCACAGATATTGGGCACTGATCAGGAGAATAGAACTGAGTCTGACATGGAGCTGCAAGATACAGTAGTGGACTACTGTACTGTACTACTATTTACTGGTGGTCACCACAATGCAGCACTGTACTACTATAGACTGGTCACCACAATGCAGCACAGATATTGAGCACTGATCAGGAGAATAGAAGTGACACAGAGCAGCAAGATACAGCAATGGCCTACTGTACTGTACTACTATATACTGGTGGTCACCACAATGCAGCACTGTACTACTATATACTGGTCACCACAATGCAGCACAGATATTGAGCACTGTTTAGGAGAATAGAACTGAGTCTGACACTGAGCTGCACGATACAGCAATGGCCTACTGCACTGTACTACTATATACTGGTGGTCACCATAATGCAGCACTGTACTACTATATACTGGTGTTCACCACAATGCAGCACTGTACTACTATATACTGGTCACCACAATGCAGCACAGATATTGAGCACTGATCAGGAGAATAGAACTGAGTCTGACACTGAGCTGCACGATACAGCAATGGCCTACTGCACTGTACTACTATATACTGGTGGTCACCATAATGCAGCACTGTACTACTATATACTGGTCACCACAATGCAGCACAGATATTGAGCACTGATCAGGAGAATAGAACTGAGTCTGACATGGAGCTGCAAGAAACAGCAATGGCCTACTGTACTATACTACTATATACTGGTGGTCACCAGATTGCAGCATTGTACTACTATGTACTGATCACCACAATGCAGCACAGATATTGAGCACTGATCAGGAGAAGAGAACTGAGTCTGACATGGAGCTGCAAGATACAGCAATGGACTACTGTACTGTACTACTATATACTGGTGGTCACCACAATGCAGCACTGTACTACTATAGACTGGTCACCACAATGCAGCACAGATATTGAGCACTGATCAGGAGAATAGAAGTGACACAGAGCAGCAAGATACAGCAATGGCCTACTGTACTGTACTACTATATACTGGTGGTCACCACAATGCAGCACTGTACTACTATATACTGGTCACCACAATGCAGCACAGATATTGAGCACTGATCAGGAGAATAGAACTGAGTCTGACACTGAGCTGCACAATACAGCAATGGCCTACTGCACTGTACTACTATATACTGGTGGTCACCATAATGCAGCAATGGACTACTATATACTGGTGTTCACCACAATGCAGCACTGTACTACTATACTGGTCACCACAATGCAGCACAGATATTGAGCACTGATCAGGAGAATAGAACTGAGTCTGACACAGAGCTGCAAGATACAGCAATGGCCTACTGTACTGTACTACTATATACTGGTGGTCACCACAATGCAGCACTGTACTACTATATACTGGTCACCACAATGCAGCACAGATATTGGGCACTGATCAGGAGAATAGAACTGAGTCTGACATGGAGCTGCAAGATACAGCAGTGGACTACTGTACTGTACTACTATTTACTGGTGGTCACCACAATGCAGCACTGTACTACTATAGACTGGTGGTCACCACAATGCAGCACACTGAGCACAGATATTGAGCTTTTCAGGCAGAGAACGTAGCCACGTCCTCTCCGCTCATTCGACAATGCACGAGTGAAAATGGCGGTGACGCGCGGCTCTTTATATGGAATCCGAATCTCGCGAGAATCCAACAGCGAGATGATGACGTTTTCCCCCATTCGGGTTTTGCGTGTTAGGCGGGAAGAACCGAGGCAGCTTTGGACCCGTGTAAACCACGTGAAGTTCGAGGGGGTTCGGATCTCGACGAACCGAACCCGCTCATCTCTAGTGGGTACACTGTGTGCCATAATATGGGAATGCTGTGTGGCATTAATGTGGGGACACTGTGCAGCATTATATGTGGATGCTGTGTGGCATTATATGTGGGGACACTGTGCGGCATTATATGTGGATGCTGTGTGGCATTATATGTGGGGACACTGTGCAGCATTATATGTGGATGCTGTGTGGCATTGTATGTGGGGACACTGGCCCTCATTCCGAGTTGTTCGCTCGCTAGCTGCTTTTAGCAGTATTGCACACGCTAAGCCGTCACCCTCTGGGAGTGTATCTTAGCATAGCAGAATTGCGAACGAAAGATTAGCAGAATTGCGAATAGAAATTTCTTAGCAGTTTCTGAGTAGCTCGAGACTCCTACACTGCGATCAGTTCAGTCAGTTTCGTTCCTGGTTTGACGTCACAAACACACCCAGCGTTCGGCCAGACACTCCCCCGTTTCTCCAGCCACTCCCGTGTTTTTCCCGGCAGAAACATCATGGTTTTTCAGCACACTCCCATAAAACGTCCAGTTTCCACCCAGAAACTCCCACTTCCTGTCAATCACACTACGATCACCAGAACAATGAAAAATCCGTGAGTAAAATACCAAACTTTTGTGCTAATTTACTTGGCGCAGGCGCACTGCGAACATTGCGCATGCGCAGTTTGCGACTAATTGCTCCGTAGCGAAAAAAACTAACGAGCAAACAACTCGGAATGACCCCCCATGTGCGCCCTTATATGTGGATACTGTGTGGCATTATATGTGAGAACACTGTGTGCCATAATATGGGGATGTTGTGTGGCATTATATGGGGACGCTGTTTGCCACAATGTGTGGACACTGTGTGGCAATATGTGGGGATGCTGTGTGGCATTATATGGGGACGTTGTGTGGCATTATATGGGGAAGATGTTTGCCACAATGTGGGGACACTGTGTGGCATTATATGTGGTGACACTGTGTGGCATTATAGGGGGACGCTGTGTGACATAATTTGGGGACACTGTGGCATTCTGTGGGGACGCTGTGTGCCATAAGTTGGGGATGCTCTGTGGCATAATGTGGGGATACTGTGTGGCATTATATGGGGACATTGTGTGCCATAATGTGGAGACACTGTGTGCCATAACGTAGGGATGCTGTGTGGCATAATGTGGGGATGTTGTGTGCTATAATGTGGGGACACTGTGTGGCATTATATGGGTACGCTATGTGCAATAATATGGGGATGCTGTGTGCCATAATGTGGGGACGTTGTGTGGCCTTATATGGGGATGCTGTGTGCCATAATGTGGGGACGTTGTGTGGCATTATATGGGGACGCTGTGTGCCATAATGTGGGGACACTGTCTGCATAATGTGGGGGGACCTTGTGTGGGATATTATGTGGGGACACTGGCATAATATTGGGACACTATGGCATAATATAGGGACACTGTGATGTATGGGCTACCCTATGTGGCATAATGTAAATATTTAATGAAAGGTCACAGTATATAGTTATGCCGCGGGGCAAGGGCGCCAAGTTACTGCCTTGCCCCGGGTAACAAAAATCCTAGTTTCGGCCCTGACAAAGGCCACTGGTAGCAGCGCCACTTGTACACAATGGGGGTCATTCCGAGTTCGCTCACTAGAAGTTTTTAGCAGCTGTGCAAACACATTGTCGTCGCACACCAGGGAGTGTAATTTCACTTTGCAGAAGTGCGAACGCCTGTGCAGCAGAGCGCATGTAAAAACATTTTGTGCAAATCAAGACCAGCCCTGGACTTTCTCTTCATGTGCATTGATTCTAACGTTGCAGGGATGGCTTTTGTCATCACACACCCGCCCAGCATTCGTCCAGTCACGCCTGCATTTTCCCTGGCACGCCTGCATTTTTCCAAACACTCCCAGAAAACGGTCAGTTGACACCCAGAAACGCTGCCTTCCTGTCAATCTTCTTGCGGCCGCCAATGCGAACAAAAACTTTGCTAGAACCTGTGCAAAACCAAATTAGCCGATTTTTATACTGTTCGCTACGCGGCAAACAACGGCAGCTAGCGATCAACTCGGAATGACCCCCAATGCCCACAGCTAGCAGTGTCACTTATACACATCCACGGATGGGGTCTGTAGAAGCTGCGGGTGGGGGGAGGGGAGGCTGCGTGGGGTCCGCAGATGAGGGAGGGATATGGAGGTGCTGTGGATGAGGGAGGGGTGGGTGGTAGAGGGTTGGGTGCAGAGGGGGTGCTGCGGGTGGGGGAGGGGCAGGTGCGGGAGGGCCACGGATGGGGGAGGATGTCTGTAGATGGTGGGGAGGCTGGATGAGGGAGGGGGCCGGAGGTGCTTTGGTTGGGAGAGTGGTGGGTGCGGGGGAGACGCGAATGGGGGAGGTTTCCGGAGGTGCTATGGATGGGGGAGGGGCGGATGCGGGGGTGGTGCATGGATGGGGGAGGGGGGAGGGAGGTGCTGTGGGTGGGGGAGGGGAGAATGACTGAGGGGCCATGAATGGGGAAGGGGTTCCAGAAGCGCTGCGGGTGGGGGAGGGGAGGGGGTGCGAAAGCAATTTCTGGTATTTGGCAGACTACTATATGAGCTGGGTCTGGGGCTCCCTGAGCTTCTGGGTGCCATAGTAATGGTGACCATTGCATCCATTATGGCTACACCCATATATAAGGTTATTATAATATTTTGGTGGTGAGTTGAGCTACTTTATAACTGATTATTTGGAAGGACTGACTTCCTATAATTACACCTGACTGAATAAACATTTTTGAAGGCAAAAGCACACCAATGTATCACGTGGCTGCCTAAGCAATGCATTCAGTTAGCCAGTAGGTGGCGCTATGCACATTTGTTTTATATTGAACAAACTTAATCATTGACCACAACTTGCTACAGTATGTACAGCTGAAGTGCAAACAGTGGCCCCTGGCAAAGACATTATGGGGCATATTCATTATCCTTTGATAAAGTATTTTTTTCCGGAGTTTGAACATAAAAACTGTTTGCCATCCTGAGACTTCCATGCCGTGGGTGGGGCGATGCGGGGGGGGGGGGGGGGGGTTGCGGGGCAGCCGTCGCTGAGCCGGCCAGCCAGACACATGCCGTGGGTGGGAGGGGGTGCTGCGCAGGCGCAGCAGAGACGGGCAGCCCTGAGCAGCCAGACTTACATGCCCCGGGTGGGAGGGGGGTGCGGGGCAGCTGCCACTGCAATGACCAGTTGGCCAGCCAGATTATAGATATATATATATCTAATACAGGTTGAGTATCCCTTATCCAAAATGTTTGGGACCAGAGGTATTTTGGATATGGGATTTTTCCGTATTTTGGAATAATTGCATACTATAATGAGATATCATGGCGATGGGACCTAAGTGTAAGCACAGAAAGCATTTATGTTTCATATACACCTTATACACACAGCCTGAAGGTCATTTTAGCCAATATTTTTTATAACTTTGTGCATTACACAAAGTGTGTCTACATTCACACAATTCATTTATGTTTCATATACACCTTATACACACAGCCTTAAGGTCATTTAATACAATATTTTTAATAACTTTGGCCCTCATTCCGAGTTGATCGCTCGGTATTTTTCATCGCATCGCAATGAAAATCCGCTTAGTACGCATGCGCAATGTTCGCACTGCGACTGCGCCAAGTAACTTTGCTATGTAGAAAGTAATTTTACTCACGGCTTTTTCATCGCTCCGGCGATCGTAATGTGATTGACAGGAAATGGGTGTTACTGGGCGGAAACACGGCGTTTCAGGGGCGTGTGGCTGAAAACGCTACCGTTTCCGGAAAAAACGCAGGAGTGGCCGGAGAAACGGTGGGAGTGCCTGGGCGAACGCTGGGTGTGTTTGTGACGTCAACCAGGAACGACAAGCACTGAACTGATCGCACAGGCAGAGTAAGTCTGAAGCTACTCTGAAACTGCTAAGTAGTTAGTAATCGCAATATTGCGAATACATCGGTCGCAATTTTAAGAAGCTAAGATTCACTCCCAGTAGGCGGCGGCTTAGCGTGTGTAACTCTGCTAAATTCGCCTTGCGACCGATCAACTCGGAATGAGGGCCTTTGTGTATTAAAAATACAAAGTTTGTGTACACTGAGCCATCAAAAAACAAAGGTTTCACTATCTCACTCAAAAAAGTCCGTATTTCGGAATATTTGGATATGGGATACTCAACCTGTATAGAAAAAAGAAAATTTGTCCCTCTGTCCTTCTGTCTTTCTATACAAATCCACAGTTTACAAGCGAAGATCATGAAATTTCACATACAAGCGTATTAAAACATGGCGGAGGCAACTAAAACAATTTGAAATCCCTACCACCCCTAGGGGGGCAGACAGCAGCACAGAGTATATCAGGAGACAACATAACTCTGGAATGCCTGGAGCAATTTACACCAAACTTGCTACACATATTACTTACACTCTGTGAATAAACACTGTGGGGGTAACACACCACTAGCACTCCTAGGGGTGGGCCAGCAGCACAGAGTATATCAGGACATGCATGATATGTCAGTGATGACAGGGCTGCATGTGACAGGGGCAGTGACATGATGTGAGGAGGGGAACGCAGGTAGCACAAACCCACACACTGAGAGTTATATAGTGGAAGTAGCAAGGTCCCCCAGCAGCACAGAGTATATCAGGAGATACATAATTTGCTGCGCTATATAAGAAACTGTAAATAAATTGATAATTTCACAGGGGCACTGACATGATGTGAGGAGGAGAATGGAGGCAGCAGTCATGCTACCACCAGTCATGACTTTGACAATGCTATTCCATCAACGTCATCTGCCCAATGTCATAGAGGGCATGTAAAATCCAAGAAGCAAAAATTAATAACCAAAAAAAAAAACAGAAGAAATTATCTGATGAGAAACATAAAGTTAGCAATATGACGTTCACGACATGAAGTGGCAAGGAAAGGCTAAGGCCTTGGCCTATGTTCATGACTGGTGGTTCGGCTTCTCATGAAGATGGAAGCCCTATATTGAGAAATTCTTCTGGGAATGAGTCACTCACTTGGGCTCAGTGTAATCTGGTATTCCAGTTCGGTCTGTAATCTATACTGTGTCTGAGGGTTGCAGAATACAATTCTGTGTGAAAAAACAAAATTCAATATGTAATTGGAGCTATAGTCTGTGCATTGTCCGAGGATCACCGTCAAACTTTGATTAGTTTTAATCTCACTTCCGGTTCCGGAGTCCGAATTTCTGATCGCACGGACCGCGGACATCGGCACCTAACTCCAGGCTCAGCGTCCCCTCTTCACGGTGGGACTGGGAAGTCACCCATCCAGGAACTCGGAATACCCCCTTTCATCATCAACACTGCCCACCAATGAAGGGAGGCACTGAGGGGCAAATCTCACACTGAGTAAGGTATTTGCCGGGGATACTGTGATCAATCCTATATGCATTATATATACCCCATTCGCTATTAGCGACCCTCATTCGAGGATTCCTCAGAGGGGACGCTTATTCAGTAAACTGCAACCCTTTTACATTGATTACCTACAAATAGGGGTACTGTGGGGCATATTCTATATTGAGCAAGGTAACTACCAGCATTTGCTGGATTTTTTTGCCAACACTCATCACATTTCTTATAGTTATGAGTTATGACGGGTGGACTTCAGTTTGCCAGCTGTCGGGATCCCGGCACACAGTAAACCGGCGTCGGAATCCTGACAGCCAGCATACCAACACCTTTTCTCCCTCTTGGGGGTCCACGACCCCCCTGGAGGGAGAATAGATAGCGTGCCACCGTGCCCGCAGCGTGGTGAGTGCAGTGAGCCTGCAAGGGGCTCATTTGCGCTCGCCCAGCTGTTGGTATGCCGGCAGTCAGGATTCCGGCGCCGGTATGCTGGCCGCCAGGAGCCCGGCCACCGGCATACCCTACTACACCCCTTATGAATAGTGTCCCACATGCAGGTTTCCTGTTTAGGGGACATTTAATAAAAAAACAGCAATCTTTTGATAATCCAATTGAATTCTGCATTACTTTGCACATCGCACAGAATTGTTGTTTTTTTCAGTTTTTTTCTGATTTTTCATTTTAATCACAGCCATCTGTATAAGCAGAGCCGGTTCTTGCCCTTTTGGCGCCCTGGGCGGGAAATAGGGGTGTGGCTTCATGCAGGGGGTGTGGTCAGTTACGCCCCCTGTACAGTAGAGTAGCGCCGCTGAAAATGAAAAAAAAAAAAAGAATACTTACTATCCCCCGCTCCCGACCGCTGCAGACCTCCGCCGACGCCGCTCCTCTCCTCTCCTCGGATCTGCCATAGACAGACACTAGAGGTCAATTATGTCCCCTAGCGTCTGTCAGTCCCACAATGCTGTGCGGTGCGCGATGACGTCATCGCGCACCGCACAGAAAAAGTCCTCTCCACGAAGGGAAACTAGACGCATAGCGTCTAGTTCCCTTCACAGCGGGGAACCAGGGGGACACAGCGGGCAGCGGGGGGCACAGCAGTAGCGGGTATTGCCATGGTGCGGCGCCCTCCAGATGGCGCCGGTGCCCTCAGGAAGGCGGCGCCCCAGGCAAAAGTCCTGCTTGACCGTGGCAAGATCCGCTACTGTGTATAAGCTGTGGTGCCTGTTTCTCTATTCTGTCACACAGCCACTTGTGCAAGCTGCAAACAAGCTGAGGCTTGCTGCTCCATCTGTTTCTATATTTGTTATATGCAGCGGTGCAAGTGGGCAGGTACGGGTGGGTACAGCGTACCCTTAAGAATTTTGCCATGGGTACGTCATACCCACCGCCGCCGTGCCGCCGCTCTATCCCGCTGCTGCTCACCGCATGGCTGTTGCATGAGAGGAGGAGAGCACAGCGTGCGCCTCTCCTGCCCCTTAGTGTCTGCCTTCAATTCGGCCCCGTTCCGTGAGCCAATCAGAGCTTGTGGACCGGCAGCCAAAGCTCCTGATTGGCTGGCGGACCGCAAGCTTTGATTGGCTCATGGATTGGCGCCTTATTGAAGGTAGAGTGACACCCGCACCGCCGCCGGAGATTGAGAGGCAGGAGAGGTGCACGCTGTGCTCTCCTCCCCTCACACAGTGGAACAGGACGACAGCAGCAGTGCGGTAAGCAGCAGGGGAAGGGAAGGGGGGGGTGATGTGTACCTGGCGCTGGGGGCATATCTGGCACTGCAGGGGCATCTCTGGCACTGGAGGCATCTCTATCTGGCACTGGGGGCATATCTGGCACTGTGGGCATATCTGGCACTGTGGGGACATTTCTGTACCTGGCACTGGGGGGACATGTGTATCTGGCACTGGGGGCATTTCTGTATCTGGCACTGGGGGCATCTCTTGCACTGGGGGCATATCTGGCACTGTGGGGTCATTTCTGTATCTGGTAATGGGGGCATATCTGGCACTGTGGGGACATGTGTATCTGGCACTGGGGGCATTTCTGTATCTGGCACTCGGGGCATATCTGGCACTGTGGGGACATGTGTATCTGGAACTGGGGGCATTTCTGTATCTGGCACTGGGGCATATCTGGCACTGGGGGAATATCTGGCACTGTGGGGGCATATCTGCCACTGTGTGGGAATATCTGTGATATATGTATCTTGCTCTGGGGGCATATCTGGCACTGTGGGGTTATTTCTGTATCTGGTAATGGGGGCATATCTGGCACTGTGGGGACATGTGTATCTGGCACTGGGGGCATTTCTGTATCTGGCACTGGGGGCATATCTGGCACTGGGGGAATATCTGGCACTGTGGGGGCATATCTGGCACTGTGTGGGAATATCTGTGATATATGTATCTGGCACTGGGGGCATATCTGGCACAGTGGGGGCATTTCTGTATCTGGCACTGGGGGGGCAATGTATATCTGACACAGTGGGGGCATTTGTGTATCTGGCACTGTGGGGCACTGTGAGGCAATGTATATCTGGCACTGTGGGACAATGTATATCTGGCACTATTGGGGATCCTTACTGAATTAGCCCCTAAGTCACATGGGCTGATTCTGCTCACAGCCAATTGAGGTGCCAGCAGAATTGCCTACATACAGTACTAGGTTGAAAAAAGTGCAACGCGGTTTCTGATTGGCCAGTTAGCTCACAGCTAATTGAATCCCCATCATAAAGTCAGAAAACAGTTTTTGTGATTTAGAGAAGATCCCACAAACAGGATTTCTGGGGTAACAATAAACATTTCTTCAGCAAAGGTTACCCAATACCCTCCAATCGTTTATTTCCTCATTCTTATTTGATAGCAACACTTTTCGCTTTGGATAAATTAGTGTATACTAACGTCATAATTAATTGTGTTTACAATTGTACTTTAATTGCTGTAATTCAGTATTTTCAATACTAATGTCATCTGGAAGACAATAAAAGGAAACGATCATAAAACATTTTATTTCACTGTAACCCCAGCCCCCTTCAGAGATTAATGAAATCCCTTCCTCATTTCCATAGAACAACATAGTTTGTTGAGCAATGCTTTTGTATGGGGTTAATGAAGTGCTTTTATATATCTGCAGTTCGTGGAACAGGTTTATTAGATCAGGGTTAGGGATTTAATTCTAGTTGTTCTTTCTTGCCTAATATTTACTTGTTACTCAATAAAAAAAAAAAAAGAAAAAGATAACAGGAAGAGAGAACAGGACACAAACAGCCCAACGTACTGCCTGTATCTTTACAATGCACTTTTATTATCAACATTTTTATTTATAAATATATATATATATATATATATATATAGTGTGTGTGTGTGTGTGTGTGTGTGTGTGTGTGTGTGTGTGTGTGTGTGTGTGTGTGTGTGTATATATATATATAAACGTAAGGATTAATATTGCGCCACATGTGTGATAAACAGATATGTTGTTTAAAATGCTAGACACTATGACACTCCCCTTTGCTGCTAACGGGGCGTCTGCTGTTACCCTCAAAGAATATAGGGGTGGTAAAACCCTAAAGACAATGCAGAAAAAAGGAGGGGATGAGGGTAAGTAGCAACCTCGGTGTCCGTAAAAGATATAAAATTGCCAGTATGTTTAAAAGTATTAAAAAGTCTATTTATTAACATAAAATTCAAACATAAAAGAGATACACAAAAATATGGGACAATACAAGCACCTGTGAAGAAGTCTTATCAGACGAAACGCGTTGGTTGACCTGTACCTACCTCTCTCTAAGATAAGGATACTTTTATTTGCTCTTTTATTTGGTGCTTTTAGTTCAGTTGTGTTTTGTATTGTCCCATATTTTTGTGTATCTCTTTTATGTTTGACGATAGGCGTGCCCGGGCGGGCGCACCCAGGCACATACAGAGCCACAATTAGCGTGGCTTCACCTGTATATATATATATATATATATATAGACAGACAATGACCGGCACTCCCAATCTCAAATATAGCTGTCGCGGTGCTCTGCTCCAGTAAACGTGTATGTATGGGCAAGAATTATGTGGTATATATATATGGATTTATTTGATACATAGTATCACTATGTAGTGCCTAGTATATAACTTTATTATGCTATTCTTGATTTTATCTTTATCTTTATCCATATTTATGTATGTATTCTGTCCCCATAGTGAACCCGGTTCCTGTTTGAATGGTTGCCATGCCAACACCCCGGTGTCTTACACAGGTCCCTGTCCGGAAGAGGGAATGGCTACAGCGCTGGGAGTGAGCATGATGTGGGAGGAGCTAGTATCCAACACAAACATCCTCCCGGAAGTTGGTTGCCAGACTCAATGCCGCCGGAGATGTGTATGATGTGCGGTAACGTCATTAGAAACAGGAAGTGACGTTTACCGGAAGTGACGAGAACCGGAAGTGCGGGCGGCACCAATACGGGGACCGGAGTTGTATGTGTAGGATGCATGTGTAGGTGAGCACACTGTTTCTGTTTATTGTATGTATTCTGTTTGACAAAGGAGTAAAATCCGAAACGTCACTTTCTTCACTGGCTAACAATCGTGTAGCTTGTTATTTCTTGCAAGACCGCTGGAGTGCCACTCATTCTTGCCCACTAGAGTGAAACCACCGCCAGCTTTCAAAAGTGACCAAAACATCAGCCAGAAAACATAGGAGCTGCAGAACAACTCCTTTATTGGGGGTGTCTTGCTAATTGCCTATAATTTCCACCTGTTGTCTATTCCATTTGCACAACAGCATGTGAAATTGATTGTCAATCAGTGTTGCTTCCTAAGTGGACAGTTTGATTTCACAGAAGTGTGATTGACTTGGAGTTACATTGTGTTGTTTAAGTGTTCCCTTTATTTTTTTGAGCAGTGTATATGTGTATATATATATATATATATATATATATATATATATACACTGCTCAAAGAAATAAAGGGAACACTAAAATTACACATCCTAGATCTGAATGAATGAAATATTCTTATTAAATACTTTGTTCTTTACATAGTTGAATGTGCTGACAACAAAATCACACCAAAATGATCAATGGAAATCAAATTTATTAACCCATGGAGGTCTGGATTTGGAGTCACCCTCAAAATTAAAGTGGAAAAACATTACAGGCTGATCCAACTTTGATGCAATGTCCTTAAAACAAGTCAAAATGAGGCTCAGTAGTGTGTGTGGCCTCCACGTGCCTATATATAAATCTATCTATCTATCTATCTATCTATCTATCTATCTATCTATCTATTTATTGTTAGGATTTTTGTTTTTAGCTTTTATTATTTTCATTCTACTCTGGGGCTGAGCCCCTGGATAGACGCACAGATCACACCTTTCAGATACAGCAGACACAGCACCCCTTTCAGATACAGCAAACAGGGCACCCCTTTCAGATACAGCAGACAGCAGTGGCGCACCCAGGGGGGTTTCCGAGCACCCAGAAACCCCCCTGCATGAGTATTATTAATGGCTGTCTAGCGTCCTCTGCAGCCTGCTAACTTCCTGGTGGCACTTGTAAGTGCTTAATCAAAGTTTACTTTATTTTAATTATAGGAGAGAGAATTGACTGCATAGGAAAGGAATGAGTTAAACATCTTGGGAGGGGTGGACCTAGCTGTGAGGAAAGCAGGGCCGAAACTAGGGGGGGGCTAGGGGGGCAGGTGACCTGGGCGCCGGATTGGAGGGGGCGCCGAGACCCCCTAACACCCGCCGCGGCACTTTTAGACTTTGAAACCCCCTTCTCCCGAGTGCCCAGCTCGGGGGGCGGGGTTTCACGGAATGACGCGATTGCGTCGTGACGTCACGGCGCAAACGCGTCATTCCACGAAACCCCGCCGGAGGAGGGAGAAGGGGGAGCCGCGCAGACGAGGAGGGAGAGGCGGCTGAAGAGCGGCGAGAACCGCTTCAAATGTAAGTCAGCCCCTCTCCCTTCCTCTCTCTCTCTCTCTCTCTCCCTCCACCACCTGCCGCAATGTGTAAAATGGGGACCTGTGCCTGCTGTTTCAGATGCATTACACAAACACCTGCCGCAATCTGTAAAATGGGGACACTTTTTCCTGCCGCAATGTGTAAAATAGGGACACTTTTTCCTGCCGCAGTGTGTAAAATGGGGACACTTGCCAGCGTACTGTGTAAAATGGGGACCTGTGCCTGCCGCAATGTGTAAAATGGGGACACTTTTTCCTGCCGCAGTGTGTAAAATGGGGACACTTGCCAGCGTACTGTGTAAAATGGGGACCTGTGCCTGCCACAATGTGTAAAATGGGGACACTTTTTCCTGCCGCAATGTGTAAAATGGGGACACTGTTTCCTGCCGCAATGTGTAAAATGGGGACACTTGCCAGCGTACTGTGTAAAATGGGGACACGTGCCTGCCGCAATGTGTAAAATGGGGACACTTTCCTGCCGCAATGTGTAAAATGGGGACACTTTCCTGCCGCAATGTGTAAAATGGGGACACTTTCCTGCCGCAATGTGTAAAATGGGGACACTTTTTCCTGCCGCAATGTGTAAAATGGGGACACCTGTCTGCCGCAATGTGTAAAATGGGGTCACCTGTCTGCCGCAATGTGTAAAATGGGGAATGGGGACACTTGCCTGTCGTACTGTGTAAAATGGGGACACTTTTTCCTGGATATGAAATTTATGTTAGAAAAGGCAATTTTTCAGGTAAAAAAGTTCTGAAAGATATATATATATATATATATATATATATATATATATATATATAAATAATATTTTTATTCATTTATTTATTTATTTTAAATTGTTTTTTTTAATTATTTTTATTTATTTATTGTACAAGAAATGTTTTTTTTTTAGCGGGGGGGGGGGGGGAGGGGGTGTCAAATTACTACCTTGCCCCGGGTGACAAAAATCCTAGTTTCGGCCCTGGAGGAAAGTACAGCCTTTGGGAAAAGGGGAGGGTTTAATATATATAGGGAAGGCTAGGCCATTTTGCTCTCTCTTGTTTGGTGATTTGCCTTTGAGTGGGTGAGTGCTGCATTGCAGGCTTCCCAAATTTTATTGTGCTTTCCCCTGGCATTGAATTTTTCTTAAAACTCTCCCCAGCATTCCTCCTCTGCCCTTTACCATGACTGCCCGACCTCGCCAGGGTCCCAGCTCGATACCGCGCATCTGCCGGTGGGGCTGGGCCCGGGGAAGGGGTGGCTGGCCTGGGGGACGGGGCCCCGTCCCCTGGGGCCTCCACAGGTCAGGGAAGGTACCCGGGCTGGCCGACTGGGGCGGCCTTGCCGCTTGGGGCCAGGGCGGTTTTGCCTGCCGGGCGCGAGCGGCGAAGTGGGCCAGTCTGGCCGCCCGGAGGGGGTATGACATTAGCCCTCACCTCCGGGAGCTGCTGAGGAGACTGCCGTGTCGGGTGCCCGCGGGCGCGCGCAGGCGTGCCGCGCCGGGCGCTCGTCCGTGGAGCCGCACTTGGCTCCGACTTCTTCCCCCTTGCTGAGGCCTGGTAGAGGTGCCAGTCGGGGGGAGGGAGCCGAGCGGGAGACAGTTCTGAGCCGGTGCGAGGCCTGTCGCGGGGTCTCGCCCGGCAGTGGAGCTGGAGGTCTCGGCCGGGAGTTCGCGGGCCGGAAGCAGTGGGACGCGCGCATGTGTGCGCGCAGCGGCGCCGCAGGCCTCCTTGTCTCCCCAGCCCTCTCCCCTACAGCCAGAACCCGGCGAGGGGCGGGGGGGGGGGGAGGAGGGGCAGAGATCAACCAGGTGATAGGGAAGCACAAGCAAGCGACCTCTCCCGACGCTCCCCCCCCCCCCCAGTTGGCGGAGGTAGCTCCGGCCGGCGGGGAGGGGGTGCCCGCAGGTAGGGGGAGAGGCATGGCGGAGAGGGCCCTGGGGACCGTGTGCGGGGAGGTGATTGGTGGGAATCCGAGCCACAAGATATCAGCGGCGCTGGTGGTTCCCCACCGGGCCGACCTAGGCGCCGGACAGTGGGGCCCCGTGTGGCAAGTCTTGGGCGCCGGGCGGATCGGCGCACGCCGACGCCGGCACGGCAACCCACGGGGGACGGCGCAGCGTCTTGGGGTGGCCCTGACCCTACCGGAACGCTGGCGTCGGCCCTGGCCACGGTCGTGGCGGTGCTGGGGCCGCTGGCCGCGGCTCCGGAGCTGGCCGACGGTTCCGGCGCGGTGGCTGGTGGTTCAGGTACGCGGACAATGTCAGCAGCCCAGCGGGTGCGCGCGCCTGCCGGGAGCTGGGAGTGGCCGCGTCGCAACTCCATCAGCAGCCCGGACGGGGCGAGCGGGAGCATTTATCGGAGACGCCTGCCCCCCGGGGTGCTAGGCGCGTGCCGCGACTGCTGTCTGGGTCCTCTGCTCCTCTTTCTCCTGCAGGTGAGCGTGAAGACGTGGAGAGGACGGGATCGGATGATGAGGATGTCGCTTTTGCCACGCCAGAGGATTCCGGGTCCGAACAGTCGACGGCCTCAGGTGAGGTGGAGCAGTTGGGGTCGGGCTCTTGCACGCGCTCAAGTTCCCGCAGCTCTCCCTCTTCTTCCTCTTCTTCTTCTCCTCTGTCATCGCAAGCGTCCGAAGCCAGTAGCACGACTAGGGCGTAGAAACGGGCGACAAAATACGCCAAGCGGGCGGCTGGAGAGGCGGAAGAGGCGTAGGCGGCTTAGCGGGGTCGCTCGCAGAGCCAAGAAGCGACGTGATCTGCCCGGGGTAGTCCGCTGCGAGTGTACTGCCGTGATGCGGGGGCTGAGGGACAGCTGCCGTAGGAAGATTCGCAGGGGTGACTACGTCGATGTGGTCGTCTTGACGAAGGACGCGAAGAAAGACTTTAAGTCGGCGGCAGCAAAGAGGGCATCGGGGCCGAGGCCTTCCGTACCTTCGACAATTGGCTGGCCGGTTTTTGGGTCTTCGCGGCTTGTTACCTGGAAAATAGGCCGTACGAGCACATGAATATCATTCGGTACCTGCATCTCGTACATGATATGCAACGCACATCGTCAGGTGCTGAATGGCGTAGGTACGTATAAGAGTTCCGGGAGAAGCAAGATGGGTTACAGGTTATGGACTTTGGGTTCAGGGACGTAGAAGTCTGGCTCAAGGTCACTCGAGCTTCGCAACAGAGTAAGGAGCCCCGGAGCGCAGGGGCGGACGGGCTCCGCGCAGGGTCGTCCAGCCAAGGTCCCGGCGCGGACGGCGGATCGGCCAAGCCAGGTAGGTCGGCCGTTCGTACAGGGGGACAGGCCGCCGCAAAGGGAAAGTGCTTCGCGTTTCACAACGCGACATGTTCCTTCGGCAAGCAGGGGTGTTTTCGGCACTCATGCCTGCAATCTGGCGGTTCCCGCCCGGCCTCCTCCTGCTTCAAAGGCAGTCGGCAGGGGGCCCGGGGTAAGCAAACTTACCCCAGACAGGCCGCGGGCGGGAGCGCTCCGCAGAGCTCCAACACCAATTAAATTGGAGACTATGGGCCGGTGGTTGGACTGGTATCCGAATAGGGAGGATGCAAAATTTTTGTTTTCCGGTTTTCAGTTTGGGTTTCGCTTGCCTGTTGCGAGCGAGGTGTCCGTGCGGGCCCAGCGGAACCTCCAGTCTGCCGAACCTTGCCGTTAGTGCTGCGGGAGAAAGGGGATAAGGAGGTCAGGTTGGGCAGGATGGAGGGACCGTCTATATCGCCCCGGTGGATGACTTGGTCATCTCTCCAGTGGGGGTGGTTCCCAAGAAGACTCCAGGCGCTTTCCGGCTCAGTCAGCATCTTTCTTACCCGTCGGGGGCGTCGGTCAATGACGCAATACCGCTGGGTCATTGCTCGGTGGTGTATCAGTCGTTTGGAGATGGTCCGCAGTTACAGGTCTGGGGCCCTCTTGGCTAAGATTGATGTTGAGTCCGCTTTTCGGTTGCTGCCGTTACATCCGGACTCATCCGGACTCATTCCATTTTATGGGTTTCCGGATTGGAACGGAGTATTTCATTGACAAATGTTTGCCGATGGGATGTTCCGTTTCATGCTCAATTTTCGAGCGGTTTAGTACGTTTCTACATTGATGCGCGGAGTCTTCGTCAAGGGGTCACGGGGTCGCCCATTACCTCGATGACTTCCTGTGCGCGGGTCCGGCATATTCTTTACGGTGCGGCGACTTGCTCTTCAGCATCTGAGCGCTGTTTTTCCACTTCGGCGTTCCTGTGGCCGAGGATAAAACAGAGGGCCCGGCCTCCTGTTTGTCCTTTTTGGGGATTGAGAGTGACACAGTGGCAGGATCGTGTCGGCTGCCTCGGGACAAGGTGGTGAAGCTCCGCAACGCTATTTGCCGGTTTGAGGGGTCGCGTAAGGTCACACTGCGGCAGGCGCAGTCCTTGCTGGGCATGGTGAACTTTGCTTGTCGGGTAATCCCGACGGGCAGGGTTTCTGCCGGAAGCTAGAAAGGGCGACTGCGGGGTGTGCCAGACCACACCGTTTCGTGCGATTGTCCTCAGAGATTAAGAGGGATTTGGCCGTATGGGCCTCGTTCCTGGAGGACTTCAACGGGGTGGGTATATGGCAGGCCCCTATGGTGGACAGCGCTAGGTTGCAGCGGTTCACCGATGCAGCGGGTGCCTCTGGATTCGGTTGCTATCTGGAGGGATCTTGGTGCGCGGCCTCGTGGCCGGCGGAATGGCACCGCGAAGGTTTAACTAAGGACCTTTTGCTTCTGGAGCTTTTCCCCATTATGGTGGCGCTGGAGGTATGGGGCGATCGGCTGGCTCATCGCAGCATCTTGGTTAGATGTGACAATCTGGCCGTGGTGCATGCGATAAATAACCAGAGGCGAAGTCGCTGGTCGTTCTGCGGGTGCTGGGGCAGTTGACGTTGACATGCCTACGTCGGAACGTGTGGTTCCGCGCGCAGCATGTGCCTGGGCTGGAGAACGGAATTGCCGATGCTTTGTCATGAGGGCAGTGTGAAAGGTTTTTGTTTGTTGGCACCCGAGGACGACGAACATGGTTTTCATTATGTTTGGCAGGTGATCGGGCCGGACTGGAGGGTCTAGCGTTGCGGGCAGTCGCGCCAACCACGCTTAAGGCTTACGGACAAGCTTGGAGCGAGTGGGAGGAGCTTGTTCGAGGACGAAATCAACAAGGTAAGAGCGGGCATCGGATGATGCTTTCTTTTATTTGGCAGCTGTATGTTTCGGGTAGGTCCAGAGCGGTGGTATCCCGGTACTTGGCTGGTATTTCGTTTTCAGCAAAATAAGGGGCGTCCCCGACGTGACGAAAAGTGGGATTCTGCTGAAGGCGATGAAAGGATGGGCGCGAGTCGCGCCGACGCCGCTTGACAGGAGGCGGCTCATTGATGCGGCCTTGTTGCCAGCTGTCATCAGGGCGGTTGGAGGGTCGCGTCATCCATGTTTGAGTCGCGGTTGTTCAGTTTGGCGTTCTCAATGGCTTACCACGGGGCCTTTAGGGTTTCGGAACTGGTAGCGCCTTCTAAGCGAGCAGATTCGCGCATGCTTGTCGGGGACGTGGTGGTGGGTGAGAGGTCCTTGCTTTGCAGATTGCGTCGCTCTAAGACGGACCAAGTGGGGAGAGGTCGTTGGGTCACCTTGGTTCCGGCACTTGAAGAGAGCATTTGCCCAGTAAGGTTTGCAGTGCAATATGAGGCAGTACGGCCCGACGGTCGGGGGTCATGGCTGCTGCATTATGACGGGCTGCCGGTGACGAAGTATCTATTTCGTTGGATGCTGGGTCGCTGTCTTGCAGGCTTGGTCCTTCCACCCGCTGCGTTCGGGACGCATTCCTCCCGCATAGGGGCTGCGACGTCGGTTGCGGCGGCGGGATTTTCCATGGCTGAGATCCAGGCGGTGGGGCGATGGAAGTCGTCAAGTTACAGATGGTATATTCGCCCCGTTGCATGAGATGTTAGCTCGCGCGTACTTTTTGTTCAATTACAGTTGTTTAATCATGTTGTTACAGTTCAGTACGTTGTCTCCCCCTTTTTATCCTACTCAGGGATTAGCTACTCGCCGTTGCTGGCATGAGCCGGCAGCGGGGGTCTGGAGTTATTTTTCAATTTTTTGCCTGACTTGACGGACTTAATTCTAATCCACAATTCGGCTAATCTGTTCTAATCAGAGTCCCTCAGCAGGTCTTTATGCTGTCACCTCCAGCTGAGTTCTTACATGTTTTACCCTTTTTTACCCCCCCCCGTTTATTTTCTTAAATTTTGTTTTAATCTTTCCCATTTGTGTGTTCATGTTTCTGCTTCAAATTGGCTGGAAGCTCGTGCAGATCGGCTAGGCCGTGACTTCTGCAATATACGGAACAAAATTTTTCTTTTTGGCAGATCCTTCAGGTTAACGCACTTACTAAACTATGGTATAGATATTTAGTAACCAATTTTACCCCCTTTCCTCCTCTTCAGGTTGGTTTGCTGATGACTTGACCGTTTGGGTGGTGGGCCACTCGTATGTTTTTGGGCCGCAAAGTTTTTAGCCTAGACGCGGGCTCAGCTGTTTCCTAGGGCTCAGGGAGTTAGATGGCTTGGTTGGCGAGGAATGGTGTGGAACGATCTGAGAAGTAGACTAGTCAGTCGGGCCAGCAAGCATGGAGTCCCTAGGGTGCTAGTTGTCCATCTAGGGGCAACGGCCTGGGGAAGAGGATATCTTTGGAGCTGCGGTGGGCCATGATACAGGATCTGGCAAGTGTGGCCGCAACATGGACCAATTGCGTATTGGTGTTCTCCTTGATGGTGCCAAGGTTGAGTTGGCGAGGTGTGACGGACGGACGCGTAATTAATGTGGCCAGAAAGAAGGTGAATGGGGCGGTGGCGAAGTGGGTGCTGTCCCACGGAGGCAAAGTAGTTCGCCACCCTAGGATTCGGTTCCGAGACAGTCACCTTTTTTCGGCCTGATGGGGTACATCTATCCAATGAGGGGATGATGTTTTTCCTGGAGGATCTGTGTCTTGTGTTGCAGGAGTTAGGGTGAGGTTATGGTGGCGGTGCGAAGACTCTGGGGGAAGAGTCTTTCGCTGTTGGCGGAAAAGAACGGCAGTTTGTTGTTGTATGATAAGCTGTAGTGATTTACAGTTTGGTGTGGTTTAGGTGCACTCACCTCCATCGACTTATTGGCCGCTCGACCACCCGTCCGGGAAGGCAGCGGCAGGGCACCCATCAGGGTGGGTAGTCACTGTGGGGGTTGAGTTGTCTCCTATTACCGATTTTGATAGTTCATAGATAAATTAGGATGGTTTTCGAATTTTAGCAGTTTAAGGTTAGCGTTAGTTTAATAGAGCCGTTCTTTTTTCTGCCACCATATGCCGGCTGAATCGGCATCTTAATAAAATTTTCTATTACAGGATTGCTATGGTTAGGGTCAAATAAATAGCTAGCAATTTTTCTGCCAAATTCAAGTCTCCGTGTCTTTATTTCTTGGTATAGGGGTAACCAATGCTTTACTTTGAATAAAGGGGTCCACCGAATATAACTAGAATGTTTAGGAGATGAATTGACTGCATAGGAAAGGAATGAGTTAAACATCTTGGGAGGGGTGGACCTAGCTGTGAGGAAAGTACAGCCTTTGGGAAAAGGGGAGGGTTTATTATATATAGGGAAGGCTAGGCCATTTTGCTCTCTCTTGTTTGGTGATTTGCCTTCCCACCCTCCCGCCCTGTTTGGTAGAGGTTCTGGCACGGAGTGCCTTGGCGTTGAATTGTTGGCTGGGTTTATCGTTGGCTATTTATTGGCGGAAAAGAACGGCAGTTTGTTGTTGCATGGTAAGCTGTAGTGATTTACAGTTTGGTGTGGTTTAGGTGCACTCACCTCCATCGACTTATTGGCCGCTCGACCACCCGTCCGGGAAGGCAGCGGCAGGGCACCCATCAGGGTGGGTAGTCACTGTGGGGGTTGAGTTGTCTTCTATTACCGATTTTGATAGTTCATAGTTAAATTAGGATGGTTTTCGAATTTTAGCAGTTTAAGGTTAGCGTTAGTTTAATAGAGCCGTTCTTTTTTCTGCCACCATATGCCGGCTGAATCGGCATCTTAATAAAATGTTCTATTACAGGTTTGCTATGGTTAGGGTCAAATAAATAGCTAGCAATTTTTCTGCCAAATTCAAGTCTCCGTGTCTTTATTTCTTGGTATAGGGGTAACCAATGCTTTACTTTGAATAAAGGGGTCCACCGAATATCACTAGGATGTTTAGTACATATATATCCATGTGCATACATTTATACACATGTATATACATACATACATATAAACACACACACACATATGATATATATACATGTGTATAACTACGTGTACTGTATGTATATATATATATATATATATGTATGCATGTTTAATATGCTATGTATATGTGTATATGTATGTATATATATACATATATATATATATATATATATATATGTGTGTATATACGGTGTATATATATGTGTAGATATGTGTATATATATATATATATTTATATACATACACACACACACACACACAGAGACACACTAGTTTTACGGACCCAGCATATACTGGGTCACCTCAGTCCCCACCCCCTTGATTGGCTCCACCCAGTTCTGGAAACCCCCCCATGCAAATCCTGCGTTTGCCACTGGACAGGGCACCCCTTTCAGATAGAGCAGACAGGGCACCCCTTTCAGATAGAGCAGACAGGGCACCCCTTTCAGATACACAGAGCCGTCTTAAGAGCAGTGTTGGCCCCTGGGCACAGCAATGCACTGGGGCCCCTACCCACCCATCAGCAGTAGGGGTGGGGGGTGCTGTCAGCGGCAGATTTGATGTCCCGCGGGCAGTAGGGGGGTTCTGTCTTCCGCTCAGCATTTAGGACCTGGAGAAATTATCTCTGCTAATTACTCCTTTACTGCACAGATGAAAGGAGATGGGGCTGGAGGGAAAGCACTAAACTGTAGAAGGGGACATTGGGCTGAATGAAAGGGCCCCGGTACATGACTTTCAGGGTGGTAGGGGATGTTTAATACGCAGGGGAGGGGTGGATAGTGGAATGGGCTTAATATTCATCATTTTCTGGTGGGAGGGCAGCTTGCTTTACTGCAGATATCTCCAGTTCCTGGAAATAGATTTCTTAGCTTTAATGGGATAAAACAAACTAGAGAATCCCACCTTTCAGGAGATACTGGGGACTTGGGGATCAGAGTTCAGGAACCAGAGCAATCCACCAACAAAATTATAAAATTGCATACCAGGCGTGTGGAGCTGGAGCAGGGATCAGCTGCTGGAAGGCTGATATCTCTGGTTCTGGGCAAAGTAGAGACAAGCTGCCAGTGTCCACCCAAAGGGGAGAGTCCCAGCCTTTGGATTATACCCTCAGAAAAACTCTAAGTCAGACAGAACCCGAGATATCTGGCTGGGAAGAACAATTAACAGGCTCGGATGGGGGCCGCTGCTTTGAAGTCGGATATCTCCGGTTCCCCAGGGCCGATTTTCAAAAATCTGGTACCCCTGGAAAGAGGGGACCCTCAGCTATCAGCCTAGGGCCCTTTTACTCCTGGGCCCTTGGGCAAGAGCCCACTGAGCCCATACGAAAAGACGGCCCTGCAGATACAGCAGACAGGGCACCCCTTTTCAGATACAGCAGAAATGGCAACCCTTTCAGATACAGCAGACATGGCACCCCTTTCAGATAGAGCAGACAGGGCACCCCTTTCAGATAGAGCAGACAGGGCACCCCTTTCAGATAGAGCAGACAGGGCACCCCTTTCAGATACAGCAGACATGGCACCCCTTTCAGATAGAGCAGACAAGGCACCCCTTTCAGATACAGCAGACAGGGCACCCCTTTCAGATACAGCAGACAGATCACCCCTTTCAGATACAGCAGACAGGGCACCCCTTTCAGATACAGCAGACAGGGCACCCCTTTCAGATACAGCAGACAGGGCACCACTTTCAGATACAGCAGACAGGGCACCCCTTTCAGATACAGCAGACATGGCACCCCTTTCAGATACAGCAGACACAGCACCCCTTTCAGATACAGCAGACAGGGCACCCCTTTCAGATAGAGCAGACACAGCACCCCTTTCAGATACAGCAGACAGGGCACCCCTTTCAGATACAGCAGACAGGGCACCCAGTGGCGTAAGTTCATCAAAGTTGCCCGGAGGCAAGATAAATGTTGGTGCCCCCCTATTTCCTATATTAAGATAAATATATGTATGTATGTGTGCGTGTATATAAGCGCGCGTGTGTGTGTGTGTGTGTGTGTGTGTGGTGTTCTGAAAAAAATGTATATACTGTATTTATACATTTAATTGTCTTTTATTTTAAATCACACATTTCTTAGCAATCAGACCCAGGATTAGAACCCATGACCTGTTACACTAACAGCAGACACTTTACTGATGGAGTTATTTGCTCCTGTACAGGAAGCATGAGAATTCTAACTATATGGAGTTACGTGTAATTGTCAGAGAAGTATCTTCATTAGTGATGTGCACCGGACGGCGGACATTTTTCGGGTTTTGTGTTTTGGATTCAGTTCCGCGGCCGTGTTTTGGATTCGGACGCGTTTTGACAAAACCTCACCGAAATTTTTTTTTTGGATTCGGGTGTGTTTTGGATTCAGGTGTTTTTTTCAAAAGACCCTCAAAAACAGCTTAAATCATAGAATTTGGGGGTCATTTTGATCCCATAGTATTACTAAACTCAATAACCATAATTTCCACTCATTTCCAGTCTATTCTGAACACCTCACACCTCACAATATTATTTTTAGTCCTAAAATTTGCACCAAGGTCGCTGGATGGCTAAGCTAAGCGACACAAGTGGCCGACACAAACACCTGGCCCATCTAGGAGTGGCACTGCAGTGTCAGGCAGGATGGCACTTCAAAAAAATAGTCCCCAAACAGCACATGATGCAAAGAAAAAAAGAGGCGCACCAAGGTCACTGTGTGACTAAGATAAGCGACACAAGTGGCCGACACAAACACCTGGCACATCTAGGAGTGGCACTGCAGTGTCAGACAGGATGGCACTTCAAAAAAATAGTCCCCAAACAGCACATGATGCAAAGAAAAAAAGAGGCGCACCAAGGTCGCTGTGTGACTAAGCTAAGCGACACAAGTGGCCGACACAAACACCTGGCCCATCTAGGAGTGGCACTGCAGTGTCAGACAGGATGGCACTTCAAAAAAATTGTCCCCAAACAGCACATGATGCAAAGAAAAAAAGAGGCGCACCAAGGTCGCTGTGTGACTAAGCTAAGCGACACAAGTGGCCGACACAAACACCTGGCCCATCTAGGAGTGGCACTGCAGTGTCAGACAGGATGGCACTTCAAAAAAATAGTCCCCAAACAGCACATGATGCAAAGAAAAAAAGAGGCGCACCAAGGTCGCTGTGTGACTAAGCTAAGCGACCCAAGTGGCTGACACAAACACCTGGCCCATCTAGGAGTGGCACTGCAGTTTTCTAGCGAGAGGATGAGTGCTTCCATCCTCATGTGAATCTGAACCACTAGCCATGAACATAGGCCAGGGCCTCAGCCGTTCCTTGCCACTCCGTGTCGTAAATGGCATATTGGCAAGTTTACGCTTCTCATCAGACGCTTTCAATTTTGATTTTTGGGTCATTTTACTGAACTTTTGTTTTTTGGATTTTACATGCTCTCTACTATGACATTGGGAATCGGCCTTGGTAGACGATGTTGATGGCATTTCATCGTCTCGGCCATGACTAGTGGCAGCAGCTTCAGCACGAGGTGGAAGTGGATCTTGATCTTTCCCTATTTTAACCTCCACATTTTTGTTCTCCATTTTTTAATGTATGGAATTATATGCCAGTATCAATAGCAATGGCCTACTACTATATATACTGCGCACAACTAAAATGCACCACAGGTATAGAATGTAGATGGATAGTATACTTGATGACACAGAGGTAGGTACAGCAGTGGCCTTCCGTACTGTACTGCTATATATACTGGTGGTCACTGTGTCAGCAAACTGCAAAACTAAAATGCACCACAGGTATAGAATGTAGATGGATAGTATACTTGACGACACAGAGGTAGGTACAGCAGTGGCCTTCCGTACCGTACTGCTATATATACTGGTGGTCACTGTGTCAGCAAACAGCAAAACTAAAATGCACCACAGGTATAGAATGTAGATGGATAGTATACTTAATGACGACACAGAGGTAGGTACAGCAGTGGCCTTCCATACCGTACTGCTATATATACTGGTGGTCACTGTCAGCAAACTGCACAACTGAAATGCACCACAGGTATAGAATGTAGATGGATAGTATACTTAATGACGACACAGAGGTAGGTACAGCAGTGGCATTCCATACCGTACTGCTATATATACTGGTGGTCACTGTGTCAGCAAACTGCATAACTGAAATGCACCACAGGTATAGAATGTAGATGGATAGTATACTTAATGACGACACAGAGGTAGGTACAGCAGTGGCCTTCCGTACCGTACTGCTATATACACTGGTGGTCACTATGTCAGCAAACAGCAAAACTAAAATGCACCACAGGTATAGAATGTAGATGGATAGTATACTTAATGACGACACAGAGGTAGGTACCGCAGTGGCCTTCCGTACCGTACTGCTATATATACTGGTGGTCACTGTGTCAGCAAACTGCAAAACTAAAATGCACCACAGGTATAGAATGTAGATGGATAGTATACTTAATGACGACACAGAGGTAGGTACAGCAGTGGCCTTCCGTACCGTACTGCTATATATACTGGTGGTCACTGTGTCAGCAAACTGCAAAACTAAAATGCACCACAGGTATAGAATGTAGATGGATAGTATACTTAATGATGACACAGAGGTAGGTACAGCAGTGGCCTTCCGTACCGTACTGCTATATATACTGGTGGTCACTGTGTCAGCAAACTGCAAAACTAAAATGCACCACAGGTATAGAATGTAGATGGATAGTATACTTAATGACGACACAGAGGTAGGTACAGCAGTGGCCTTCCGTACCGTACTGCTATATATACTGGTGGTCACTGTCAGCAAACTGCACAACTGAAATGCACCACAGGTATAGAATGTAGATGGATAGTATACTTAATGACGACACAGAGGTAGGTACAGCAGTGGCCTTCCGTACCGTACTGCTATATATACTGGTGGTCACTGTGTCAGCAAACTGCAAAACTAAAATGCACCACAGGTATAGAATGTAGATGGATAGTATACTTAATGACGACACAGAGGTAGGTACAGCAGTGGCCTTCCATACCGTACTGCTATATATACTGGTTGTCACTGTGTCAGCAAACTGCACAACTGAAATGCACCACAGGTATGGGTTCACTACGGCTGGCCGGCGGTCGGGCTCCCGGCGACCAGCATACCGGCGCCGGGAGCCCGACCGCCGGCTTACCGACAGTGTGGCGAGGGCAAATGAGCCCCTTGCGGGCTCGCTGCGCTCGCCACGCTACGGGCACGGTGGTGCGCTACGCGCGCCACACTATTTTATTCTCCCTCTATGGGGGTCGTGGACCCCCACGAGGGAAAATAAGTGTCGGTATGCCGGCTGTCGGGCTCCCGGCGCCGGTATACTGAGCGCCGGGAGCCCGACCGCCGGTAACCAGAAGACCACCCACAGGTATAGAATGTAGATGGATAGTATACTTAATGACGACACTGAGGTAGGTACAGCAGTTGCCTTCTGTACCGTACTGCTATATATACTGGTGGTCACTGTGTCAGCAAACTGCAAAACTAAAATGCACCACAGGTATATAATGTAGATGGATAGTATACTTAATGACGACACAGAGGTAGGTACAGCAGTGGCCTTCCGTACCGTACTGCTATATATACTGGTGGTCACTGTGTCAGCAAACAGCAAAACTAAAATGCACCACAGGTATAGAATGTAGATGGATAGTATACTTAATGACGACACAGAGGTAGGTACAGCAGTGGCCTTCCGTACCATACTGCTATATATACTGGTGGTCACTGTGTCAGCAAACTGCAAAACTAAAATGCACCACAGGTATAGAATGTAGATGGAAAGTATACTTAATGATGACACAGAGGTAGGTACAGCAGTGGCCTTCCGTACCGTACTGCTATATATACTGGTGGTCACTGTGTCAGCAAACTGCACAACTGAAATTCACCACAGGTATAGAATGTAGATGGATAGTATACTTAATGACGACATAGTGGTAGGTACAGCAGTGGCCTTCCGTACCGTACTGCAATATTTACTGGTGGTCACTGTGTCAGCAAACTGCAAAACTAAAATGCACCACAGGTATAGAATGTAGATGGATAGTATACTTAATGACGACACAGAGGTAGGTAGAGCAGTGGCCTTCCATACCGTACTGCTATATATACTGGTGGTCACTGTGTCAGCAAACTGCATAACTGAAATGCACCACAGGTATAGAATGTAGATGGATAGTATACTTAATGATGACACAGAGGTAGGTACAGCAGTGGCCTTCCGTACCGTACTGCTATATATACTGGTGGTCACTATGTCAGCAAACTGCAAAACTAAAATGCACCACAGGTATATAATGTAGATGGATAGTATACTTAATGACGACACAGAGGTAGGTACAGCAGTGGCCTTCCGTACCGTACTGCTATATATACTGGTGGTCACTGTGTCAGCAAACTGCACAACTGAAATGCACCACAGGTATAGAATGTAGATGGATAGTATACTTAATGACAACACAGAGGTAGGTACAGCAGTGGCCTTCCGTACCGTACTGCTATATATACTGGTGGTCACTGTGTCAGCAAACTGCAAAACTAAAATGCACCACAGGTATAGAATGTAGATGGATAGTATACTTAATGACGACACAGAGGTAGGTACAGCAGTGGCCTTCCGTACCGTACTGCTATATATACTGGTGGTCACTGTGTCAGCAAACTGCAAAACTAAAATTCACCACAGGTATAGAATGTAGATGGATAGTATACTTAATGACGACACAGAGGTAGGTACAGCAGTGGCCTTCCGTACCGTACTGCTATATATACTGGTGGTCACTGTGTCAGCAAACTGCAAAACTGAAATGCACCACAGGTATAGAATGTAGATGGATAGTATACTTAATGACGACACAGAGGTAGGTACAGCAGTGGCCTTCCGTACTGCTATATATACTGGTGGTCACTGTGTCAGCAAACTGCAAACTAAAATGCACCACAGGTATAGAATTAGAATGTAGATGGATACAGGGCCGGCGCTACCACTAGGCAGCTTTAGGCAGCTGGCTAGGGCGGCAGCCGCTGGAGGGCGCCTCTTATTCAGACCAACATTCAAATGAAAGATGTTTCTTTAACATCTTTCGTCTACTGTACCAGATGCTGGTGACAGGGCGGCAGCCACTTTTCCCCCAGCAACCCATTTTTTCCTTAATATTTTCAATGGGGAGGGGATTGAGGACAAGCGCGCCACGTATGCAGTCAGAGGCAGCAGGTGCCCGCTCCTCACTAGCGGCACATTAACACCGCCAGCGGCGTTATGTAGCCGGTGACAGCAACGAGGAACAGTGCCTCCCCGCCAGCAGCAGCAGCAGAGCCAACCCGGCCGCCGGGACCATGAGCCGATTGACGCTGGCAGGCAGCAGTAACCCCCCCCCCACGCCAACCCGGCCAGCGGTAAGGTGTCCTTTGTGGTGATGCGGCATCCGGAGTAGTGGCTTCCTGGAGGAGTCACTCCCCGAGAAAGTGGTAGTGGTCACAGTGTGCCCTGGTTACATATATGTATGGACTATGGAGGCAGTCAGTGTATTTATGTATGAGAGAGGCAGGAGATGGATTTATGGATATATATATGTATGTATGGATGTATGTATGATAGAGGCTATGGACGTATGTATGACAGAGGCTATGTATGTATGGTTGATTCTATTTCGGAGTGGGAGAAGGGACCTTCTGACGTATCTAGGGGAGGAGACACGTCACCAGGGGGAGGAGCTACGGGCGAACAGGGTACCAGAAAACTACCCTCGCGGGCTCGCTTCGCTCGCCACACTTCGGGCTCGGTGGCTCGCTTTGCTCGCCACCTGATTACTAAAGGTAATAGTTGGTGGCGTGAATACTAGAGCAACTGTACCGCTGGCGTAGCCCCTCCCCCTTGTGTCGTGGCTCCTCCCCCTTACGGAAAAGGTCCCTTAGTCCACTTGATTCTAGCATATACCATGTATGTATGGATGTATATATGATAGAGGCTATGTATGTATGGATGTATGTATGATAGAGGCTTTGTATGTATGGATGTATGTATGATAGAGGCTATGTATGTATGTATGTATGTATGAGAGAGGCCGTGTGTGTATGTATGTATGTATGAGAGGCTGTATATGTATGTATGATAGAGGCTATGTATGTATGAGTGAGGCCATATATGTATGCATGTTTGAGAGAGGCCGTATATGTATGTATGAGAGAGGCCGTATATATACGGCCTCATACGAACGAGAGGCCGTGTATGTATGAGAGAGGCCGTATATATATATTTATATATATATATATGTACCTACGTACGTATGAGAGAGTCCGTGTATGTATGAGAGAGGCCGTGCGTGTATGTATATATGAGAGGCCATATATGTATGTATGAGAGAATCCGTATATATATATACACTGCTCAAAAAAATAAAGGGAACACTAAAATAATACATCCTAGATCTGAATGAATGAAATATTCTTATTAAATACTTTGTTCTTTACATAGTTGAATGTGCTGACAACAAAATCACACAAAAATTATCAATGGAAATCAAATTTATTAACCCATGGAGGTCTGGATTTGGAGTCACTCTCGAAATTAAAATAGAAAAACACACTACAGGCTGATCCAGCTTTGATGTAATGTCCTTAAAACAAGTAAAAATGAGGCTCAGTAGTGTGTGCGGAGTTAGTCAAATGAGTCACAGATCTGGGCAAATCTATAGGAGACTAGGAGCAGAAGCAGATAGTATGGGCATGGCACAGGCAGGGATGCATGCCTCCCAGCTTTCTTCAGGCAGAAGGAGGGACACACGCGTGGCGAAAAGGGGGTGTGACCAATGAAAAAGGGGCGTGGCTTCACAGGAGGGCCCCCATTTTTGTCAGTGAGGGAGCATGCCCTGCGCTCTGTGAGCTGCTGGCATGCCTCCAGGGGCGGATTATGAGTCTGGGGGGCCTAGGGCACTTGAGATAGGGGAGCTCTATCTCATTGCTGTGCCTGCTATGGGGTTGGGGGCGTGACATAATTGCGGCCCGCGTGGCCACGCCCCTTATGCACATTGCTGGATTTTTTTTTAATGTAATTTTGGCCCCTCAGCTAGGGCTAAATCCAGAGGAGGTGGTCGCTCCCCCTACACACCCGCACAGGCAGAAGAAAGCAGATAGACTGCTGCCTCCCTGCAACACGCAGCAGCGTGTGCTGACTGTAGCACAATGCTGCCGCTGTTGCTGGCAGGACGGGGGAGCTTCTGAGCTGGAACAGAGCTACTCCAGCTGGGGGGCCCCCTAAAACTGTGGGGCCCACGGTACATATCCCCTGGCCCCCCTCTTAATCCGGCACTGCTGCTGGAACCCCCCCTTAATCTGTACCCCCTGATGCCCCCTCTCCCTCTGTCTCCACTAAATAGAACAGCAGAACAGCGAGTACAGGAGCTTTCCAACTCCCCCCCCCCCCCCCACCGCAGGACACTGCGACCCGCGGGTGGGACAGCGGGACAGACCCCAAAAAATGGGACTATCCCGCGAAAATCGGGACAGTTGGGAGGTATGGGAGTGTGTGAGGGGGTGTGCCGTTCAGATAGACGGGCACCGGCTCACTGTGTGCTCGACCCCCCCACATCAGCATACTCAGCAGGGTCTCTCTGGCGCGGAGGAGCGTCACTTTCTAGCACACTCCACGCTTCTTAGCTACAGTTTTGTGGGGCACCTGCCGCTGTGCAGGTTCCGTACTGCCTCTGTTATCTCCAGCCCCGGCAACTCCACCGCTAGCTGCAGAGCTGCCGCCCGCAGTGAGGTGCGCCCAGCTCATTCACACACTTTAGCTGGCGGGTAGCGCTGCAGAAATCCGAGCTGCATGCAGGCTCCGACCCCCTCCTCCCTCCAGCCGCAGCGTCTCCTGGGAGCTAACCAGTCACTCCCAGTCTCCCCTTACCACAGTGCCCAGCAGCCGCGAGGTCCGCGGTGTGTGACTGAGGAGGGGGGAGGGATGCTGACGGCAAAGGAAGCAGGACTCCAGCCTGGGAGAGTCAGCCATGCCAAGTCTCCAGCAGCAGCAGATCCCAACAGGTTGGAGTGGAACAGCAGCAGCCAGCAGCAGTGACTCCGGTAAGACACATCTGTCTGTCACCACTGTTTTGTCCCTAATACCAATCTCTCCCGTGCCCTGTGTTCTGTCATGTCCCTGTCACCCCTGGCCTTGCCCTGTCACCCTTATCCTGGCCCTTTCACCCTTATGCTGTCCCTTTTACCCCTATCTTGGCCCTGTCACCCCTGTGCTTGCCCTGTCAACCCTATACTGGCCCTATCACCCCTGTCCTGGTCCTACCGCCCCTACCCTGATCCTGTCACCCCTATCCTGTCCCTGTCATTTCTGTCCTGGCCCCGTCGCCCCTGTCCTGGCCCCGTCACCCCTGTCCTGGCCCTGTCACCCCTGTCCTGGCCCCGTCACCCCTGTCCTGGCCCCTTCACCCCTGTTCTGACCCTGTCACCCCTGTCCTGGCCCCGTCACCCATGTTCTGACCCTGTCACCCCTGTCCTGGCCCTGTTACTGCATACCCTCCAACTACCTTTTTGGCAGGTACAGTACCCGCAGCGCCTCCAGACCCCTCCCCAATGCACCACACCTCCGCACCTTCCCCTCCACCACATGCAGAACTCCACCCCTCCCCCACACGCTGTGCCTCCAGACCCCCTACACCACCCGCGGCTCCCACTCCTCCTCCCCTCCACCACCCACAGCACCTCCAGACCCCCTCCACCATCCACCCCCCATATATGTCTCCCCCCACACCTGCCCCCCTCCACCCGCAGCATCTGCAGACACCCTCCTCCATCCGCGGTCCCCCCCCTCACTTACCCCTCCTCCACCCATGGCACCCCCGCACCTGCCCCTCCACCACCTGCAGCGCCTCCGGACCCCCTTCCCCATCCGCCGCACCACCCGTACCTGCCCCTACCCACGGCGCCTCTGGACCCCCTACCCCACCACCGGCACCCCTGCCCCTTCCCATCCCACAGCACCTACGGAACCCTTCACCCATCCGCAACATCCCCGCACCTGCCCCTCTCCCACCCATGGCACCCCTGCCCCTCCCCAACCTACAGTGCCTCTGGACCCCTCCCCCATCTGCAGCCCCCACTCCTCTGCCCCTCCCCCACCCACAGCACCTCCCGACCCTTCCCCATCCGGGCCCCCACGCTTCCGCCCCCCCTCCACCCGCAGCATCTACAGACACCCCCCCATCCGCAGTCCCCCTCGCACCCGCTACATTCTGTACATCGTGCCCTGCAGGTGCTGTTCACGCCGTCGCAAGGGGCTGCGCCTCCTTCACCATCGCACGCCCTTTCATTGTGCAATATTTAACCACTAACAAAGGAATGCAGGTAATACTCCATATAATACAAATATTGAACCCCAGAAAGGCATGCAAGGGTTAAGGGGGCGTAGCCCCTTGCGACGGTGTGAAGAGCGCCCGTAGGGCGCGATGAAGCACCTAGTATGAAATAATAGCATACTGTAGCCAGTGCCGGCTCTTGCTTTTGTTGCGCCCCGGCAAAACTATAGGGGCGTGGCTTCACACGGGGGCGTGGTCAGAAACGCCCCCATTTGTGCCCCCTGTAGCGCCGCTGGAAGATAATTAAAAAAAAAGTATACTTACTATCCCCGTTCCTGATTCCAGACCGCTGTAGACAGCCGCCGGCGCCGCTTCTCTCCTCGGATCAGCATAGACACTAGAGGTCAATTATGACCCCTAGCGTCTGTGCCACAATGCTGTGCGGTGCGCGATGACGTCATCGTGCACCGCACAGCCAAGGTCCCTTCCACGCAGGGAAACTAGACGCGTAGCGTCTGGTTCCCTTCAGAGCGGGGGACCAGCGGGGGGGCACAGCGGGGGTCACAGCGGCGGGGGATCTTGCCACGGTGCGGCGCCCTCCGGATGGCGCCGGCGCCCTCCAGAAGGCAGCGCCCCGGGCAAAAGTCCTGCTTGCCCGTGGCAAGATCCGCTACTGACTGTAGCTAAGATGCTCAGTTTTGTTTTTTCCCTTGTAATACACCTCAAATGGGAGAACTGTACAGTAGCTTAAGCTCTGGTCCAATGATAGCTGGGTGACTGAGACTTCTTCTTGTAAGTACAGTGTTGCTCCCAGTCCGCTGTGTCTCTCCCTCCCAGCACCCATTCTCCAAGTTGCTTCTTCTTCCTCCTCCCAGCACACATTCTCCAAGTTATGGCCACATATTCTCTGTAAAGTGCTGCGGAAATGTGTGCGCTCAGGCCCGCCATCAGGGGAATGCTGCGGGCACAGTAGTCCCGGACCCGGCCTCTCCAACAGAGAGGAGAGGGCCCGAGCCGCTCATGCCGCCGTCCGCCCGCCGCTCTGTTCCGCCCCCTTTTCGTGCTCGAGATCTGACAGTCACAGGAGGGGGAGAGGACGCTGCGAGCATCAATTGTAAGTGTCCCTCACAAAATGGCCGCCACCTCAGAGGAGACAGTTACTAAAGATACTCTAGTATCTTTAATAACTGTCTCCTCTGAGGTGGTGGCCATTTTGGTAGGGACGTTTTCAATTGAAGTTTGCAGCATCCTCTCCCACCTCCTGTGACAGTGTCAGAACTCGGATATGAAAAGGGGCGGGGATACCAAAATTGAGGGGGCGGGGCTACACAGGTCCAGGCTGTATGTGTGTGTATGTGTGTGTGTGTGTGTGTATCTATGTGTGTGTGTAAGGGTATGTGTGTATCTGTGTGTGGTCATTATGTGTAAGCGGTGCAGCACTACTATTGGAGGCATGTATAAGCGCCACCACTACTGTTCACAGGATTTATTTTTTTACTTTTTCATCTATATATTTTTTTAGTGGGGGGAGGGGCCCTGCCTATATTTTCAGTCCCGGGCCCCACAATTTCTGATGGCGGCCCTGTGTGCGCTATATAGATAACTGATAATAAATAAATAATAAATAAGTTGCTGCTCCTTCCTCCTCCCAGCACACATTCTCCCAGTCTGATACCTCTCTGTAATTAAACACTCCTCATTTTGAAATGTGACACAAATGGTCCATGGACAGGTTAGGTTTGGATGAGCTTAATTTAGTGACCAATGGGCTTTCTTCACTTTTTAAAGCCCACCCAAACCTATCCTGACCCTGGATCACTTGTAGTGGTCCAGGTAAATGTAAAAGGCGGGCCTATTTAACACAACTGAAGTGTCTTTCCACATGGAGTATCTATCCACTTAAGTTTATGCGTCTTTACAGAAGTGGGAGCAGGTGCTGTCTGTAGAATCTCGTCCCCAAACACACCTGAAGAAAAGCTAGCATTCCTCTAATGTAGTGACCTGGAAAAAATATTGTTTGTTGATTTTTAAATACAATTTTCATGAATAACTCAAATATCAAAGCTCTTATAGCAAGGGCTCACGTCATGATTCCAAAATAAACTTTGGGGATTTATTTACAACAGTATGAACATTTTTTTTTTCCAAAAAAATTTAAAATATTGGCTTTGTGAGAAAATGAACATTTTGTTTTTGAAATGTTTTTAATTTTTATGGAAACATACTGTTGTGTTATATACAGTATCATATGAAAACCCATAAAAAGAGGTTTAAAAGGAGACATTGCCCAACTCTCTTACTTAATTATGTCAGCTGCAAGTACAATAAAAAAAAAAAACATTAATAGCACATTTTTCATGAAAAAATGGCATCTTTTAAGGCATATAACTTCAAAACTGTTAAACATATCTGCCTAAGATTTGGGGGTTTCTTTACACCCATCGCAACATTTATTATACCAAATTTCATCACAATCTGAAACGGTTGGATTTTACCTCAATTAACCTTGCAGTGTACCGCAGACCGCAGGTTCCCACCATAGGCGATGATGGGGATTTCTTTCCCCATTTCTGCCTGTGCACTCCGCTTGATTGGCAGGCCGGGAGCGCACAGCCAATCAGGAGAGCACTATGACGTGGTGCTCCCTGATTAGCTGGTGGGTCCCCAAGTGACAGGAGTCATGAAGGGTCCCGTCATTTGGGGAAAGGAGATACATGTTTAAACGGGTGTAGTACTGGTCACCGGCGGTCTCCTGACCGCCGGTCACCTTACCGACGCCGGGATCCCGGCAGCATACCGACGCCGGGATCCCAGCGGGGAGGGGCGAGTGCAGCAAGCCCCTTGCGGGCTCGGTGGCGACCTGCGGTCGCCACGGGTTCTATTCCCACTCTATGGGTGTCGTGGACACCCACGAGTGGAAATAGTCCCTGTTGGTCGGCATGCCGACCATAGGGATAGTGAGCTGTCGGGCTCACGGAGGAGGTCATGTGACTGTCGGTCAGCTGACCGGCGGTCACATGAATACCACCCGTTTAAACATGGATCCCCTTTAATGTGTTGGACCGGGATTTTTGCTTTTTTTTTTTACCCTGGGGATGCCTATTTGGAATGAAGAGGACCGATCTAGACCGGATTAGGTTTGAGTATAATTTTTTTTATTTACATACCTGTGGATTCTACGTTGACAAGAAGACCGAGGGGCTCTGTGGGACACTAGTTAAGTATGTATGAGTGTGTAAGTGTGCATGTATGTTTAATTAAAGTTGTACATTCACGGTGTGTGTGTATTGTCTTCATTGTAATATTTATTTTACAGGTGGAACTACAGATACCAGCAGGCCCTTTAATGCTCCTCGTGCTGGTACTTGTGGTTCTTCAAGTACCAGCATGCGGGCCAGGTTTCACAGTTAAAAGTTAACTTCCACAGTTAGTTCCACAGTTAAAAGACAATATTAATTTTTTTTTTTACACATGGGCTATCAGCCTTCCATCCACAGCCCATGGATGGCAGGGACAGCCCCGGCTTCATCCCTGGCTCTTGGGTGCCTGGAGGAGGGAGACCCCTTTATTGGGGGATCCCCACTCCCCCAGAAAAACCCAGCCAGGGGTGACTAGTTGAGGATTTAATGCCATGGCCGCAGGGACCAGTATAAATGTGTCCCACTGCTGTGGCATTATCTCCTTGGATACTAGAGAGCCCAGTACTGGTTTAAAAAATATGGGGGACCCCTACGTTCTTTGCCCCCCATATTTTTGGTACCAGGACCAGTCCAAGAGCCCAGTACTGGTTGTTATAATACTGAGTAACCCTACACAATCCCCCCCAGTATTTTAACAACCAGGACCGGCTCAAAGAGCCCAGGGCTGGTTATGCTTAATTTTTTTTCCAATTTTTAACTATTTCACACACTTTTATACAGAGAAGCATGCAGAGATCTCACTGATCCGTTCATGATTCTCCAAACACGCCAGCCAAAAGCAGTTCTATTTGAAAGCTCTATTTCTGTATGAATTCCATGCTTTTCCGGCAGTGTTTGGCTATTGTTAGCAGTAATTGAGAATACAAATTCTTAGTAGATTCCCGTGTTGTATGATGCTTATGTGAACAAACAACCGTGTTTGACCGATGGTCTATTGATTCGGATTTGTGTGGACAGCAGTGTTTCTTAATCCGAATTGCCCCAACACTGCCAAGATTTGTGTTTAGTAAATTTCCGAGTTGCATTTTTCGTATGAAAATGCAAACTTGAATCAAATCAGGACCTTAGTACATTTCCTCCAGAGAATCCGACAGCGGGAGGATGATGTTTTGCCTCGTTTTGGGATTCGAATCAGGCATGAAAACCTGAGCTGGACTCGGATCCTGGCTCAGAATGCTATGTACAGATGAGTCCAGTTCTCGTATAACTAGACCCGCTCATCTCTAGTCCAAATACAAACAAAAGTCTAGTACTGCACATTAGCATTCAAGCTCAAGCCAACGGCTTAAATAAAATCAAGATGTATAGGTAAACTGAGCCAGGTCAGTACTCAGGGAATTCACAGCACAGATAATGGAACTCAGAATCCACAAGTTAGCACTGCAATAGTCCAGATGATAGATCCAAGTTAGTACACATGGAATCCATAAGTATTCACAGCGGACAGAGAGTCTTATGTGGGCCATACACTGCTGCTGCCACAGCCTCTCTCCCCAACCCAGCACACGTGCTGCTGTGTGCTGCGCTGAGGAGAGAGGCAGCTGGAGAGTGTACACTCTTTCCCTGCATGATGTGTGGGGGGGATGGTTGAGCACCTGCCACTCCCGCAGCAGCCATCCCCTTCATCCTTTGTTCCTCACCTGGCACCCCCCTGTGCAGTGAATGCCCGCGTAGCGGCCACACAGAAACTTTAAAAAAAAAATCCCTAAGGAGGGGGACTGGCCACACCTACCTGCATTGGCCTTGCCCCACTCTGAGCACCAAGGCCTGGCAGAGCTGTTGGCACCCCGGGTAAGTAAGGAGCATGGAGTTTTTCCGCATATGTTTACTGAAGAAAAGGACTGATAAGGAGAGGAATAAGATGACTTCTGGTCAATCCAAAATAGGGAAGTTACTGGTCTTATACACTTGTTGCAAACCCCCCCCCCCCCCCCCCAAAAAAAAAAACAAAAAAAAACCTCATGTCGACCTTTTGACCTGTCGACCTAGCACATGTCGACCTAGAAACCCTGTCGATCTTCCAACCCTGTCGACCTAGTGACTGTGGACCTATAGTGGTCAACCTAAACATTGTCGACCTAGACACTGTCGATCTAATGATCCACACCCAATTCGGGTGAGACTGGTTCCCAGGGAATCGGACCTGATCATCTCTAGGAACAATACTGTCTTAGTTACACAGAAAGCTTGAAGGATTCAGAACTCAGTATCACAAGGACCTGCAGCTGATGTTGTACTGCTCTGAGTCAGACAGAGAGTAAATGTAACGATTGAGATTAGTAACAATTAGTAACCTTTTTGGAGTACAAGTCAGTAGCCCTGTTTCACTAACTACTCATCGCAAGCCCTTCCAGTGATAGAGAGAGGGTGAGATGACAGGGACAAAGATACCTTAGCTGTCTACAGCATATTGAGGGTCATTCCGAGTTGATCGTAGCTGCGTACAGTAACCGGGAAGCCGAATTAGTGCACCGCCTGTCAAACTGTGCATGTCCTTTTTAATATCCATCATATAGGGGGTCCCAAGTACAATTCCATCTTGCACCGCTTTTCTTTTCTGCCACTGCTGTGTATCAATGTTTCATAGATGTGCTATAAACTGTGGGCATAATTCAGACCTGATCGCAGCAGCAAATTTATTAGCTAATGGACAAAACCATGTGCACTGCAGGTGGGGCAGATATAACATGTGCAGAGAGAGTTAGATTTGGGTGGGGTGTGTTCAATCTGCAATCTAAATTACAGTATAAAAATAAAGCAGCCAGCATTTACCCTGCACAGAAACAAAATAACCCACCCAAATCTAACTCTCTCTGCAATTGTTATATCTGCCCCACCTGCAGTGCACATGGGGGGTCATTCCGACCCGATCGCACGCTGCATTTGTTCACAGCGGTGCGATCGGGTCAGAACTGCGCCGGCCCATGCCAGACGGCCTAAGGCGGTCGTTACCTAGCCGTTGTCTCTGCCTGATTGACAGGCAGAGGCGGTCGCTGGGTGGGAGGGGGTGGCACGGCGGCATTTGGCCGTCGTTTTCAGGGCGCGGTCCAGCCAACGCAGGCATGGCCGGACCGTGCGGGGGGTGGGCTGCAGCGACTGCATAACGTCACATGCAGCCGGTGCAACCCAGGACAGCGACGAGTAACTCTCGGTCAGCCGCAAGAGCTGCGCTGGCCAGGATTTACTCTTCAAGTACAAAAGCATCGCCGCTGTGCGATGCTTTTGTACTTGTGTGCAGGGGGGGGCGGCACTGACATGTGGGGCGGACTAGTCCTGTGCTGGGCATCCACCCGCATGCCTGAGTGCCTGATTGTAGCTGTGCTAAATTTAGCACAGCTACGATCAACTAGGAATGACCCCCATTGTTTTGCCCATTAGCTAACAAATTTGCTGCTGTGATCAGGTCTGCATTAGGCCCCGTGTGTTTGTGCCGCTGCTCTGTCGGTTAGTAACCAGCCAGCTCGCTGCAGCCTTTGGACTAAAACGGAAGAAAACAATATTATGAGATGTGAGGTGGTCAAAATTGACTGTAAATGACTGGATATTATTCAGGTTAATAATACTGCAAGAACACACAAAAGGCATTTTGCAAAGACAAATACAGATCCAAAACACGAAGGAGAATACAGAATCAACACCAAAACCAATACAAGCTCTGTCCTTGCATGCTATAATTATTGCAATGCAATTTTGAGTAAATTTATCACATCCTGTCTGCATCTGAGATGCGGATCGCGATTAATATGCCCGGAATTGAGTAATAGGCCATACTGGGCGATAATAATCAAAGATATGAACGATCTTGTTCATTAATGAATGAGATACCGTTCATATCTTTGAGTGTGGAGGCACCAGCGATGAACGATGCGCGGCCCCGCGCTCGTTCATCGCTGGTGCCCCGTCGCCTGTGCATGCAGGCCAATATGGACGATCTCGTCCATATTTGCCTGCACTTCTATGGAGCCTGGTTACGACGGGAGGGAAGAAACTTCCCTCCCCCCGTCACTGCCCCCCCCCTTGCCGCCGGGTCGCCCGTCGGTCGTATCCGCTGTTGGCAGCTCGGCGGTAGATCGCTCAATGGGGGTAATTCCAAGTTGACCGCAGCAGGAAATTTTTTAGCAGTTGGGCAAAACCATGTGCGCTGCAGGGGAGGCAGATATAACATTTGCAGAGAGAGTTAGATTTGGGTGGGTTATTTTGTTTCTGTGCAGGGTAAATACTGGATGCTTTATTTTTACACTGCAATTTAGATTGCAGATTGAACTCACCACACCCAAATCTATCTATCTCTGCAAATGTTATATCTGCCCCCCCTGCAGTGCACATGGTTTTGCCCAACTGCTAACAAAATTCCTGCTGCGATCAACTTGGAATTACCCCCAATGTGTAGGGCCCTTAAGAAAGTCTGCTCCTTTCGGGAGTGCCTGCCTGTCTGCAGGTTGCTGAATTGGAAGGGTAGGACTACACACACATCTGGTGGAGGCTGTAGGAAGCATGGACCACTGCCATGAACCAGTAAGCTGACCAAGGGCTCCGACGGCATGTGATACAATGATGACATAATTGCAAATACAACATGGTACCTTTGAACCTTTCGAGACACAACTCTGCTGGGCCTCCTGTGCAGTTATGTTATTCAATTTATTTGCTCTGGATCCGAGCTGCTGGGACTTTGGACATGACTGGTTGCTTGGGTCTGCAGTTACTGGTGGTGGGGTGTGGTCATGTCCTCTCACTGTACACCTAACAAAAGCGCTTAACGGGCGGAACAATGGTGGCATCATAAGTAGAGATGAGCGCCGGAAATTTTTCGGGTTTTGTGTTTTGGTTTTGGGTTCGGTTCCGCGGCCGTGTTTTGGGTTCGACCGCGTTTTGGCAAAACCTCACCGAATTTTTTTTGTCGGATTCGGGTGTGTTTTGGATTCGGGTGTTTTTTTCAAAAAACCCTAAAAAACAGCTTAAATCATAGAATTTGGGGGTCATTTTGATCCCAAAGTATTATTAACCTCAAAAACCATAATTTACACTCATTTTCAGTCTATTCTGAATACCTCACACCTCACAATATTATTTTTAGTCCTAAAATTTGCACCGAGGTCGCTGTGTGAGTAAGATAAGCGACCCTAGTGGCCGACACAAACACCGGGCCCATCTAGAAGTGGCACTGCAGTGTCACGCAGGATGTCCCTTCCAAAAAACCCTCCCCAAACAGCACATGACGCAAAGAAAAAAAGAGGCGCAATGAGGTAGCTGACTGTGTGAGTAAGATAAGCGACCCTAGTGGCCGACACAAACACCGGGCCCATCTAGGAGTGGCACTGCAGTGTCACGCAGGATGGCCCTTCCAAAAAACCCTCCCCAAACAGCACATGACGCAAAGAAAAAAAGAGGCGCAATGAGGTAGCTGACTGTGTGAGTAAGATAAGCGACCCTAGTGGCCGACACAAACACCGGGCCCATCTAGGAGTGGCACTGCAGTGTCACGCAGGATGGCCCTTCCAAAAAACCCTCCCCAAACAGCACATGACAGAAAGAAAAAAAGAGGCGCAATGAGGTAGCTGACTGTGTGAGTAAGATAAGTGACCCTAGTGGCCGACACAAACACCGGGCCCATCTAGGAGTGGCACTGCAGTGTCACGCAGGATGGCCCTTCCAAAAAACCCTCCCCAAACAGCACATGACGCAAAGAAAAAAAGAGGCGCAATGAGGTAGCTGACTGTGTGAGTAAGATAAGCGACCCTAGTGGCCGACACAAACACCGGGCCCATCTAGGAGTGGCACTGCAGTGTCACGCAGGATGGCCCTTCCAAAAAACCCTCCCCAAACAGCACATGACGCAAAGAAAAAGAAAAGAAAAAAGAGGTGCAAGATGGAATTGTCCTTGGGCCCTCCCACCCACCCTTATGTTGTATAAACAGGACATGCACACTTTAACCAACCCATCATTTCAGTGACAGGGTCTGCCACACGACTGTGACTGATATGACGGGTTGGTTTGGACCCCCCCCAAAAAAGAAGCAATTAATCTCTCCTTGCACAAACTGGCTCTACAGAGGCAAGATGTCCACCTCATCATCATCATCCTCCGATATATCACCGTGTACATCCCCCTCCTCACAGATTATCAATTCGTCCCCACTGGAATCCACCATCTCAGCTCCCTGTGTACTTTGTGGAGGCAATTGCTGCTGGTCAATGTCTCCGCGGAGGAATTGATTATAATTCATTTTAATGAACATCATCTTCTCCACATTTTCTGGATGTAACCTCGTACGCCGATTGCTGACAAGGTGAGCGGCGGCACTAAACACTCTTTCGGAGTACACACTTGTGGGAGGGCAACTTAGGTAGAATAAAGCCAGTTTGTGCAAGGGCCTCCAAATTGCCTCTTTTTCCTGCCAGTATAAGTACGGACTGTGTGACGTGCCTACTTGGATGCGGTCACTCATATAATCCTCCACCATTCTTTCAATGTTGAGAGAATCATATGCAGTGACAGTAGACGACATGTCCGTAATCGTTGTCAGGTCCTTCAGTCCGGACCAGATGTCAGCATCAGCAGTCGCTCCAGACTGCCCTGCATCACCGCCAGCGGGTGGGCTCGGAATTCTGAGCCTTTTCCTCGCACCCCCAGTTGCGGGAGAATGTGAAGGAGGAGATGTTGACAGGTCGCGTTCCGCTTGACTTGACAATTTTCTCACCAGCAGGTCTTTCAACCCCAGCAGACTTGTGTCTGCCGGAAAGAGAGATCCAAGGTAGGTTTTAAATCTAGGATCGAGCACGGTGGCCAAAATGTAGTGCTCTGATTTCAACAGATTTACCACCCGTGAATCCTTGTTAAGCGAATTAAGGGCTCCATCCACAAGTCCCACATGCCTAGCGGAATCGCTCCGTGTTAGCTCCTCCTTCAATGTCTCCAGCTTCTTCTGCAAAAGCCTGATGAGGGGAATGACCTGACTCAGGCTGGCAGTGTCTGAACTGACTTCACGTGTGGCAAGTTCAAAGGGCATCAGAACCTTGCACAACGTTGAAATCATTCTCCACTGCACTTGAGACAGGTGCATTCCACCTCCTATATCGTGCTCAATTGTATAGGCTTGAATGGCCTTTTGCTGCTCCTCCAACCTCTGAAGCATATAGAGGGTTGAATTCCACCTCATTACCACTTCTTGCTTCAGATGATGGCAGGGCAGGTTCAGTAGTTTTTGGTGGTGCTCCAGTCTTCTGTACGTGGTGCCTGTACGCCGAAAGTGTCCCGCAATTCTTCTGGCCACCGACAGCATCTCTTGCACGCCCCTGTCGTTTTTTAAAAAATTCTGCACCACCAAATTCAAGGTATGTGCAAAACATGGGACGTGCTGGAATTTGCCCATATTTAATGCACACACAATATTGCTGGCGTTGTCCGATGCCACAAATCCACAGGAGAGTCCAATTGGGGTAAGCCATTCTGCGATGATCTTCCTCAGTTGCCGTAAGAGGTTTTTAGCTGTGTGCGTATTCTGGAAAGCGGTGATACAAAGCGTAGCCTGCCTAGGAAAGAGTTGGCGTTTGCGAGATGCTGCTACTGGTGCCGCCGCTGCTGTTCTTGCGGCGGGAGTCCATACATCTACCCAGTGGGCTGTCACAGTCATATAGTCCTGACCCTGCCCTGCTCCACTTGTCCACATGTCCGTGGTTAAGTGGACATTGGGTACAACTGCATTTTTTAGGACACTGGTGAGTCTTTTTCTGACGTCCGTGTACATTCTCGGTATCGCCTGCCTACAGAAGTGGAACCTAGATGGTATTTGGTAACGGGGGCACACTGCCTCAATAAATTGTCTAGTTCCCTGTGAACTAACGGCGGATACCGGACGCACGTCTAACACCAACATAGTTGTCAAGGCCTCAGTTATCCGCTTTGCAGCAGGATGACTGCTGTGATATTTCATCTTCCTCGCAAAGGACTGTTGGACAGTCAATTGCTTACTGGAAGTAGTACAAGTGGGCTTACGACTTCCCCTCTGGGATGACCATCGACTCCCAGCAGCAACAACAGCAGCGCCAGCAGCAGTAGGCGTTACACGCAAGGATGCATCGGAGGAATCCCAGGCAGGAGAGGACTCGTCAGAATTGCCAGTGACATGGCCTGCAGGACTATTGGCATTCCTGGGGAAGGAGGAAATTGACACTGAGGGAGTTGGTGGGGTGGTTTGCGTGAGCTTGGTTACAAGAGGAAGGGATTTACTGGTCAGTGGACTACTTCCGCTGTCGCCCAAAGTTTTTGAACTTGTCACTGACTTATTATGAATGCGCTGCAGGTGACGTATAAGGGAGGATGTTCCGAGGTGGTTAACGTCCTTACCCCTACTTATTACAGCTTGACAAAGGGAACACACGGCTTGACAAATGTTGTCCGCATTTCTGGTGAAATACTTCCACACCGAAGAGCTGATTTTTTTGGTATTTTCACCAGGCATGTCAACGGCCATATTCCTCCCACGGACAACAGGTGTCTCCCCGGGTGCCTGACTTAAACAAACCACCTCACCATCAGAATCCTCCTGGTCAATTTCCTCCCCAGCGCCAGCAACACCCATATCCTCCTCATCCTGGTGTACTTCAACACTGACATCTTCAATCTGACTATCAGGAACTGGACTGCGGGTGCTCCTTCCAGCACTTGCAGGGGGCGTGCAAATGGTGGAAGGCGCATGCTCTTCACGTCCAGTGTTGGGAAGGTCAGGCATCGCAACCGACACAATTGGACTCTCCTTGTGGATTTGGGATTTCGAAGAACGCACAGTTCTTTGCGGTGCTTTTGCCAGCTTGAGTCTTTTCAGTTTTCTAGCGAGAGGCTGAGTGCTTCCATCCTCATGTGAAGCTGAACCACTAGCCATGAACATAGGCCAGGGCCTCAGCCGTTCCTTGCCACTCCGTGTGGTAAATGGCATATTGGCAAGTTTACGCTTCTCCGACGACAATTTTATTTTAGGTTTTGGAGTCCTTTTTTTACTGATATTTGGTGTTTTGGATTTGACATGCTCTGTACTATGACATTGGGCATCGGCCTTGGCAGACGACGTTGCTGGCATTTCATCGTCTCGGCCATGACTAGTGGCAGCAGCTTCAGCACGAGGTGGAAGTGGATCTTGATCTTTCCCTAATTTTGGAACCTCAACATTTTTGTTCTCCATATTTTAATAGGCACAACTAAAAGGCACCTCAGGTAAACAATGGAGATGGATGGATTGGATACTAGTATACAATTATGGATGGACTGTCGAGTGCCGACACAGAGGTAGCTACAGCCGTGGACTATTGTACTGTACTGTGTCTGCTGCTAATATAGACTGGATGATAATGAGATGTAGTATGTATGTATAAAGAAGAAAGAAAAAAAACCCACGGGTAGGTGGTATACAATTATGGATGGACTGCCGAGTGCCGACACAGAGGTAGCTACAGCCGTGGACTACCGTACTGTGTCTGCTGCTAATATAGACTGGTTGATAATGAGATGTAGTATGTATAAAGAAGAAAGAAAAAAAAACCACGGGTAGGTGGTATACAATTATGGACGGACTGCCGAGTGCCGACACAGAGGTAGCTACAGCCGTGGACTACCGTACTGTGTCTGCTGCTAATATAGACTGGTTGATAATGAGATGTAGTATGTATAAAGAAGAAAGAAAAAAAAAAACACGGGTAGGTGGTATACAATTATGGACGGACTGCCGAGTGCCGACACAGAGGTAGCTACAGCCGTGGACTACCGTACTGTACTGTGTCTGCTGCTAATATAGACTGGATGATAATGAGATGTAGTATGTATAAAGAAGAAAGAAAAAAAAACCACGGGTAGGTGGTATACAATTATGGACGGACTGCCGAGTGCCGACACAGAGGTAGCTACAGCCGTGGACTACCGTACTGTACTGTGTCTGCTGCTAATATAGACTGGTTGATAAAGAGATGTAGTATGTATGTATAAAGAAGAAAGAAAAAAAAACCACGGGTAGGTGGTATACAATTATGGATGGACTGCCGAGTGCCGACACAGAGGTAGCTACAGCCGTGGACTACTGTACTGTGTCTGCTGCTAATATAGACTGGTTGATAAAGAGATGTAGTATGTATGTATAAAGAAGAAAGAAAAAAAAACCACGGGTAGGTGGTATACAATTATGGACGGACTGCCGAGTGCCGACACAGAGGTAGCTACAGCCGTGGACTACCGTACTGTACTGTGTCTGCTGCTAATATAGACTGGTTGATAAAGAGATGTAGTATGTATGTATAAAGAAGAAAGAAAAAAAAACACGGGTAGGTGGTATACAATTATGGATGGACTGCCGAGTGCCGACACAGAGGTAGCTACAGCCGTGGACTACTGTACTGTGTCTGCTGCTAATATAGACTGGTTGATAAAGAGATGTAGTATGTATGTATAAAGAAGAAAGAAAAAAAAACCACGGGTAGGTGGTATACAATTATGGACGGACTGCCGAGTGCCGACACAGAGGTAGCTACAGCCGTGGACTACCGTACTGTACTGTGTCTGCTGCTAATATAGACTGGTTGATAAAGAGATGTAGTATGTATGTATAAAGAAGAAAGAAAAAAAAACCACGGGTAGGTGGTATACAATTATGGATGGACTGCCGAGTGCCGACACAGAGGTAGCTACAGCCGTGGACTACTGTACTGTGTCTGCTGCTAATATAGACTGGTTGATAAAGAGATGTAGTATGTATGTATAAAGAAGAAAGAAAAAAAAACCACGGGTAGGTGGTATACAATTATGGATGGACTGCCGAGTGCCGACACAGAGGTAGCTACAGCCGTGAACTACCGTACTGTGTCTGCTGCGACTGGATGATAAATAATGATATAAAAAATATATATATATCACTACTGCAGCCGGACAGGTATATATTATATAATGACGGACCTGCTGGACACTGTCTGTCAGCAGAATGAGTTTTTTATAGAATAAAAAAAAAAACACCACACAAGTCACACGACGAGTGTTTAACTTTTTCAGGCAATCACAATATAGTATACTACTAACTATACTGGTGGTCAGTGTGGTCAGGTCACTGGTCAGTCACACTGGCAGTGGCACTCCTGCAGCAAAAGTGTGCACTGTTTAATTTTAATAATATGTACTCCTGGCTTCTGCTATAACCTATAACTGGCACTGCAGTAGTGCTCCCCAGTCTCCCCCACAATTATAAGCTGTGTGAGCACAGTCAGATATATACATAGATGATGCAGCACACTGGGCTGAGCAGTGCACACAGATATGGTATGTGACTGAGTCACTGTGTATCGTTTTTTTCAGGCAGAGAACGGATTATATTAAATAAAACTGCACTGTCTGGTGGTCACTGTGGTCAGTCACTACTAAACTCTGCACTCTCTACAGTACTCCTAAGCTCCAGTAAATCAAGTGTCTCTGTCTCAAATCAATCTCACTCTCTCTCTTCTAATCTAAATGGAGAGGACGCCAGCCACGTCCTCTCCCTATCAATCTCAATGCACGTGTGAAAATGGCGGCGACGCGCGGCTCCTTATATAGAATCCGAGTCTCGCGAGAATCCGACAGCGTCATGATGACGTTCGGGCGCGCTCGGGTTAACCGAGCAAGGCGGGAAGATCCGAGTCGCTCGGACCCGTGAAAAAAAACATGAAGTTCGGGCGGGTTCGGATTCCGAGGAACCGAGCCCGCTCATCTCTAATCATAAGGAGACACTGTTAGAACTCTCCCGCACTCCTAGTGTAATCTATATCATCCCCCCTTGCACTTGGTTCCCCTGCTCTAGATAACTAGTCTTGGGGCTGCCTGGATGCAACTTTAGGTAGTGTTATTTTGTTCTACACCTCCTGCAGTAGCCATGTGGAAGCACAATTCAAACACCAGTTGCTTCAACTATACTGGGGGTAACATTCATCTCCCGCCCACTGGGGAAGGATCAATAGAACTCTGCGGGCCGTGTTGCTCCATGCTGTCAGCATGTTGAAATTGTGAATGTTAACAGTCGGCATGTCAACAATTGAATTTCTAGGTGACTTTTAATCTAACCCTAACCTAAACCCGATCCCTGATCTAACCCTTACCATAATTCCAGTCTAACCCTAACCCTTAACCAATCCAAACCCTAAAAATGGGTGTCAGCAGTCACAGTGTTGACATTCTGAAAGGTCCTCTTTATGTGTATGTCAACATTCTGTACACGTCGCCATTCAGAACATGTTGACATTCTGCTGTTGACATTCTAAATTTCAAGATTCTGAATGTTGACTCCCCTATGGCCATAAATGGACAATTCCTAAGGCTGACAGCACATCAAGGGATGATTACAACTGTTCTGGTAATATCCAGTGTTTCTTGCTGACTGTTATTGTTTGGTGGAGGTCCTAGCCTATGAGGACTCATTTACAGGAACCTTTTTGGTGGATCAGCTGAATTCAAAAATATTCCAAGTAGTTGGCAGCTTAATTCAAACCATTTCTATGTTGTTTACATTTTACTGGCTTTTATCCATATGCATACCCTTTTGTATATATTTTTTATTAATGTTCATTGGTAAATAAATTGATATTTTTTAATTTTACAAACCGTCCAGATTATTTATATCCTTACAGCCAGCGCTGGTTTCTGTATTGTTTTCAAAAGCCACAATGACTGCTGCAGCTTTTCACGGAACCTATGTATTTCCATGCAATACAGGGAATTTTACTACCTGGTAAAACCAGGCTATAATTGGGTAGCCAGTCGCGGTAAACACAAATTTTTGCAATGCGGTAAATAGGACAGTGCCGTTTCTACCAGTGGACGAGCCGTGCAATTGCACAGGGTGCCCGCCGCGATACCTGCTTGCTGCTATCAGCTGCTCCCCCTCTTCCTACCCATAGTACTCTACTTGGGGGCGGAGTTTTGTGAAATGATGCAGTTGCGTCGTGACATCACGATGCAACAGCGTCATTTTGTAAAACTGTGCCCAGCGAGTGGAGTACTATGGGTGGGAGGCGGGGGAGTAGGTGATAGTGCTGGCACCAATGAGCATTACACCCCTGGCAATGAGCATTACACACCGCTGGCAATGAGCATGACACCAAGAGCGTGAAACCCCTGGCTTTGAGCATTACACCCTGTCAATGAGTATTATATCTGAGGCAATGAGTATGACACCCAGAGCATGAAACCACTGGCAATGAGCATGGAATCCAGAGCATGAAACCCCTGGCAACAAGCATTAAAACTCAGAGCCTGAAACCCCTGGCAATGAGCATGGAAACCAGAGCATTAAACCCCTGGCAATGAGCATGGAACCCCTGGCAATGAGCATGGAACCTAGAGCATGGAACCCCTGGCAATGAGCATGGAAACCAGAGCATTAAACCCCTGGCAATGAGCATGGAACCTAGAGCATGGAACCCCTGGCAATGAGCATGGAAACCAGAGCATTAAACCCCTGGCAATGAGCATGGAACCTAGAGCATGGGACCCCTGGCAATGAGCATGGAACCTAGAGCATGGTACCCCTGGCAATGAGCATGGAACTTAGAGCATGGAACCCCTGGCAATGAGCATTAAAACCAGAGCATTAAACCCCTGGCAATGAGCATGGAACCTAGAGCATGGGACCCCTGGCAATGAGCATGGAACCTAGAGCATGGAACCCCTGGCAATAAGCATGGAACCTAGAGCATGGAACCCCTGGCAATGAGCATGGAACCTAGAGCATGGAACTCCTGGCAATGAGCATGGAACCTAGAGCATGGGACCCCTGGCAATGAGCATGGAACCTAGAGCATGGAACCCCTGGCAATGAGCATGGAACCTAGAGCATGGAACCCGTGGCAATGAGCATGGAACCTAGAGCATGGAACTCCTGGCAATGAGCATTGAAACCAGAGCATTAAACCCCTGGCAATGAGCATGGAACCTAGAGCATGGAACCCCTGGAAATGAGCATTGAACCTAGAGCATGGAACCCCTGGCAATGAGCATGGAACCTAGAGCATGGAACCCCTGGCAAGGAGCAAGTAATTTAAAGTAATTAGAAGCCTTACTGTAGGGCATAATGTATCGTGGGCATTGCGGTGTGTGGAATAATAGGGTTCATGGGGCATAATATGGTGCAATAGTCATTACTGTGTGGGGCTTAATATGGTGGCATTTTTTTCTTTCCTGTATTGGCCGAGGTCTGTTGGTGCTTGGTCAAAAATTGGGGTGCAAGGTAGTCTTTTCCTTTGAGACCACGCCCATTTTAGCAAGGCCATACCCATTTTAGCAAGGCTATGCCCCCCTGCCAGGAGCACGTACGCAAAATATTTTTTTTGTCTATGGGGGGGGGGGGGGCACATTTGACAATGTCTTTGGGGGAGGAGGGGTGCATTTTTTTTACTGTTAACACTGGGACCCAAATTGTCTAAAAAGCAGCCCTGGATACCCCCCATACTATTAACTACACCTATCTACATTTTTTATGCTAACTACTTCATTAAATCTAACAAATCACATTAAATATCATGTTATTGCATGGAGCAATGGTTCTCAAACTATGTGCCTAGGCGCACCCTGGGGTGCCTCAGGTCACTTGCAGGGGTGCCGCGGATTGATGGTCCAGTATCAAATTATTTATGGTCTATGTAACAGGCAAAACCAGTGCTGGTGGCTGCAATCATAAAGTATGTGGACAAACAGAAGCAAATCCTGTTCCTCACCACATAATTGAACCTATGGATGACATATAAACACAATTTTCTTAATTTAATATTTCTTTCTAAATTTCTCAATAAGAAACTTTTGGCCTAGGGGTGCTGAGACAAATATTCTTATACTCTTGGGCGCCGTCATTCAAAAAAGTTTGGGAACCACTGGCATAGCGTCAAATAAGTGGACTCAACATAGTATCATTTCTTAGGGATGTAGTTACAATGCCGCTGGAATCCCGGCGGCCGAAATACCGACACGACAATCCCGACTGGCGACATAATACCGCCATCAAAATCCAGATGGCGATTGGGTCCCAGCGTCAAAATACCGACGCCATGAACTCCAAACACTCTTTTAGCAGGATCCTTTGCATCCTGCTGCTGGGGGTCGGAGGTTAGGTTTAGGTATTAGAAGGGGGGTTATGGTTAGAAGAAAGGAAAGAATGGAACTGCGCATATCATCCAAAATGAGACATTTATTCAATATCACAATATAAAAGAGAAAATTCCCCCAATTACCCCCAATGAGGAAGCCGCTGAGGTCAGATCAAAGCGGAGAAACGCGTATGTGGATGACCGTGAGTTCATAGCCGGCCGGCTCAACTGTTGAATAGGAAAACTCTGTGGGCATAACTGCTTGTTGTATGCATAATTGCATGATGCTATACTAACATCTCGGCACCCGGACCCCAGTGCTAAGGGGATTAGAGAATGTGCTCCCAGATCTGTGTGCTTCATTAATTGCCTGCTATCAGAGACTGCCTATTAACAAACACTTCTGCTTTAAAGAGATTACTAATCACAAGCTCATTACTGCTGCTTTGTCTTTGCATTAATCAATTCTCGGGACATTTCTGCTATTCTACAAAACCCCGTTTGTGCAGGGGTATAGCAACTGAAGTATAATTACACTTTGCTGCATATCTAATTAGTCCTATGGACGTCTGAATATTTGCGTAACATTGCAGGGACGCCTGCTTTGTTATATGAGTCACCTGTGAATAGATGCAAGAATTAGATTAATATCTCTAGGTGTTTTATAATATTCTGATATATGTGCTCATTTTATGTTAGGAATTACTGAATATATAAGCTAGTATTCTTACTGTTTTATTTATTAAATACCGGCCGGTAATTGGGGGAATTTTCTCTTTTATATTGTGATATTGAATAAATGTCTCATTTTGGATGATATGCGCAGTTCCATTCTTTTCTTTCTTCTGATTTATTTAATTGGGGTCAGAGAAACCGGGCCCTAGGAACGTGCGGCTACCATCCAATACAATCATTGGCGCCCAATTGTGTTTTTTGTCTACAGGGTTATGGTTAGGTTGCAGGGGTGGGAAGGGGGTGGTTAGGTACTTTGGAGGGGGGCGGGGGGGGGGGGGGTTAGGCACCAAGCGGGGAGGGTTTGGTTCAAGCAGCGGGGATGGGTTAGAGTTAGACACCACCGGGAAGGGTTAGGGTTAGGCACCCACAAGGTAAAGTTGGGGTAGGAGGCAGGGGAGGGTTAGGGTACTTTTTTGGGGGCTGTCTGTATTCTGACCACCAGCATCCCATCCATCAGTATATTATACTGAACCCATTTCTTACATATTATTGTAGTCCAAACATAGTTACGTGGTGTATAAGAGATGGATTGCAAGCCTGGGAAAACCTTAAAAGAAAGAGACCAAAATAATAACATGTTGCACACAGAACATGTTCAGAGAAAAGCCTTACAATGACTTATTGTACTTGTAAACAAGATGACTTCCAGTTTCCATTTTAATGAACACTTAACTGCAACAAAGGATTTATAATCCGTAAAAAAAAAAAAAAACTTGGTAATAATTTACTAAGGATTTATACAGTACTCTGTAATAATAAAACAAAACTTGGCCACATCACTTGGACAAATATTAGTTGTGCTGCAGCCAGGAAAGTGACATTGGTTGCTGCTCATTGTGAAATTGGGCTAGAAGGAAGTAAAGTTTAATGTTAAACTAATCTGCATGTAGCATTAAGTTCTCTTAAAATGATGAGGTAATAAGTGCAGTGATTAAAATCTGCTGATTGATGAGGGATTATGCCAACAGGGGGCGAGCGCAACGGAGCCCCTTGTCGGCTCGCTGAGCATGACACAGGTTCTGTTCCCACTGGAGTGGGAATAGTCCCTGTTAGTCGACATGCTGACTGTCCAGAGATCAGGATTCCGGTGTCGGTATAGTGACCGATCCCGAGATCCCATGATCCCGACCGCCGGTCACATGACATGAGGGCCAGTGCAAGGTCTTTCTGCACCCTAGGCAAAGCTTCAGCCTAGTGCCCACTAAGCTGCAACCCCCCATCCCCAATCCCCACCACCTCCCGGAAGACAACATTCACAGATTTTTAAAGTGATAAAATATATTGTAAACAAAGTAGAAAAATTATCAATAAATGTCCTTGAGTGCTGTCTATTCTTTATGTATACACAATAGCTGGCATGCTAGGAATTGTATAGGGCACTGAGGCCAAATTCACTTTTTTGCTGATTGCCGGCACCAGTGCTTAAAGTGATCCTATAGAGGTGGTGGAACTCATAAAGAAAGGGGCGTGGTCACGCAATAGTATCCCCAATTCAAATTACACCGCACAGTAGCACAAATATTATTCACATTACACCACATAGTAGTGTCCCTTATTCATGTTACGACACATATTAGTGCCCCTTATACACAAAGACCACAGTAGTAGCACCCCTGATACACATAATGTCCACAGTAGTAGTGCCCCTTATGCAATGCACACTGTAGTGGTAGGGCCCAGAGTGGTAGTGCCCCTTATGTAGAGTCTATGGTAGTGATGCCCCTTATGCAGTGCCCCCAGTAGTAGTGCCCCTTATGTCCCCAGGAGTGATGCCGCTTATGTCCCCAGAAGTAATGCCCCTTATGAATAGCCCCCTATGCAATGCCCTCATTAGTAGTGCCCCATGTAGTAATTCCCCCAGTGGTAATGCCCCCATGTAATATTGCCCCCAGTGGTAATGCCCCTGTGTAGTGTTGTCCAATGTAGTATTGCCCCCGTAGTTATGCCCCCTGTAGTTATGCCCCCAGTAGTTATGCCCTGGTAGATATGCCCCCAGTAGTTTTGCCCCCTATAGTTATGCCCCGGTAGATATGCCCCCAGTAGTTTTGCCCCCTATAGTTATGCCCCCAGTAGTTATGCCCCCAGTAGTAGCGCTGCTTACACACACACAAAAGAAAAAATACAATACTCACATTAAGCCCCGCACCTACGTTCGACCGCTGCTGTCCATCTGGCCGCCTACATCTCGGAACTATGTGAGAGATGTCATGATGTTGCTCATGTCGAACACTGCCAGAGCCGGAATCTGGAGCTCAGGAGTGAGATCTTGACTCTGGCTGCCGCTGTGGGGTTAGAGCCAGGTGCACGCTGGTAACAAAATCACAGAGGGCACTCGGCATCTCCCTGCGTGCTGGCTGACATTCTGGGTTAAGTGGGCTGGTGGAGGTGGAACTGGTTCCGTCTCCAAATGGTACTGACGGAATGCAGTTCCGCCATGTTCTGGCTCACTTTAACCTGTGTCAGCTGCTCCTTAGTAATTTATCGGCTGTGTCAGGTGACTAGTGTACCTATAAAGCCACAAGATATGTGGCAGGCATACATTAAACTTAGTGGGCATATTTGCAGTTATATTATATGTGATACAGTTGCCAGGTTTTAATTCTTAAGGCTTTGTGGTAGTGTAGGACCTGCATGAAGGTGGGGTACCTTGGCGAGCGGTTTGCAGGCTTCCGTGCATTGGCCAATTCACTAACTAAACCCCCATCATTTATTTATTGATGTTGTGAGGACAAGTGAGCTTGCTATGGTGAGTGCTGAATTCTCTATTTGTATATATAAATATATATATATATATATATATATATATATACACTGCTCAAAAAAATAAAGACACTTAAACAACACATCCTAGATCTGAATGAATGAAATATTCTTATTAAATACTTTGTTCTTTACATAGTTGAATGTGCTGACAACAAAATCACACAAAAATTATTAATGGAAATCAAATGTATTAACCCATGGAGGTCTGGATTTGGAGTCACACTCAAAATTAAAGTGGAAAAACACACTACAGGCTGATCCAACCTTGATGTAATGTCCTTAAAACAAGTCAAAATGAGGCTCAGTAGTGTGTGTGGCCTCCATGTGCCTGTATGACCTCCCTACAATGCCTGGGCATGCTCCTGATGAGGTGGCGGATGGTCTCCTCCCAGACCTGGACTAAAGCATCCGCCAACTCCTGGACAGTCTGTGGTGCAACGTGGCGTTGGTGGATGGAGCGAGACATGATGTCCCAGATGTGCTCAATTGGATTCAGGTCTGGGGAATGGGCGGGCCAGTCCATAGCATCAATGCCTTCGTCTTGCAGGAACTGCTGACACACTCCAGCCACATGAGGTCTAGCATTGTCTTGCATTAGGAGGAACCCAGGGCCAACTGCATCAGCATATGGTCTCACAAGGGGTCTGATGATCTCATCTCGGTACCTAATGGCAGTCAGGCTACCTCTGGCGAGCACATGGAGGGCTGTGCAGCCCCCCAAAGAAATGCCACCCCACACCATTACTGACCCACTGCCAAACCGGTCATGCTGGAGGATGTTGCAGGCAGCAGAACATTCTCCTTGGCGTCTCCAGACTCTGTCATGTCTGTCACATGTGCTCAGTGAGAACCTGCCTTCTTCTGTGAAGAGCACAGGGCGCCAGTGGCGAATTTGCCAATCTTGGTGTTCTCTGGCAAATGCCAAACGTCCTGCACGGTGTTGGGCTGTAAGCACAACCCCCACCTGTGGACATCGGGCCCTCATACCACCCTCATGGATTCTGTTTCTGATCGTTTGAGTAGACACATGCACATTTGTGGCTTGCTGGAGGTCATTTTGCAGGGCTCTGGCAGTGCTCCTCCTGTTCCTCCTTGCACAAAGGCGGAGGTAGCGGTCCTGCTGCTGGGTTGTTGCCCTCCTACGGCCTCCTCCACATCTCCTGATGTACTGGCCTGTCTCCTGGTAGCGCCTCCATGCTCTGGACTCTACGCTGACAGACACAGCAAACCTTCTTGCCACAGCTCGCATTGATGTGCCATCCTGGATGAGCTGCACTACCTGAGCCACTTGTGTGGGTTGTAGACTCCGTCTCATGCTACCACTAGAGTGAAAGCACCGCCAGCTTTCAAAAGTGACCAAAACATCAGCCAGAAAGCATAGGAGCTGAGAAATGGTCTGTGGTCACCACCTGCAGAACAACTCCTTTATGGGGGTGTCTTTCTAATTGCCTATAATTTCCACCTGTTGTCTATTCCATTTGCACAACAGCATGTGAAATTGATTGTCAATCAGTGTTGCTTCCTAAGTGGACAGTTTGATTTCACAGAAGTGTGATTGACTTGGAGTTACATTGTGTTGTTTAAGTGTTCCCTTTATTTTTTTGAGCAGTGTATATATATATATATATATATATATATATTTCCAAATTAAGGAAGCACTCACCAGTCTTCAAATACATCAAGGCAATTTATTCAGACCATCAGCATTTAGTTTATGTCGACGTTTCGGTCACAATTCTGACCTTTGTCAAGATACCAGTGCAATGAACTAGTGTTACCTATATACCCATATAGGTCCCTCCCTCCAATTAATCAAAGCAACTCCCCCACACCCCACATAACAAACAATTACATACAATAGACACATATTAAAACCATGAGGTCACTATATTTTATTCTACCCCTTTCTTGGCAATCATTCACTTACCCACCCTTGCAGCCAACAAACATTTGTGCAGTAAAGATCAGTATATGCGGCGTGCGTTCCACTGCCGGCCGTACTTCCGGTCCGTGGAATACAACCTCTGCATTAACATACAGGATATTACCATTCTAGCCGCGGGTCACGTGATCGGCGCTGCATACAAGGGGGTTGGCTACATATTATGCAGTGAAGATCAGTATATATGGCATGCGTTCCACCGCCGGCCGTATTTCCGGTCCGTGGAACGCAGCTTCCACATTAACATACAGGATATTACCATTGCAGCCGCGGCTCACGTGATCGGTGCGTCATAGCGCTGCCTAGCGACAAGTACATCAAGTCTAAATGCGTTCAACCATAGACCAAGTATCTGGTCCATGGGACGCATAAAGCCACACAAAAGATGCATCTTAAAGGTGCATATATTCATATTACATTACTAATATACTATTGGCAACACACCATAATATAGATCAGCCTGATCAAATTATAAATATTTGAAAGAAACACGAGTATATATACATCTCCAACTATGGCTGCAAAGGGAGTAAGTGCATTACAGGGGGGAATAACCTATAGTGGGTATCATTATAAATTCCATCATGTAGCAGCTTTTAACCATATTCGATCCCACCTGCATACATAATGGATCCCATGCAAATCACTAAAAAACATGATTCGCCAGGGATCCCCCGTATGCACAGCAGGATCCTATTTCACATCACAAGGTTTCAGTTTTAGAGCATCGTATAGAAAAAATTATAACCGACGACAGGAACATCAAAAAAAGAGTGGAAAAAAGAAGAAAAAAGAAAAAAATATTATACAAAAACAACCATGGAGCCATGGCAGGGCTGTCATTCCAGGAAGATATTGTAATGTATTGCATCATTGAGGCCACGAGGTTGTATTGTATCCAGTCTATGGATCCACGCTGCTTCGGGTTTCAGTAGTAGTTTTGCCCGATCCCCACCTCTCCTGGGCATCTCCACTCTATCAATCAACATACTCCTCAGGGACGCCAGGGAGTGTCGTGCTTTACAGAAGTGCCTGGCCACCGGTTTGTCTGAGTTGCCACTTGTTATGGCATTTCTGATAGAGAGTCGGTGATTGGCCATTCTTTCACGGAATGGACGAATAGTCTTTCCAGCATATACCAAGGAGCATGGGCATGTCAGGGTATACACCACATAATCAGAGGTGCAACTCAATCTATGGCGTATAGATATCTTCGCTCTTGTATGCGGATGATGGAAAAATTGACCAGTAGTCATACTTCGGCAGGTGGTGCAATTTATACACCTGAAGCATCCTAGTTTCTTAGGCATCAGCCACATATCAGAAGCCTGTGGTAGTGGTCTTTCAGGCTGCATTAGGATATCCTTCAGATTGTGAGCACGTCTGAAGCTTAATAGTGGATCCGGATCCGTTCTCACTACTGGCCATAGTCTTTTGACTGCTTTCCGAATAGCCGGACCAGCCGTATTGAAGGTGGTGGAGATAACAAAAGGATTGTCTTCCTTACATTTTCTATGTGAGGCTCCCTCATGAATGTTCTTAGCCTTACTCAGGCACCTACTGATGGTCTGTTTGTCATATCCCCTTGCCTCAAATCTCACTTTCATCTCCTCCAATTGTATACCAGCCACTTCTTCATCTGAATTATTTCTAAGAACCCTCAGAAATTGTGATATGGGTAGATTTTGCTTTAATGGTCCAGGATGATGACTGTCAAATGACAGTATAGTGTTCCTGTCAGTCGGCTTTCTATACAATCTGAAACCATAGCCTTCATTGGTGGTGCATATACTGACATCCAAAAAATCCAGTACTTGAATGCATAGTAAATCTAATCGTTGATCCAAGGCCATTCAAGTATTCCAACATATTCATTAGGGTTTCCTGGGTATCCACCCATATAAGAAAAACGTCATCTATGAATCTCCGGTAGAAGGCGATACTATCCCCAAACGGCGGGATGATGTTCATAGTCTCATATGCATCCATATATAGATTTGCATACAATGGGGCTATGTTACTCCCCATCGCTGTCCCAGCCATTTGGAGATAGTACCGCCCCCCATAGGTGAAATAATTACAAGTCAGAATTAATTCCAACAGATCCATCAAAAAATCAACAGGGGGAGAACCCTTATGTGATAAATTCAATGCTCGTCTGGCAGTAGCCAACCCCTCTGTATGCGGTATCACTGTATACAGCGATACCACATCCATGGTGACCAGAATCCTGTGGCCAACACGGGGTTGTAGATTTAATAATCTCAAAAAGTCTTCCGTGTCCCTTAGATAACTGTTTGTTTTCTTGACACAGACCTGCAGAAAACTATCAACATATTGTGCCACTTTAGAAAAAAGTGAATTACGTGCCGATATAATTGGACGGCCAGGAGGCCTGTCCAGAGTTTTATGTATTTTAGGTATCAGATATATGATCGGAGTAATATGAAAATCGGTCTTCAAAAAACCAACAGTATCTTCATCTATCCATCCCTGAGAGAATGCCCTATCCAAAACATTATCTAGACGATTTTTAAATACCACACCTGGATCCCCAGATAGCGATCTGTATGTCTTAGTGTCCGCTAATTGTCTTAGTACTTCAGTGTTATAATCCGTAGTGTTTAGTACAACAACCGCTCCCCACTTATCAGCGGGTCTCACAGTAATGTTTGGATTGTTCTTCATCTCATATAATGCCCTCCTTTCCACCGCAGAGAGATTATGTCTAATCTTTTTTTGCTTAGCTAAAGATTCCTTAATATCAGAGTCAAGCATTCTGGTAAAGGTCTTTATACTTGAATTGTGTGATATGGGATCATAAGTACTTTTATTTTTGAATGGTTTAACAATTCCAGTACTGGGTATCACCTTCTCAAATTTCTCAGCAAGTCTCAGTTTCCTGCCCACTTTAAACCTATCCACAGACCATTCAAAGTCATTAAACTTAGGAGTGGGTATGAAACTAAAACCTTTAGACAATACACTCATTTCTGCTGTTGAAAGTTTATGTGTAGATAGATTTATCACTGATTCTTCTGAGTTTTGGTTGTTTTTTTCTTTTCTATTGTATTTGCCCCGCCGGAGGTGGGGCCTTCTGCGTTTAAATTTTGCTCACCAAACCGAGAGCGAGTATTGGCTCCTGGTAATGGGGGTTTTCTGTACGTCTGGGAATCCGAAGACTCTCTCTCAGAAGAAGAGTAACTATCTAATTGTGGGCAGTCTTGTCTAAATCTATTGCCTCTATGTCTAAAGTTAGAGTTATCATTACCCACTAACCACCTGTACACCCTATGATCTTTGTAATCACGGTCCACTTTTTCAAGCTTAGCCCTCTTAAAAGTGATCAGGTCTTTACGGTGTTTATCAAGTCGTAGTTTTAGTTTAATTAACCACTGCTGTGTGTTATCTTTCTGTAGAGTTTCTGTTGCTACTGGCCTAAAGTCTGCAATTTCAGTTCTTAATTTCTTCAAATCACTCCCAACCTCCTCAATAACTAATAAAAGTAAATCAAAGGAGCATTTATTTAAAATAGAGCACCATTTGCTGCAGAAAGCAGGGTTTCCTCTCCCAATTGTAGGGATATTATTGAGGCGAAAGCCTCTAGGGATCTGTTTTTACGGAAGTAATCAGATAGGAACTGCAGAAGGTCTATTTCTCTTTTTTCCAAATTTAATAGTTTGTGGTATAAATCCAAAGCTCCTTCAGCAGGTATTCGTTCAAAATCATTAAACTCTGACAATACTCTCTCAGCATCATCATCAGTGAACACTAACACATCATTTACACAAAGTGAGCGAGTATACAGCATATAAAGGTTTCTTTTACATGCAAGTGGGTGGCATACCTAACTTACAATAAAGAGGGGTGACATATGCATATCATGGTATCTTTGTATGTTGAGCTGCGTACCGGTACTCACTGAAAGATGCGTATTTCGTCTGCACATCAAGGTATCTTTATCCAAGGCGTGTTCTTATTAAAATACCCATAAATGTAAAAAAGGAATTTATTGAATAAAAACAACAGGGTTTATACTTGTGAGGAGTGTTGACCACAAGGAAGGAGAGCTGCCAGACAGGGGAACTCGTAGGACCATCAAAAGAAGATCCACCAGGCCTGGTACCGATAGGACTGAATAAAGAATGTTATAAGTGAATCTAGATGGTCGTACCTTTCCCCAGTCGTACAGGCAATAATCCAAGTGACAAGGATCCTCTTTCCAGCCAACGCGTTTCGAGATAACTCTCTTTTTCAAGGCTGGTTGTTCATTCCATAAGGTGCATATTTATACTGAATTCAAAGGTTCTCTGATTGCATCACTTCCGGTTCTGGACCTGACCGGAAGTGATGTAACGTCTTAAGCTTATTCTTTTTTAATATATAAAAACATCAATAGCTGGGGTCCCTGGTAATAGGGACTGTTTATCTAATAGATACTGGCAGTATAGTCTGAATGTGCGCTGTAGAAAAGCAAATATGTTGTTGTCCGCGACCGGAAGTCGCCGCCGGGAATTGTGGGAAACATAGTTTTTAAGTTACCCATCAGGCCGCAACCGGACATTATGCGGAAGTATGCTGAGAGTGTAATTAGGATGTGCACTTTCAGGAGAATGTATTTTCGCATTCGCGACCGGAAATTGCCGCCAGGACTTGTGGGAAGTGTAGTTTCTGAATTCCCCGTCGGGTCACGACCGGAAGTTGGCCGCCGGGTATTGTGGGGGATGTAGTGTCTTGAATGCCGGATGTTACATTCTGATCTTAGTTCGGATGATGTTCATAGGCTGCAGCTGTGCATAAAGGAAGTCTCTTTGGCCGGAAATGCCTCCAGGATTTATGGGGGATGTAGTCTTTTGGATGAAAGGCTCTATTTGACACTGTTGCTAAGTCTCTCTTTTTCTTAGGAGATGTAGCGGATAACAATTCGGCCAATAATGGCCCTTGTAAAGATGTGGTCTTCAAGATAGTTTTTGTTTAATGATATAAATAAATAATTTTCTCTGTTGTGATGAGTCTTCTTGATAATAAATTGATAATAAGCTGTGAAGAAAGTGTTGTAATTAATAAAATAATAAGAATAAAAATAAAAATAAATAAAAATAAAAATAAAAATGAAAATGAAATTAAAAATAATAATAATAAAAAATATGAAATATAAAATATAAAAAATATATAAAAAAAAATAATAAATAAAAAAAATAAAAAAAACGGAGAATTTACTACATGGAAAAAATGACACAATGATGAAAATTGGTTACATTAGGTAATTTAAAGGAACCATTTTAATTCGAAATCATGATTAAGTCCTTGCGGACTTAATGTTTTTAGTTCAAAAATGGTACGCATTTCTGTTTGTGCCAACTTTCTTTCTATATTTTTATCTTTCCATGTAGTTTTTACATGTTTGAGATCTACAAATCTTTTTATATGGCCTGTAGAGCAACTATGGATGTTTTTGAAATGATTCGAAAGGTGATGCGTGGTGAGACCTTTTTTAATATTTCTAAGATGTTCCGAAATTCGCGTTTTTAACGGTCTTGAGGTTCTCCCTATGTATGAAAGGCCACAGGAACACTGTACTAGATAGATCACGTTGGATGTGTTGCAGGTAATGAAGTCTCTAATTTTGAACTGGTTGTTGTTGATTTGTATTTCTGTGTGTTTGCTGGTGGTATCGCTGATATTTCTACATCCGATGCACATCCCACATCTGTAGAAACCCTTGCTGCGTATTAGGTTCTTGGTGGACATTGGTAAAGCACTTGTAACAAGTTGATCTTTTAAGTTTTTGGATTTGCGGTATATGAAGGTGGGTTTCTTCGGAATGATTTCCTTCAGTATTGGGTCGAGTTGTAATAGGTGCCAATTTTTGCGAATGATGCGTTCTACTTGTAAATGTTGGGCATCAAATTGGGTGATGAAAGACCATTGGAAATTGTCTTTGGTATCAGTTGAGGTTTTTGGAATTAATAAAGTGTCTCTGTCTTTGTGTGTTTCTTCTATTATATGATCAAGAATCTCTTCTTTATACCCTTTGTCCAGAAAATCTGATTTCATTTCTTCCATTTGTTTTTTACAAATCTCTTTCTGACTGCAATTTCTTCTGACTCGAAGGAATTGGCTTTTAGGAACTCCTTTCAGCCACAGATGGTGATGTTGGCTGTCGGTGGGTATGTAAGTGTTACAGTCAGTAGGTTTTTTGAAGGATTTGGTGTGAATGGTTTCATTTTCTATATATATAGTCAGATCAAGGAAATTAATTTGTTCCTGATTGTAAATTAGTGAGAAATGTAGGTTGAAGTCATTGGTGTTCAGTTCTCTAAAGAAGATATTAAGGTCTTCTTCTCCTCCTGCCCATAGCAAGAAAACATCATCGATATATCGATGCCACTCCGTCAGGTTGGTTCCCCAAGCTACGCTATTGAAAACATGGGATCTTTCCCAAAAGCTCATATATAAATTAGCGTAGCTTGGGGCAAACTTGGTCCCCATAGCGGTCCCTTTACGTTGCAAAAAGAATTCTCCATTGAAAAAGAAAAAAATGTTTTCAAGGATGAACTTGATGCTTTCAAGGATGAAGTTCTTCCTTTCCTGTGAATGTTCCGATTGGTCAAGGAACCATGTAATGGCTTCCAAACCCTTTGTATGATCTATGCAAGTATAAAGGGAGGTTACGTCCGCAGTTGCTAAAAGCATGTTGGATCCCCACTTGGAGTTCTTTAGTTTTCTAAGAATATCTCCCGTATCTTTAAGATACGATTGTGTCTGAATAACAAAAGGTTGGAGGAGGGAATCTATGAGTGCTGAGAGATTGAAAGTCAGGCAGTTAGTCCCGGCGATGATTGGCCTGCCGGGCGGATTGGTGGCACTTTTATGAACTTTGGGGAGTATATATATGGTGGGCGTGAGGGCCTCTAAGATGTTAACATACTCGAATTCTTTTTGTGTGATTCCCCCACTGTCCAGATGTTTCTGTAGAAGGTGTTGAACATTTTCTGTGATTCCTTTAGATGGATCATTCTTCAATTTTCTGTATGTCTCTGCATCTTCTAATTGTCTATAGACCTCTTTGACATAGTCTTCCTTATTGAGAATGGCAATCCCACCACCCTTATCACAGGGTTTAATAATGATTCGGTCATCCTCTGCAAGATTCTGTAGAAGTTCTCTTTCTTTTTTCGTTAAGTTGGACCTATTTTTAGTTTTTTTTTGTTTTTTAAGGTGTTCTATTTCTTTTGAGACGACTTTTGAGAAGGTTTCAACAAAATTACCTTTAACGTGGGTGGGGTAGAAGACTGATTTTTTCCTTAAGGTTTTCTTTTTTTCTTCAATGGTTTCCTGGTCGATGTGTCTTTCATTGTTGGTTTGGGGACATGTTTCTTTCATAGCGAAAAATTTTCGTAATGTTATTTTTCTGACGAACTTTTGGACATCAATAAATTTATCAAACTCTTTAGTGAATGAAGTAGGGGCAAATTTGAGGCCCTTGATCAATATCCGTTCCTCTTCCTTGGTTAAGATTCTACAACTCAAATTGAAGATCTGGTTTTTATCTTCTTCTGTAATTCCATTGTTGGTTGTTATGGGGACTTCATTGGGAATTGTTGATTGATTATTCTTCCTTTTTGCCAGTTTTTTCTTTTTTATTCCTGCTCTACATCCTCTCTTTTTGTGGGTGGTCTTTTTGGGATCTGTGTGGTGGTTGGTGATCTCTATCTCCTGTGTGTTCTCCTTCCTTCGTCCCAGTTCCCATTGGTTAAATACCTGTCTCTCCTGGGCCTTTCTTCTAAAAAAGGTGATTTTGAGGACTGGTAGATGTTATTTGATTCTAGGATATTCCTCCTTCGATGGTCTAAATCTTTCGGAAATGTTGGGTTTCTAATTCTGCTGTGAGATCTTCTTCGAGGAGTGTAATGCCTCTCCTGTCGGGAATTTCTTGGTGATCTTTGATAGTTGTCCAAATTCTCTTTCCTATATTGGTGTCCCCGTCCAAAGTTTACGGTAGGTCTTTGTGTGGGATGAAAAGTTCTTTTTGGTTCCCATTTTTCTTGCCAATGGGTGGTTTTTCTTTCTCTACGTTGATTCTGGTGATGATATCTTCTGTCTGTGACTGGTGACCTGATTTCCCTCTCTCTGGAGCTTGGTCGGTCCGATGCAGTCTGGTTATTTTGTCGTCTTTTCTTATTTCTGATTATTCCAAATTTATAATAATCGAAATCCCTTTGTAGTTTACTTTGCTTTTTCTTTATTAAGAATTCTGTATTTTTCCTGATTTTTTCTGTTATTTCTTTTTCTAATGTTGCATATATGGAAACTTGATTGAAAGGTTGAATAAGACTCTGTAAGATTTCTATTCTTTCACTGGTCTCCTTCAATTTGGCCGTCCGTTCTTTTAGGATGAGTTCCATTAGTGAAAATGAACAAGTTTCAAGAATTTTTTCCCAATCGGTCCAGAAAGAGTCCGATGCATCCTGGAAAGTGGCTGGTTTATTCATCCTCAATCCTTTGGGGATGATTTGTTCTGCTGCATATTTTTCTAAAGTGGCTACTTCCCACCAAAGTTTATTCTCTTTCAACAGCCATTCTTCTAATCTTCCCATTGCGGTCTCCAGGTTGTCATCGGTCATCTCTATATCGTCTTCTTTGAAGTTGATTTTAAACACTTCTTCTGTTCTTTTCTTTCTTTCTTCTCGATGGCTGAACATGGTGCTGCCTCAACTCTGCACACTGGGATATGGAACAGTCGGAAACAAAAATTTGGCAGAGAGATAGAGGCGCTCCTGGTGAGTGAAAAATGCCTGCTGCCTCTCCCTTACACCACTGGATTAATCCCGAAAATAATCCAAAAAGATAGAGCTTAAAAAGAGAAAATGTGGGTGTAGGGAATTGGCGCTGGAAGGGAGGTTGGGGAATGAAGCTGATGGTTCAGCTGGGAAGTTATGGTTTAAAATGAGTAAGAGAAATACTTATCTGAATGATTTCTCGGTGGGTCTCTGGACCTTTGGGGGGAGATATCTTTCCTCCAGGATCCGTGAGATCATACGTGGTAGAGGTATGGAAAAAACAAAATAATATTTTAGGGGTAGGTCCTCAAAAAAGTGAAGGAAAAGTATATATGAATATATAGACGTTATTGTGATGACTGGTGAACAATGTTTTCAGGTGAGATGTTCGTACCTCACTTACACAAAGTGAGCGGGGTATACAGCATATAAAGGTTTCTTTTACATGCAAGTGGGTGGCATACCTAACTTACAATAAAGAGGGGTGACATATGCATATCATGGTATCTTTGTATGTTGAGCTGCGTACCGGTACTCACTGAAAGATGCGTATTTCGTCTGCACATCAAGGTATCTTTATCCAAGGCGTGTTCTTATTAAATACCCATAAATGTAAAAAAGGGATTTATTGAATAAAAACAACAGGGTTTATACTTGTGAGGAGTGTTGACCACAAGGAAGGAGAGCTGCCAGACAACTTCAAAGAAGACGATATAGAGATGACCGATGACAACCTGGAGACCGCAATGGGAAGATTAGAAGAATGGCTGTTGAAAGAGAATAAACTTTGGTGGGAAGTAGCCACTTTAGAAAAATATGCAGCAGAACAAATCATACCCAAAGGATTGAGGATGAATAAACCAGCCACTTTCCAGGATGCATCGGACTCTTTCTGGACCGATTGGGAAAAAATTCTTGAAACTTGTTCATTTTCACTAATGGAACTCATCCTAAAAGAACGGACGGCCAAATTGAAGGAGACCAGTGAAAGAATAGAAATCTTACAGAGTCTTATTCCACCTTTCAATCAAGTTTCCATATATGCAACATTAGAAAAAGAAATAACAGAAAAAATCAGGAAAAATACAGAATTCTTAATAAAGAAAAAGCAAAGTAAACTACAAAGGGATTTCGATTATTATAAATTTGGAATAATCAGAAATAAGAAAAGACGACAAAATAACCAGACTGCATCGGACCGACCAAGCTCCAGAGAGAGGGAAATCAGGTCACCAGTCACAGACAGAAGATATCATCACCAGAATCAACGTAGAGAAAGAAAAACCACCCATTGGCAAGAAAAATGGGAACCAAAAAGAACTTTTCATCCCACACAAAGACCTACCGTAAACTTTGGACGGGGACACCAATATAGGAAAGAGAATTTGGACAACTATCAAAGATCACCAAGAAATTCCCGACAGGAGAGGCATTACACTCCTCGAAGAAGATCTCACAGCAGAATTAGAAACCCAACATTTCCGAAAGATTTAGACCATCGAAGGAGGAATATCCTAGAATCAAATAACATCTACCAGTCCTCAAAATCACCTTTTTTAGAAGAAAGGCCCAGGAGAGACAGGTATTTAACCAATGGGAACTGGGACGAAGGAAGGAGAACACACAGGAGATAGAGATCACCAACCACCACACAGATCCCAAAAAGACCACCCACAAAAAGAGAGGATGTAGAGCAGGAATAAAAAAGAACAAACTGGCAAAAAGGAAGAATAATCAATCAACAATTCCCAATGAAGTCCCCATAACAACCAACAATGGAATTACAGAAGAAGATAAAAACCAGATCTTCAATTTGAGTTGTAGAATCTTAACCAAGGAAGAGGAACGGATATTGATCAAGGGCCTCAAATTTGCCCCTACTTCATTCACTAAAGAGTTTGATAAATTTATTGATGTCCAAAAGTTCGTCAGAAAAATAACATTACAAAAATTTTTCGCTATGAAAGAAACATGTCCCCAAACCAACAATGAAAGACACATCGACCAGGAAACCATTGAAGAAAAAAAGAAAACCTTAAGGAAAAAATCAGTCTTCTACCCCACCCACGTTAAAGGTAATTTTGTTGAAACCTTCTCAAAAGTCGTCTCAGAAGAAATAGAACACCTTAAAAAACCAAAAAAAACTAAAAATAGGTCCAACTTAACGAAAAAAGAAAGAGAACTTCTACAGAATCTTGCAGAGGATGACCGAATCATTATTAAACCCTGTGATAAGGGTGGTGGGATTGCCATTCTCAATAAGGAAGACTATGTCAAAGAGGTATATAGACAATTAGAAGATGCAGAGACATACAGAAAATTGAAGAATGATCCATCTAAAGGAATCACAGAAAATTTTCAACACCTTCTACAGAAACATCTGGACAGTGGGGGAATCACACAAAAAGAATTCGAGTATGTTAACATCTTAGAGGCCCTCACGCCCACCATATATATACTCCCCAAAGTTCATAAAAGTGCCACCAATCCGCCCGGCAGGCCAATCATCGCCGGGACTAACTGCCTGACTTCCAATCTCTCAGCACTCATAGATTCCCTCCTCCAACCTTTTGTTATTCAGACACAATCGTATCTTAAAGATACGGGAGATATTCTTAGAAAACTAAAGAACTCCAAGTGGGGATCCAACATGCTTTTAGCAACTGCGGACGTAACCTCCCTTTATACTTGCATAGATCATACAAAGGGTTTGGAAGCCATTACATGGTTCCTTGACCAATCGGAACATTCACAGGAAAGGAAGAACTTCATCCTTGAAAGCATCAAGTTCATCCTTGAAAACAATTTTTTCTTTTTCAATGGAGAATTCTTTTTGCAACGTAAAGGGACCGCTATGGGGACCAAGTTTGCCCCAAGCTACGCTAATTTATATATGAGCTTTTGGGAAAGATCCCATGTTTTCAATAGCGTAGCTTGGGGAACCAACCTGACGGAGTGGCATCGATATATCGATGATGTTTTCTTGCTATGGGCAGGAGGAGAAGAAGACCTTAATATCTTCTTTAGAGAACTGAACACCAATGACTTCAACCTACATTTCTCACTAATTTACAATCAGGAACAAATTAATTTCCTTGATCTGACTATATATATAGAAAATGAAACCATTCACACCAAATCCTTCAAAAAACCTACTGACTGTAACACTTACATACCCACCGACAGCCAACATCACCATCTGTGGCTGAAAGGAGTTCCTAAAAGCCAATTCCTTCGAGTCAGAAGAAATTGCAGTCAGAAAGAGATTTGTAAAAAACAAATGGAAGAAATGAAATCAGATTTTCTGGACAAAGGGTATAAAGAAGAGATTCTTGATCATATAATAGAAGAAACACAAAACAAAGACAGAGACACTTTATTAATTCCAAAAATTCCAAAAACCTCAACTGATACCAAAGACAATTTCCAATGGTCTTTCATCACCCAATTTGATGCCAAACATTTACAAGTAGAACGCATCATTCGCAAAAATTGGCACCTATTACAACTCGACCCAATACTGAAGGAAATCATTCCGAAGAAACCCACCTTCATATACCGCAAATCCAAAAACTTAAAAGATCAACTTGTTACAAGTGCTTTACCAATGTCCACCAAGAACCTAATACGCAGCAAGGGTTTCTACAGATGTGGGATGTGCATCGGATGTAGAAATATCAGCGATACCACCAGCAAACACACAGAAATACAAATCAACAGCAACCAGTTCAAAATTAGAGACTTCATTACCTGCAACACATCCAACGTGATCTATCTAGTACAGTGTTCCTGTGGCCTTTCATACATAGGGAGAACCTCAAGACCGTTAAAAACGCGAATTTCGGAACATCTTAGAAATATTAAAAAAGGTCTCATCACGCATCACCTTTCGAATCATTTCAAAAACATCCATAGTTGCTCTACAGGCCATATAAAAAGATTTGTAGGTCTCAAACATGTAAAAACTACATGGAAAGATAAAAATATAGAAAGAAAGTTGGCACAAACAGAAATGCGTACCATTTTTGAACTAAAAACATTAAGTCCGCAAGGACTTAATCATGATTTTGAATTAAAATGGTTCCTTTAAATTACCTTATGTAACCAATTTTCATCATTGTGTCATTTTTTCCATGTAGTAAATTCTCCGGTTTTTTTTATTTTATTTTTTTTATATTTATTATTTTTTTTTTTATATTTTATATTTCATATTTTTTATTATTATTATTTTTAATTTCATTTTCATTTTTATTTTTATTTTTATTTATTTTTATTTTTATTCTTATTATTTTATTAATTACAACACTTTCTTCACAGCTTATTATCAATTTATTATCAAGAAGACTCATCACAACAGAGAAAATTATTTATTTATATCATTAAACAAAAACTATCTTGAAGACCACATCTTTACAAGGGCCATTATTGGCCGAATTGTTATCCGCTACATCTCCTAAGAAAAAGAGAGACTTAGCAACAGTGTCAAATAGAGCCTTTCATCCAAAAGACTACATCCCCCATAAATCCTGGAGGCATTTCCGGCCAAAGAGACTTCCTTTATGCACAGCTGCAGCCTATGAACATCATCCGAACTAAGATCAGAATGTAACATCCGGCATTCAAGACACTACATCCCCCACAATACCCGGCGGCCAACTTCCGGTCGTGACCCGACGGGGAATTCAGAAACTACACTTCCCACAAGTCCTGGCGGCAATTTCCGGTCGCGAATGCGAAAATACATTCTCCTGAAAGTGCACATCCTAATTACACTCTCAGCATACTTCCGCATAATGTCCGGTTGCGGCCTGATGGGTAACTTAAAAACTACGTTTCCCACAATTCCCGGCGGCGACTTCCGGTCGCGGACAACAACATATTTGCTTTTCTACAGCGCACATTCAGACTATACTGCCAGTATCTATTAGATAAACAGTCCCTATTACCAGGGACCCCAGCTATTGATGTTTTTATATATTAAAAAAGAATAAGCTTAAGACGTTACATCACTTCCGGTCAGGTCCAGAACCGGAAGTGATGCAATCAGAGAACCTTTGAATTCAGTATAAATATGCACCTTATGGAATGAACAACCAGCCTTGAAAAAGAGAGTTATCTCGAAACGCGTTGGCTGGAAAGAGGATCCTTGTCACTTGGATTATTGCCTGTACGACTGGGGAAAGGTACGACCATCTAGATTCACTTATAACATTCTTTATTCAGTCCTATCGGTACCAGGCCTGGTGGATCTTCTTTTGATGGTCCTACGAGTTCCCCTGTCTGGCAGCTCTCCTTCCTTGTGGTCAACACTCCTCACAAGTATAAACCCTGTTGTTTTTATTCAATAAATCCCTTTCTTACATTTATGGGTATTTTAATAAGAACACGCCTTGGATAAAGATACCTTGATGTGCAGACGAAATACGCATCTTTCAGTGAGTACCGGTACGCAGCTCAACATACAAAGATACCATGATATGCATATGTCACCCCTCTTTATTGTAAGTTAGGTATGCCACCCACTTGCATGTAAAAGAAACCTTTATATGCTGTATACCCCGCTCACTTTGTGTAAGTGAGATACGAACATCTCACCTGAAAACATTGTTCACCAGTCATCACAATAACGTCTATATATTCATATATACTTTTCCTTCACTTTTTTGAGGACCTACCCCTAAAATATTATTTTGTTTTTTCCATACCTCTACCACGTATGATCTCACGGATCCTGGAGGAAAGATATCTCCCCCCAAAGGTCCAGAGACCCACCGAGAAATCATTCAAATAAGTATTTCTCTTACTCATTTTAAACCATAACTTCCCAGCTGAACCATCAGCTTCATTCCCCCACCTCCCTTCCAGCGCCAATTCCCTACACCCACATTTTCTCTTTTTAAGCTCTATCTTTTTGGATTATTTTTGGGATTAATCCAGTGGTGTAAGGGAGAGGCAGCAGGCATTTTTCACTCACCAGGAGCGCCTCTATCTCTCTGCCAAATTTTTGTTTCCGACTAACACATCATGCTCAGCTGCAAACAATAATTCAGTTGAAACAAGGCCTTCCATTTAAATGACCAATACACCCCTATACGTTATCAGATGGAGAAAGCAGCACTAACAAGTATTCACAAAGTATCATGCACCACCAATTACTAGGCTCCAAAAAGAAAATACAAATAAATAAATAAAAAATGCACAAATAAAAAAATACAAAAACTCAAAAAAATGAGGTAACTCAAAAAATAACAAATTAAAGAAAAAGTCCACTGTCGTCATTGATCTTTAAGGTCCACTAGTGTAATCCACCAGAGAATCAAAGTTATCCCAATGTATTCATCAGTGTAAAGGTTCCATTTCAATTAAAGGTATACAGTCACTGGTGCAGGACAAAATTCGCAAACAACTGCAAATCATCTTTATAAACATAGAGGGTCCACACTCACGTTTGCTTATGAAGAAAGTGCTGGGGTGGCTTCCAATGAGGGAGAAATCTCACTCCAATATATTTCCAAATTAAGTGAGCACTCACCAGTCTTCAAATAGATCAAGGCAATTTATTCAGACCATCAGCATATATGTCGACGTTTTGGTCACAATTCAGACCTTTGTCAAGATACCAGTGCAATAAAATATTTTATTGTTTGGAAAAGTTGTAACTCAATATTGTGTCTGTAATGAACAATAACACATTGTAAAAGTATTTATCAACTTTTTTTAATGGAAATGAGAATCTAAATTGTTTTAGCAATAAAAAGCAACAAATGTGTTAAAGAAAAAGGGTGTTTGTGTAAAGTCATCCTCTCTTTATCAATATCCAAATATAATTATACTAAATTGTATTTTGTTGTCAATTAGACACAAATATATTCATTTTAGTTCAATAAGTGCGCTCCACAGAGATACACTTTTTCTTGATAGATATATATATATATATATATATATATATATATGTAAAGTCCCAATACAAACGACAGCGGCACTCAAGGCTTTACAAAAATGAAAAACTGTATTCAAAGTGAACAAAAAAGCCGACGTTTCGGGGCTTACCCGCCCCTTTGTCAAGGTGTGTAACCACCTTGACAAAGGGGCGGGTAAGCCCCGAAACGTCGGCTTTTTTGTTCACTTTGAATACAGTTTTTCATTTTTGTAAAGCCTTGAGTGCCGCTGTCGTTTGTATTGGGACTTTGCACAATTTTCATCAGAAGGCACCAGGGTCACTTTCAGCTATCAGGAGGAGTGCCGGTCCACACCTGCTCTATATATATATATGTATATATAAGTGATATGCACCGGAAATTTTTCGGGTTTTGTGTTTTGGTTTTGGATTCGGTTCCGTGGCCGTGTTTTGGATTCGGACGCGTTTTGGCAAAACCTCCCTGAAATTTTTTTGTCAGATTCGGGTGTGTTTTGGATTCAGTTTTTTTTTACAAAAACCCCTCAATAACAGCTTAAATCATAGACTTTGGGGGTCATTTTGATTAGAGATGAGCGGGTTCGGTTCCTCGGAATCCGAACCCCCCGAACTTCAGCCTTTTTACACGGGTCCGAGGCAGACTCGGATCTTCCCGCCTTGCTCGGCTAACCCGAGCGCGCCCGAACGTCATCATCCCGCTGTCGGATTCTCGCGAGGCTCGTATTCTATCGCGAGACTCGGATTCTATATAAGGAGCCGCGCGTCGCCGCCATTTTCACACGTGCATTGAGATTGATAGGGAGAGGACGTGGCTGGCGTCCTCTCCGTTTAGATAGAGAGTGAGACACTTGATTTACTAGTAATTTAATTTTAGTAATTTTGGGGAGCATTAGGAGTACTCAGAGAGTGCAGAGTTTTGCTGATAGTTATACTAGTGACCAGTGACCACCAGTTTTATTTATTATTTAAAATCCGTTCTCTGCCTGAAAAAAAACGATACACAGTCACATACCATATCTGTGCTCAGCCTCAGTGTGCTGCATGATAATATCATCTATGTATATCTGACTGTGCTGAGTGCTCACTGCTCACACAGCTTAATTGTGGGGGAGACTGGGGAGCAGTTATAGCAGGAGTACATAACAGTGCACACTTTTGCTGCCAGTGTGACTGACCAGTGACCACCAGTATATTGTCTGCCTGAAAAAGTTAAACACTCGTGTGTTTTTTTTTTTTATTCTATAAACGCATTGACAGACAGTGTCCAGCAGGTCCGTCATTCATTATATTATAATATATACCTGCAGTAGTGATATATATATATTTTTTATATCATTATCATCCAGTCTATACTAGCAGACGCAGTACGGTAGTCCACGGCTGTAGCTACCTCTGTGTCGGCAGTGCTCGTCCATAATTGTATACCTACCTGTGGTGGTTTTTGTTTTTCTATCTTCTTCATACTAGTAGTTTAGGAGTCTGCTGCTGACAGTGTCCAGCAGGTCCGTCATTATATAATATATACCTGTCCTGCAGTAGTGATATATATATATTTTTTATATCATTATCATCCAGTCTATACTAGCAGACGCAGTACGGTAGTCCACGGCTGTAGCTACCTCTGTGTCGGCAGTGCTCGTCCATAATTGTATACCTACCTGTGGTGGGTTTTTTTTTTCTATCTTCTTCATACTAGTAGTTTAGGAGTCTGCTGCTGACAGTGTCCATCAGGTCCGTCATTATATAATATATACCTGTCCTGCAGTAGTGATATATATATATTTTTTATATCATTATCATCCAGTCTATACTAGCAGACGCAGTACGGTAGTCCACGGCAGTAGCTACCTCTGTGACGACAGTGCTCGTCCATAATTGTATACCTACCTGTGGTGGGTTTTTTTTTTCTATCTTCTTCATACTAGTAGTTTAGGAGTCTGCTGCTGACAGTGTCCAGCAGGTCCGTCATTATATAATATATACCTGTCCTGCAGTAGTGATATATATATATTTTTTATATCATTTTCATCCAGTCTATACTAGCAGACGCAGTACGGTAGTCCACGGCTGTAGCTACCTCTGTGTCGGCAGTGCTCGTCCATAATTGTATACCTACCTGTGGTGGGGTTTTTTTTCTATCTTCTTCATACTAGTAGTTTAGGAGTCTGCTGCTGACAGTGTCCAGCAGGTCCGTCATTATATAATATATACCTGTCCTGCAGTAGTGATATATATATATTTTTTATATCATTATCATCCAGTCTATACTAGCAGACACAGTACGGTAGTCCACGGCTGTAGCTACCTCTGTGTCGGCAGTGCTCGTCCATAATTGTATACCTACCTGTGGTGGGGTTTTTTTTTTTCTATCTTCTTCATACTAGTAGTTTAGGAGTCTGCTGATGACAGTGTCCAGCAGGTCCGTCATTATATAATATATACCTGTCCTGCAGTAGTGATATATATATATTTTTTATATCATTATCATCCAGTCTATACTAGCAGACGCAGTACGATAGTCCACGGCTGTAGCTACCTCTGTGTCGTCAGTCACTCGTCATCCATAAGTATACTAGTATCCATCCATCTCCATTGTTTACCTGAGGTGCCTTTTAGTTGTGCCTATTAAAATATGGAGAACAAAAATGTTGAGGTTCCAAAAATAGGGAAAGATCAAGATCGACTTCCACCTCGTGCTGAAGCTGCTGCCACTAGTCATGGCCGAGACGATGAAATGACATCAACGTCGTCTGCCAAGGCCGATGCCCAATGTCATAGTACAGAGCATGTAAAATCCAAAACACCAAATATCAGTAAAAAAAGGACTCAAAAATCTAAAATAAAATCGTCGGAGGAGAAGCGTAAACTTGCCAATATGCCATTTACCACACGGAGTGGCAAGGAACGGCTGAGGCCCTGGCCTATGTTCATGGCTAGTGGTTCAGCTTCACATGAGGATGGAAGCACTCAGCCTCTCGCTAGAAAAATGAAAAGACTTAAGCTGGCAAAAGCACAGCAAAGAACTGTGCGTTCTTCGAAATCACAAATCCACAAGGAGAGTCCAATTGTGTCGGTTGCGATGCCTGACCTTCCCAACACTGGACGTGAAGAGCATACGCCTTCCACCATTTGCACGCCCCCTGCAAGTGCTGGAAGGAGCACCCGCAGTCCAGTTCCTGATAGTCAGATTGAAGATGTCAGTGTTGAAGTACACCAGGATGAGGAGGATATGGGTGTTGCTGGCGCTGGGGAGGAAATTGACCAGGAGGATTCTGATGGTGAGGTGGTTTGTTTAAGTCAGGCACCCGGGGAGACACCTGTTGTCCGTGGGAGGAATATGGCCATTGACATGCCTGGTGAAAATACCAAAAAAATCAGCTCTTCGGTGTGGAAGTATTTCAACAGAAATGCGGACAACATTTGTCAAGCCGTGTGTTGCCTTTGTCAAGCTGTAATAAGTAGGGGTAAGGACGTTAACCACCTCGGAACATCCTCCCTTATACGTCACCTGCAGCGCATTCATCATAAGTCAGTGACAAGTTCAAAAACTTTGGGCGACAGCGGAAGCAGTCCACTGACCAGTAAATCCCTTCCTCTTGTAACCAAGCTCACGCAAACCACCCCACCAACTCCCTCAGTGTCAATTTCCTCCTTCCCCAGGAATGCCAATAGTCCTGCAGGCCATGTCACTGGCAATTCTGACGAGTCCTCTCCTGCCTGGGATTCCTCCGATGCATCCTTGCGTGTAACGCCCACTGCTGCTGGCGCTGCTGTTGTTGCTGCTGGGAGTCGATGGTCATCCCAGAGGGGAAGTCGTAAGACCACTTTTACTACTTCCACCAAGCAATTGACTGTCCAACAGTCCTTTGCGAGGAAGATGAAATATCACAGCAGTCATCCTGCTGCAAAGCGGATAACTGAGGCCTTGGCATCCTGGGCGGTGAGAAACGTGGTTCCGGTATCCATCATTACTGCAGAGCCAACTATAGACTTGTTTGAGGTACTGTGTCCCCGGTACCAAATACCATCTAGGTTCCATTTCTCTAGGCAGGCGATACCGAAAATGTACACAGACCTCAGAAAAAGACTCACCAGTGTCCTAAAAAATGCAGTTGTACCCAATGTCCACTTAACCACGGACATGTGGACAAGTGGAGCAGGGCAGACTCAGGACTATATGACTGTGACAGCCCACTGGGTAGATGTATGGACTCCCGCCGCAAGAACAGCAGCGGCGGCACCAGTAGCAGCATCTCGCAAACGCCAACTCTTTCCTAGGCAGGCTACGCTTTGTATCACCGCTTTCCAGAATACGCACACAGCTAAAAACCTCTTACGGCAACTGAGGAAGATCATCGCAGAATGGCTTACCCCAATTGGACTCTCCTGTGGATTTGTGGCATCGGACAACGCCAGCAATATTGTGTGTGCATTAAATATGGGCAAATTCCAGCACGTCCCATGTTTTGCACATACCTTGAATTTGGTGGTGCAGAATTATTTAAAAAACGAGAGGGGCGTGCAAGAGATGCTGTCGGTGGCCAGAAGAATTGCGGGACACTTTCGGCGTACAGGCACCACGTACAGAAGACTGGAGCACCACCAAAAACTACTGAACCTGCCCTGCCATCATCTGAAGCAAGAAGTGGTAACGAGGTGGAATTCAACCCTCTATATGCTTCAGAGGTTGGAGGAGCAGCAAAAGGCCATTCAAGCCTATACAACTGAGCACGATATAGGAGGTGGAATGCACCTGTCTCAAGCGCAGTGGAGAATGATTTCAACGTTGTGCAAGGTTCTGCAACCTTTTGAACTTGCCACACGTGAAGTCAGTTCAGACACTGCCAGCCTGAGTCAGGTCATTCCCCTCATCAGGCTTTTGCAGAAGAAGCTGGAGACATTGAAGGAGGAGCTAACACAGAGCGATTCCGCTAGGCATGTGGGACTTGTGGATGGAGCCCTTAAATCGCTTAACAAGGATTCACGGGTGGTCAATCTGTTGAAATCAGAGCACTACATTTTGGCCACCGTGCTCGATCCTAGATTTAAAACCTACCTTGGATCTCTCTTTCCGGCAGACACAAGGAAAAGGCTCAGAATTCCGAGCCCACCCGCTGGCGGTGATGCAGGGCAGTCTGGAGCGACTGCTGATGCTGACATCTGGTCCGGACTGAAGGACCTGCCAACGATTACGGACATGTCGTCTACTGTCACTGCATATGATTCTCTCCCCATTGAAAGAATGGTGGAGGATTATATGAGTGACCGCATCCAAGTAGGCACGTCAGACAGTCCGTACGTATACTGGCAGGAAAAAGAGGCAATTTGGAGGCCCTTGCACAAACTGGCTTTACTCTACCTAAGTTGCCCTCCCACAAGTGTGTACTCCGAAAGAGTGTTTAGTGCCGCCGCTCACCTTGTCAGCAATCGGCGTACGAGGTTACTTCCAGAAAATGTGGAGAAGATGATGTTCATTAAAATGAATTATAATCAATTCCTCCATGGAGACATTCACCAGCAGCAATTGCCTCCACAAAGTACACAGGGAGCTGTGATGGTGGATTCCAGTGGGGACGAATTGATAATCTGTGAGGAGGGGGATGTACACGGTGATGAATCGGAGGATGATGATGAGGTGGACATCTTGCCTCTGTAGAGCCAGTTTGTGCAAGGAGAGATTAATTGCTTCTTTTTTGGTGGGGGTCCAAACCAACCCGTCATTTCAGTCACAGTCGTGTGGCAGACCCTGTCACTGAAATGATGGGTTGGTTAAAGTGTGCATGTCCTGTTTATACAACATAAGGGTGGGTGGGAGGGCCCAAGGACAATTCCATCTTGCACCTCTTTTTTCTTTCATTTTTCTTTGCGTCATGTGCTGTTTGGGGAGTGTTTTTTGGAAGGGCCAGCCTGCGTGACACTGCAGTGCCACTCCTAGATGGGCCAGGTGTTTGTGTCGGCCACTAGGGTCGCTTAGCTTACTCACACAGCTACCTCATTGCGCCTCTTTTTTTCTTTGCGTCATGTGCTGTTTGGGGAGTGTTTTTTTGAAGGGCCATCCTGCGTGACACTGCAGTGCCACTCCTAGATGGGCCAGGTGTTTGTGTCGGCCACTAGGGTCGCTGAGCTTACTCACACAGCTACCTCATTGCGCCTCTTTTTTTCTTTGCGTCATGTGCTGTTTGGGGAGTGTTTTTTGGAAGGGCCATCCTGCCTGACACTGCAGTGCCACTCCTAGATGGGCCAGGTGTTTGTGTCGGCCACTAGGGTCGCTGAGCTTAGTCACACAGCTACCTCATTGCGCCTCTTTTTTTTCTTCTTTGCGTCATGTGCTGTTTGGGGAGTTTTTTTTGGAAGGGCCATCCTGCCTGACACTGCAGTGCCACTCCTAGATGGGCCAGGTGTTTGTGTCGGCCACTTGGGTCGCTGAGCTTAGTCACACAGCTACCTCATTGCGCCTCTTTTTTCTTTGCATCATGTGCTGTTTGGGGAGTGTTTTTTTGAAGGGCCATCCTGCGTGACACTGCAGTGCCACTCCTAGATGGGCCAGGTGTTTGTGTTGGCCACTAGGGTCGCTTAGCTTACTCACACAGCTACCTCATTGCGCCTCTTTTTTTCTTTGCGTCATGTGCTGTTTGGGGAGTGTTTTTTTGAAGGGCCATCCTGCGTGACACTGCAGTGCCACTCCTAGATGGGCCAGGTGTTTGTGTCGGCCACTAGGGTCGCTGAGCTTACTCACACAGCTACCTCATTGCGCCTCTTTTTTTCTTTGCGTCATGTGCTGTTTGGGGAGTGTTTTTTGGAAGGGCCATCCTGCCTGACACTGCAGTGCCACTCCTAGATGGGCCAGGTGTTTGTGTCGGCCACTAGGGTCGCTGAGCTTAGTCACACAGCTACCTCATTGCGCCTCTTTTTTTTCTTCTTTGCGTCATGTGCTGTTTGGGGAGTTTTTTTTGGAAGGGCCATCCTGCCTGACACTGCAGTGCCACTCCTAGATGGGCCAGGTGTTTGTGTCGGCCACTTGGGTCGCTGAGCTTAGTCACACAGCTACCTCATTGCGCCTCTTTTTTTCTTTGCGTCATGTGCTGTTTGGGGAGTGTTTTTTGGAAGGGCCATCCTGCGTGACACTGCAGTGCCACTCCTAGATGGGCCAGGTGTTTGTGTCGGCCACTTGGGTCGCTGAGCTTAGTCACACAGCTACCTCATTGCGCCTCTTTTTTTCTTTGCGTCATGTGCTGTTTGGGGAGTGTTTTTTGGAAGGGCCATCCTGCGTGACACTGCAGTGCCACTCCTAGATGGGCCAGGTGTTTGTGTCGGCCACTAGGGTCGCTTAGCTTAGTCATCCAGCGACCTCGGTGCAAATTTTAGGACTAAAAATAATATTGTGAGGTGTTCAGAATAGACTGAAAATGAGTGGAAATTATGGTTTTTGAGGTTAATAATACTTTGGGATCAAAATGACCCCCAAATTCTATGATTTAAGCTGTTTTTTAGTGTTTTTTGAAAAAAATACCCGAATCCAAAACACACCCGAATCCGACAAAAAAAATTTGGTGAGGTTTTGCCAAAACGCGTTCGAACCCAAAACACGGCCGCGGAACCGAACCCAAAACCAAAACACAAAACCCGAAAAATTTCCGGTGCACATCTCTAATTTTGATCCCATAATATTATTAACCTCAATAACCATAATTTCCACTCATTTCCAGTCTATTCTGTACACCTCACACTATTATTTGTAGTCCTAAAATTTGCACCGAGGTCGCTGTGTGACTAAGCTAAGCGACCCAAGTGGCCGACACAAACACCTGGCCCATCTAGGAGTGGCACTGCATTGTCAGACAGGATGGCACTTCAAAAAAATAGTCCCCAAACAGCACATAATGCAAAGAAAAAAAGAGGCGCAATGAGGTAGCTTTGTGACTAAGCTAATCAACCCAAGTGGCCGACACAAAGACCCAAGTGGCTGACACAAACACCTGGCCCATCTAGGAGTGGCACTACAGTGTCAGACAGGATGGCACTTCAAAAAAATAGTCCCCAAACAGCACATGATGCAAAGAAAAAAAGAGGCGCAATGAGGTAGCTGTGTGACTAAGCTAAGCGACCCCAAGTGGCCGACACAAACACTTGGCCCATCTAGGAGTGGCACTGCAGTGTCAAACAGGATGGCACTTCAAAAAAATAGTCCCCAAACAGCACATGATGCAAAGAAAAAAAGAGGCGCAATGAGGTAGCTGTGTGACTAAGCTAAGCGACCCAAGTGGCCGACACAAACACCTGGCCCATCTAGGAGTGGCACTGCAGTGTCAGACAGGATGGCACTTCAAAAAAATAGTCCCCAAACAGCACATGATGCAAAGAAAAAAAGAGGCGCAATGAGGTAGCTGTGTGACTAAGCTAAGCGACCCAAGTGGCCGACACAAACACCTGGCCCATCTAGGAGTGGCACTGCAGTTTTCTAGCGAGAGGATGAGTGCTTCCATCCTCATGTGAAGCTGAACCACTAGCCATGAACATAGGCCAGGGCCTCAGCCGTTCCTTGCCACTCCGTGTCGTAAATGGCATATTGGCAAGTTTACGGTTCTCCTCAGACGCTTTTAATTTAGATTTTTGGGTCTTTTTACTGAACTTTAGTGTTTTGGATTTTACATGCTCTCTACTATGACATTGGGCATCGGCCTTGGCAGACGACGTTGATGGCATTTCATCGTCTCGGCCATGACTAGTGGCAGCAGCTTCAGCACGAGGTGGAAGTGGATCTTGATCTTTCCCTATTTTACCCTCCACATTTTTGTTCTCCATTTTTTAATGTGTGGAATTATATGCCAGTATCAATAGCAATGGCCTACTACTACATATACTGTGCAAAACTGAAATGCACCACAGGTATGGATGGATAGTATACTTGACGACACAGAGGTAGGTAGAGCAGTGGCCTACTGTACCGTACTGCTATATATTATATACTGGTGGTCAGCAAACTGTGCAAAAGTGAAATGCACCACAGGTATGGATGGATAGTATACTTGACGATGCAGAGGTAGGTAGAGCAGTGGCCTTCTGTACCGTACTGCTGTATATTATATACTGGTGGTCAGCAAACTGTGCAAAACTGAAATGCACCACAGGTATGGATGGATAGTATACTTGACGACACAGAGGTAGATAGAGCAGTGGCCTACTGTACCGTACTGCTATATATTATATACTGGTGGTCAGCAAAATTATGTACTGTACTCCTACTATATACTACAATGCAGCACAGATATGGAGCGTTTTTCAGGCAGAGAACATATAATACTGGTGGTCACTGGTCAGCAAAACTCTGCACTGTACTCCTCCTATATAATACTGGTGGTCCCCAGTCCCCACAATAAAGCAGTGTGAGCACAGATATATGCAGCACACTGAGCACAGATATGGAGCGTTTTTCAGGCAGAGAACGTATAATACTGGTGGTCACTGGTCAGCAAAACTCTGCTCTGTACTCCTCCTATATAATACTGGTGGTCCCCAGTCCCCACAATAAAGCAGTGAGCACAGATATTTGCAGCCATCTGAATAAAACTGAGAGGACGCCAGCCATGTCCTCTCACTATCATTTCCAATGCACGAGTGAAAAATGGCGGCGACGCACGGCTTTATATAGAATCCGAATCTCGCGAGAATCCGACCGTGGGATGATGATGTTCGGGCGCGCTCGGGTTAGCCGAGCAAGGCGGGAGGATCCGAGTTGCTCGGACCCGTGCAAAAAAAGGTGAAGTTTGGGCGGGTTCGGACTCCGACGAACCGAACCCGCTCATCACTAATAAATATATATATATATATATATAGTGATGAGAGAGGCACCAAACGGTCTAAAGTGGAGTACCAGATCAGTCGAAAAGGAGCCTTGCAAAAAGGAAATGGTATCCATTCCATATTTTGCGGCGACCTGGAAAATGCCTGCAGCAGACTTTAGAAAACCCCAGGGAGACAGCAGGAACTATTTTAGCTCTTGTAGTTTGGTTTTGATAGAAAACCAGCAAGGGTCCCTGGGGGTGGATGGGAGAAGAGGGCGGGCCCCATCCACAAAGGTCAGTCCAGGTCTTGTGGGTTCTGCAGCCAGGATGGCTGAGTAATTGTGCACCTCTAGGATACCTAGAAAGGGCTGAAGGTTTCACAGGTGCATGACCTCTGATGCTGACTGGCAGCCAGAAGCTAGGACCTGTAATGGGGGCTAGTGTCAGGGGTCTGGAAGACTCTGTATGTCTGAAGGGATTTCGGTATCAGTGGTTCCTGTCAGGACGCATTTCCACTGAAACGGGACGCTGCACACATTGGTGACTATAACCCAGGACACTGTGTTATGAATGCTCATTTGTAGTGTTGTTGGCAAAAACCTTTACACTGCTTGGTTCATTGTTCTGGTAGACTGTATGCTGTGTCTATAATCACCTGACGGCTGTGTGATGTTAAACAGCCAGGGAGATTGTTGTTACTCCAAGTTGTAGTGTGAACAACTTGGGTTTTTTAATGTAGAAAAGAACCTGTGATTTAATAAAACTTTTCTTTTCATGATATGCCTTAGCATACCTCCCAACCTGACCCTCTCCAGGAGGGACACAATGCTCTGCTCCTGGACTTTTCTCTTAATGTATGATTGCCGGCACCTGATTTGAACAGGTTAATGGATAAGAAAGATGTTTCAGCACAGTGCTGGCAATCCTAAATTAATAGGGAAGTCCAGGAGCAGAGCATTGGTGGTCATTCTGAGTTGTTCGCTCGCAAGCTGCTTTTAGCAGCTTTGCACACGCTAAGCCGCCGCCTACTGGGAGTGAATCTTAGCATAGTATAATTGCGAACGAAAGATTAGCAGAATTGCGAATAGACACTTCTTAGAAGTTTCTGAGTAGCTCCAGACTTACTCGGCAACTGCGATCAGTTCAGTCAGTTTCGTTCCTGGTTTGACGTCACAAACACTCCCAGCGTTCGCCCAGACACTCCCGCGTTTTTTCCCAGAAACGGCAGCGTTTTTTCACACACACCCATAAAACGGCCAGTTTCCGCCCAGAAACACCCACTTCCTGTCAATCACATTACGATCACCAGAACGAAGAAAAAACCTCGTAATGCCGTGAGTAAAATACCTAACTGCATAGCAAATTTACTTGGCGCAGTCGCAGTGCGAACATTGTGCATGCGCAATTAGCGGAAAATCACTGCGATGCGAAGAAAATTACCAAGCGAACAACTCGGAATGAGGGCCCTTGTGTCCCTCCTGGGGAGGGTCATGATGGGAGGTATGCCTTAGTGTCAGTATTGTTATTTTATGACAATCCCAACAATACTGTTACAAAATATATAAATATATATATATATATATATATATAAAGCAAAAACGACTGCGGCACTCGGAGACTTGATGCAAAATATTGGTGTATTAGAAACAACACATAATGTCCAACGTTTCTGGGATAACACACCCCTTTGTCAAGGAGAAACAGTACTTGCTGGAGGCACCGGAGCACCTGAGTGGCCATTGGGAGGAGTGCCGGTTCGCACATTGGTTATGTATATATATCCCTGTCACTCAATCCCAGCAGATGATCAATTGTTGCTACTCAGAGCTTGTGTAATATTGAAGGCACAGGCTCAACCTTTCTGATAAGCAGGGAGCGTAACGCACCCTCTCAGTTAAACTAATTGCCTTTAATTAATAGTTGTTTAGTGGCACTATTAGTTCCAATGTAAGCTGCTGTGATTTAGTACAGTTTTAGCAGGTGACGGGCACTGTACGTATGTTTTATGTCTTTTTAGTGCACTACACTACCCATGATACAGCGCGGCAACGACGTGTACCCAGTTACCATGGTACCGGGCGGCCGCCTGTTGATGATGTCACTGAACGGCGCCGGACGACGGGACTGTTTGGCGCACACGGAGTGAACACATGGGGCTTCTTCCACGCTATAAAGGTATGTTCTACACTTTGCACATTTGTACACACCTTGACAAAGGGGCATGTAAGCCCCAAAACGTCGGAATCTGTTGCTGTGTTTTTTAATACACTTCGCTATTTTCAAGACGCAGAGTGCCGCTCCTTCTTTTCGCTTTATACTACAATTCAGTTTGGAAAAGGCACCGGCGCAGCCTTGAAACCGTCCAGGGAGTGCCAACTCACCTATATTCCATGTATATATATATATATATATATATATATATATATATATATATTGTCACAACTTAGGGTTTAGGCTGACGGGAGGAAGCCTCAGTTGTAGGGGCTGGAATGAAGTTAAACTTAGATGGTTTAATCAGACCCCTGGACATGTAAGTGTGGAAGGAAACCCGAAGGTGTGACCATGACAAGCAGGTTAAAAGTCAAATGAAAGTTTATTAAACAGACTCCGTATAATCACAACAGCGTTCACAGTCAGTATTAGCAGTGGCAGATAACACAGTTCCTGGATCACTAAACCATAAAAGGTATAACAGAGCACTGGTAGGTTGCAGAACGGATGTTATAGTCCTTGGGTAGAATAACCTTACCAGGCCAGGCTGTAGTAGTGGAGACAACCGAGGAACACGCCAGTAGGTGTATGAGATGATGCTGGTAACTGGAATGCACTGTAGGAGTCACTGGACGGAACCAGCCAGATGGTGGAGACACGGAGTTAAAACTGAAAGATGCTAGGGTGCGTGGAAACAAATGAAATGAAGAGTGGTTACCGGTGGTAGTGGATACTGCTGGTAAGTAGAAATCCGCTGGGAGAACACCGGCTCTTTAAGGAGGCTGAATTCTGTTGGAAGCAGGTTGCTGGAAACAGATGGGTTAATAGCTGCAAGTTTGGAAGCTGGAAGCAAACGAGGTAATAGCTGAAAGCTGGATCAGTCACAGAGGATTGCAAAGTCAGGCTGCACCGCAGGATGGAAAGCAGGTGCGGGTCTCTTTGTGGATGCTGGAGACAGGAGCTGGAACCTGGAGAAACAAACCACAGGAGAGAGAGACTGGAACAAGGTATGACATTCACATACCCTCCAACATGACCCGCCCCACTAGGTACAAAATGCTCTGTTTCTGGACTTCCCTCTTAATTTATTATTGCCATCACCTGTGAAGAAACAGCTTTCTTATCATTTAACTAGTTCAACACAGGTGATGGAAATCATAAATTAAGAGGGAAGTCCAGGAACAGAGCATTTTGTACCTAGTGGGGCGGGTCATGTTGGAGGGTCTGCATTCAAAGCACTGACATCTATCTGGCCCAGACCCAGGATACTTATACCTGCTGCTATGCAGGCATTGGCTGGGCAATTATGCAAATTCCAGAGACGGTGGATTGGAGGAATTGGAGCATGTGATCAAATCCAACATGGCTGCGCCCATGCTGGAACCTGGGGGGAAAACTGGTTTGAAATGAAATGTGCAAACATAATGATAATGGCGGCGCCGGCCGCGGAGGACAGGAGACGCCAGATGACAGTTATATGCTGAGACACTTGGAGGGCAGCAGAGGCTGCGGCAGGCATGATACATGATTCTGAGAACCTGCAGCAATAACACAGTAACGGCGGCGGAGGCCGCGGAGGACGGGAGACGCCATGTTGGATTCAAACATGGCGCCGCTGTGGTAGTGTCTCAGAATGACAGGAGGGATGTGCAGAGTGTTGACACAGATGAGGTCCGGATTTGGAACGCTGGGCCAGTCTCAGAAGACACCTAAACGGCAGGTAATGGCGTCCAGATACCCGGATCGTGACATATATATATATATATATATATATATATATATATATATATAGATATATAATATTTGTGAAACTGGCACATAAGGGTGACTACTACACCCCGACTATGATTACATCAATAGTTATTACTGTAAGCAGTACAGAAATTCATGGAATGCAAAAACAGTCAATAGATTCCCATATATACAGTATATTTATTAAAAGTTAATAAAAAGCAACATTAGTGTTCATAAACATATAATTGTTCTTTGGTAATTTCAACCACTATTGACATAAAATGGGGGTCAAAATAGACATATAAGACCAGAAATTTATTTTACGATTTCCTCCTTCTGATAGTGCAGATTGGAGGTCACGTCACAAAAGATAACCTCTGTCAGGTAAGGTAAGGTATGTCAATACTAGAGATGTGCGGCAGGCACTTTACGTGTTTTGGTTCTAATTCCCCGCTCGTGTTTTGGGTTGGTTTTGACAAAACCACCCTTTCGTGTTTTGATTTTGGTTTTGGATCTGTATGATTTTTGAAAAAAACATAAAAACAGCTAAAATCACAGAATTTGGGGGTAATTTTGATCCTACGGTATTATTAACCTCAATAACATTCATTTCCACTCATTTCCAGTCTATTCTGAACACCTCACACCTCACAATATTGTTTTTAGGCCAAAAGATTGCACCGAGGTGGCTGTATGACTAAGCTAAACGACACAAGTGTGCGGCACAAACACCAGGCCCATCTAGGAGTGGCACTGCAGTTACAGACAGGAGGGCAGATTTATAAAATATGCCCCAAACAGCACATGATGCAAAGAAGAAAAAGAGGTGCACTGAGGTTGCTGTGTGACTAAGCTAAGCGACACAACCACCTGGCCCATCTAGTAGTGTCATGCAGTGGCTGACTGTCGAGAGTGGGCCGCAATTTTTCAGTCCACTGACAGCATCTCCTGCATGCCCCTGTCATTTTTCAAAAAGTCTGCAATTGGTGGACTTATACAGCAGTAGCCCTGGACTTAAACGGCAGTGTCAGACAGGATGGCACATGATGCAAAGATGAAAAAGAGGTGCACCATGGTTGCTGAATGACTAAGCTAAGTGACACAAGTGTACGGCACAAACACCTGGCCCATCTAGGAGTTTCGAGGTCTGCGCCTCGTCGTCAGGATAACACAAAGTGAACATAATAGTACCTTACAATACAGTGGTTTTCTCCCGCCATCTCAGACGCCGCTGCCCGGTTTCCGGCCATGTCTCCAGGTTCCTCAGGAAATTACACACCGCCGGTCCGTCCAGCACGCGTGCCGCAGCTGTGGAAATAGTCACCATGGTAACATATCAACAATCATGTTTAAACATCAGAGAAAAGAAAAAACTTCCATATAAACGTGCATATATGCAATATTCGCTAGCAGCATTATATTAATAAAGTGCAACGTGCCAAAATAAATTTACACACAATCAAATAAATATACTGTGAGCAAAACAATTCATAAGTGATAAAAGACCTAATGCTGCAGATAATAGAACAACTGTTATTAAAAACCTGGCATCTTTTAGGTCTTTTATCACTTATGAATTGTTTTGTTCACTGTATATTTATTTGTTTGTGTGTAAATTTATTTTGGCACGTTGCACTTTATTATTATAATGCTGCTAGCGAATATTGCATATATGCACGTTTATATGGAAGTTTTTTCTTTTCTCTGATGTTTAACAGAAAACAGAAAAGGGGATGCCCCTCCCCCCTCCCCCCAGCATCCCCTGCACACTAAAAAGTACTTGCAACATTACTTGACAACTATATAGTAATAGAAATTCAGAGATATTTGTTGCATATATTTGCAAATACATGGTAAGAGGCCAGGCCCTTCAAGAGAATTAGTGATCAGTGAGTGAGTGAGGGCTTTTGCATTTTTGTAGTTTAACCCTCCCTCTCCGCAGCCTAACCCTAACCATTCCCAACATACTAATATTCAGGATGCCAGCTGTCGGGATTCTGGTGCCAGCATTCTGACATGTGTTGGGATTCCGGCACTGTTTTTCTGAACGCCAGCATCCCCGTCTGCCGAGATACCATCTAAATCCCTTTAAGTGTATGTGTATATATACTGTACATATATACACACACAGACATACATATATTTTTATGATCTTTATTGTGTTCCATCCCCCCATCTGTTAGTTTATTACTGACCAGCATACAGAGACATCCTTCAGTTTTTTACTAGATATACTCAGTTGAGCCCCCCAGTGGCCGGCGCCCCTTGGCAGCCGCCTAAAGCTGCAATCACATAGTGGTATCTGCTCAAGCAGTCTGGCAGCACTTATCAGGTGTATGAAAGGAAAGGGTCACAGAAAACAGATAGGGGATGCCCCCCTCCCCCGGCATCCCCTGCACACTAAACAGTACTTGCAACATTAGTTGACAACTATATAGTAATAGAAATTCAGAGATATTTGTTGCATATATTTGCAAATACATGGTAAGAGGCCAGGCCCCTTCAAGACTGAAGCTGCTTAATGGTAGAGCCAGTATATACATTATGGTTTAATGTGTCAGAAGCCAATCAGCCTATCAGTATGTCATTAGAGAATGAGAGTATACCACAACATGTGGAGGAGAGCCACAGAAACCTGTGGAGAACATAAAAGCTGCGCCCAGACTGGGCCCTGTCGGGATTAAAACAATGAGCCTAATTCCGAGTTGATCGCAGCAGCAAATGTGTTAGCAGTTGGGTAAAACCATCTGCACTGCAGGTATGGCAGATGTAACATCTGCAGAGAGAGTTAGATTTGGGTGGGTTATTTTCTTTCTGTGCAGGGTAAATACTGGCTGCTTTATTCTTACACTGCAATTTAGATTTCAGTTTGAACACACCCCAACCAAATCTATCTCTCTCTGCACATGTTACCTCTGCAAACCCCCCCCCCCCCCCCCTGCAGTGCACAACATTGACCTGGGCTGTTTGGTGGAAAAAACTGTATTAATGTAAGTTTATGCTCAAACAATGCTAGGATTTTTTTTGTGGTTTTTAAAAGAGAAAGCCACACATAGAAAATTGCATCGCTTAATCACAGCTGACTTCCAGGTAATTAACAACTTAAATGACCCCCCCATTCCCCAAAAGCCGCTCCGAAATTGTTGTTTTTTAATTTTATTTAATAAAGTTGAAAAAGTACTTTAATATATTTAAATATTTTATTTTAGAAAAAAGTACCTAGGGTGTGTCCATAGGCCCCCATTGAAAAATTACTTCCCATCCCTATCAAAAATAGCCCCCCCTACCCAGTTTAAAAAGATTACCAGTATTGTTAAGCCCCACCCCGTAGTGGTAATAAACCCCAGTGGCAGAGCCCCCACTCGTACCTTGTGTTAATGTGCCACCACTGATTAGTGCACCCCCTCCCCATGTGTCACTATGCATGTCACTTATTATTTAACATACTGTATATGCTCCCTCTAGTCAAAAAAACAACTTTTTGTGGAGCAGCAATCCCACTTCCAGCGCCATTAATTTCCCCACAACATAGCCCCGCCTCTACACTTTATAGCAGAGAACAGCTGATCGAGTGGCAGTGGTTACTGATCATCAATCCACCCTGCTGCGGTTGATCTTTGCGTAGTTGTGCTGGGGAGGGGAGGGGGAGATGGCCAGTGTTCCCCACCTCGCACTTTGGTTCTTGCACTGCATTCTGGGACGCCATTTCAGAAATGATGTTGGCGGTCATAGATAACCCAGTCAGGTAATGCACTACTGGCTGCGGTCGTATCCTATACATTTATACCAGGCAAGGGGTTAAAGGTTATCACAATAAATTTAACTGGACAGGCTGTGGTGCTTTCCACTCAGGTCCCAACTGCACTAATATAATGGTCAATATTTTAACAATATTATGTAATTTTCTGCATGGAGTATCACATAAAAGTGGTTACAAGGTCTCAGGTCCAGATGAGGGTCTACCAAGCTCTCCAGGCTGAACTACGGCTTCTAAGTCATGTACAGGCTGTCTGCACCGGATCCGGTCAGGATCATAGCACTCGGGATAAAGGCAGTCGAAATACGGATGCCGGAATACCAACACTGTTTGAAGTGCCAGTGCCCCGACTTGGATCACCATCCCAACAACCGGCGGAATCTTGAATGAGTGATCGCCAGGCCGCCGGAGAAGTAAGCCATGGAGGATGGGTTAGGTTTAGCATGCGGGGGGATGGTTAGGCTCAGGATTCGGGGAGGGGGGGTTAAGATTAGGCTGCAAGAAGGAGGGGTTAGGTTTAGGCACCCCCTAGGAGGGTTAGGGTTATGCTGCGCGGGGGAGGAGGGGTTAGGTTTAGGCTGCAGGAAGCGGGGGAGGTTAGGTTTAGGCACCACCAGGGATTTTCCCAGACAAAACTAATTTTTGATAAATAACTTCCTTTTAAAAAGCTTGCACCTCTTGTTTAGCCAAGAATCTAACAGCTTGGCAGAGAATGAGTTTGTGGTTGATCAACATTGGAAGGTCATTGTACTGTAGTTAATGAACAGTGTAGCGAAGGCTTTTGTATTGATTTTTTTTTTCCAGAGAAATTAGTCTTAAGCTTTTCAATATTAAGCGTTAAGTCAATATTAGGAGAAAATACTATGGATACAAAAATCTAGAACAAAAAAGTCATCAAAAGCCATCTAGTGGTAGATGCAAGAAGATGTAATAATGGATGCTGTAGCTACAATGGGGCAAATGTACAGTGCATCCGGAAAGTATTCACAGCGGTTAACTTTTTCCACATTTTGTTATGTTACAGCCTTATTCCAAAATGGAATAAATCATTTTTTTCCCTCAAAATTCTACACACAATACCCCATAATGACAACGTGAAAAAAGTTTTTTGAGATTTTTGCAAATTTATTAAAAATAAAAAAATGAATGAATCACATGTACACAAGTATTCACAGCCTTTGCTCAATACTTTGTTGATGCCCCTTTGGCAGCAATTACAGCCTCAAGTCTTTTTGAATATGATGCCAAAAGCTTGGCACACCTATCTTTGGGCAGTTTCGCCCATTCCTCTTTGCAGCACCTCTCAAGCTCCATCAGGTTGGATGGGAAGCGTCGGTGCACAGCCATTTTCAGATCTCTCCAGAGATGTTCAATCATATTCAAGTCTGGGCTCTGGCTGGGCCACTCAAGGACATTCACAGAGTTGTTCTGAAGTCTCTTCTTTTATATCTTGGCTGTGTGCTTAGGGTCGTTGTCCTGCTGAAAGATTAACCGTCGCCCCAGTCTGAGGTCAAGAGCGCTCAGGAGCAGGATTTCATCCAGGATGTCTCTGTACCAGGGGCGGATTGGGTTGGAAAACCAGCCTGTGAAACTTCTAGAAGCAGCTCTAATGGGGTTGGGGTCTGTAGAGGGGGTGGGGTCTAAGGATGGGCCGAGCAGAGCCGGCCCTAGGCATAGGCAAACTAGGCAATTGCCTAGGGCATCTGGCATGCCTATGGGCACAAGCAGCTTCTGCTGATTAATATGATATGTGGCATGCCTATATTCTGTGTGTAGCATTTCATATGTATATATAGCCACAGTCTCACACAGTATATAGGGATGCTGCATATCATTTTAATCAGCAGAAGCTGCTTATGCATCCTAGCCACATAGCAATGCAAATAAGATGCATTTTTATAAAAAAATAGGCACCCAACGTTAGCAGAGCTGCCAATTGACTCACGCCAGGAACTATATGTGTCATGTGTATAAGGGCATTAATAATGTGTAACATTTGTGTTAGGGGCACTATGTGTGTCATTATGTGTATAAGGGCATTAACAATGTGTGGCATATGTGTAAGGGAAATTATCTGTATAAGGGCATTAATAAGGGTTGGAATAATGTGTAAGGCACATTATGTTTATAAGGACATTAATAATGTGTGTCATATGTGTAAGGGGTATTACTGTGTGGTATTATGTGTATAAATGCATTACCAATGTGTGGCATTATGTGTATAAGGTGCTCTACTGTGTGGTGTAACGTATAGAAAGGCCACTACTGTGTGGTCTAATGTGAATAAAGAGCAATATGGTGTGGTGTAATGTGAATAAGGAGCAATATGGTGTGGTGTAATGAGAATAAAGAGCAATATGGTGTGGTGTAATGTGAATAAGGAGCAATTCAGTATGATGTTATGTGAATGAGGGGCACTACTGTGAGGAGTAACGTATATAAGGTAAAGTGGTACAACTGTGTGATGTAATGTGAATAAGGGACACTATCGTATGATAAATTGTGAATAAAGTTGCACTACTGTGAGGCATCATTTGAATTGGGGGTACTATTGCGTGGCCATGCCCCTTGCCAGCAAAAACACATACCTTTTTGGGCTGTGCGCTGAATGTGAACACTGCTCTTATTTAAATTACAGAGGGTAGGAAAAAAAAAAAAAAGACTGCTATGGGTAGGGGGTGATGGTGCTGGGAAAGGGGTGCAGGGTCAGAGGCGGAACTAGCGGTGGTGCTAGGGGGCACCAGCCAAAATCTTGCCTAGGGCATCATATTGGTTAGGGCCGGCTCTGGGGCCGAGCATACATTTATGCGCAGTTCGCCGTGTCACAATATCCTTGGACATGAAAATAGCTTCATCCTGTATGATGCATTTGATACTGGGGTGAAAGCATAGTTAAATAATGTATCTTTAAATCAGCAAGATCTTAAAAAGAATTAGGTGTTTTCTTTTTCCAACATAAATCATTGTGCCAGGCTAATAGACGTAAGTTGTTATTTACCATTTTACCCCCCCCCCCCCCCTTCCACACACACACACACTCACCTGGCTGCTGTCTCTTACCCCGCCCCCACCTCCCAAACACACACACACACACATGGCCGCTGTACCATATCCTAAGTGCTCACCCAGAAGCTGCCACCCCACGCACCATAAACTCACTAGCCGCCACCAAGCTCCTCACTCGATGACCGGCACTTAGCAGCAGCAGGTGAAGAGGACAGTGCGGGAGCTAGGGGAGGCAGTGCAAAGAGGACTGAAGGGCCGCAATGAACGCTGTGTGCAGGCAGCGCACACAGGACATTACCGCGGCTCTGGCTTTAATGAGCTTCTGCTCATGTGCAGAAGTTCTGATTGCGGCAGCCATGCGTGGTGGAGATGGCCAATGAGGGGACACGGCTGGCCGGGATCTGTTCTGGGGTCCCGGCGTCCTAATCCGCCCCTGCTCTGTACATTGCTGCATTCATCTTTCCCTCTAACCAGACTAGTTTCCTAGTTCCTGCAGCTGAAAAACATCCCCACAGCATGATGCTGCCACCACCATGCTTCACTGCAAGGATGGTATTGGCCTGGTGATGAGCAGTGTCTGGCTTTCTCCAAACATGATGCCTGGCATTCACGCCAAAGAGTTCAATCTTTGTCTCATCAGACCAGAGAATTTTGTCCTTCAGGTGCATATTGGCAAACTCCAGACGGGCTGATATGTGCTTTTTACTAAGGAGTGGCTTCTGTCTGCCACTCAACCACACAGGCTTGATTGGTGGATTGCTGCAGAGATGGTTGTACTTCTGGAAGGTTCTTCTCTCTCCACATAGGAATGCTGTAGCTCTGATAGAGTGACCATTGGGTACTTGGTCACCTCCCTGACTAGGGGCCTTCTCCCCCGATCGCTCAGTTTAGATGGCCGGCCAGCTCTAGGAAGAGTCCTGGTAGTTCCGAACTTTTTTGCATTTATGGATGATGGAGGCCACTGTGCTCATTGGGACCTTCAAAGCAGCAGATATTGGCCCTCATTCTGAGTTGATTGCTCGCTGGCTACTTTTAGCAGCTGTGCAAATGCATAGTCGCCACCCACAGGGCGAGTGTATTTTCGCTTTGCAAGTGTGTGAATGGCTTTGCAGCCGAGGGCTGCAAAAACATTTTGTGCAGTTTCTGAGTAGGTCTGGACTTACTCAGCCCTTGCGATCAGTTCAGTCTTTTTGGTCCCGGAATTGACGTCAGACACCCGCCCTGCAAACGCCTGGACACGCCTCCGTTTTTCCAAACACTCCCAGAAAATGGTCAATTGCCACCCACAAACACCCTCTTCCTGTCAATCTCCTTGCGATCGGCTGTGCGAACAGATTCATTGCTAGAAGCACTGCACAGTAATGATGCTGTTTGTACCCGTACGACGTACGTGTGCATTGCGGTGCATACGCATGCACAGGTTTGCCATTTTTTTACCTGATCGCTGAAAAATTGGCAGCGAACGATCAACTCGGAATGACCCCCTATATAAGCAACTTTGTGTGTGACTATAATGCGTAAAAGATCCATCGCTTAGCAACAATCTGCTTTGTACCCGTACGACGTGCCTGTACATTGCCGACTTTTGAGCTGATCGCTGCGCAGCGAAAAATGTCAGCGAGCAATCAACTTGGAATGACCACCATTATTCTGTACCCTCCCCAGATTTGTGCATCGAGACAATCCTGTCTCAGAGGTCTACACACAATTCCTTTGACTTCATGCTTGGTTTGTGCTCAGGGGTGTAGTATGTGTTGCCGGCAGTCGGGCTCCCGACCACCGGTATACCGACAGCTGGGCGAGTGCAAATGATCCCTTTGCGGGCTCACTACACTCGCCATGCTGTAGCCACGCGCTACGCGTGCCAAGCTATCTATTCTCCCTCCAGGGGGGTCGTGGACCCCCAAGAGGGAGAAGAACTGTCAGTATGCCGGCGGTCGGGATTCCGGCACCAGTATGCTGGTCGTCGGGAGCCCGACCGCCGGCAAAGTGAAGACCACCCGTGTTCAGACATGCACTGTCAAATGTGGGACCTTATATAGACAGGTGTGTGCCTTTCCAAATCATGTCAAGTCAACTGAATTTACCACATGTGGACTCCAATTAAGCTGTAAGAACATCTCAAGGATGATCAGTGGAAACAGGATGCACCTGAGCTCAATTTTGAGCTTCATGGCAAAGACTGTGAATACTTATGTACATGTGATTTCTTAGTTTTTTATTTTTAATACATTTGCAAAAATCTTGAAAAAACAACAACTTTTTTCACCTTGTCATTATGGGGTATTGTGTGTAGAATTTTGAGGGAAAAAATGAATTTATTCCATTTTGGAATAAGGTTGTAACATAACAAGATGTGGAAAAAGTGAAGCTCTGTGTATACTTTCCAGATGCACTGCCTGCTGGTTGCAGAAAGAGACAAGATGTCAGGGATTTAATTGCGAGATTTACTGTAGAAAGGCAATTTTTTGTTCATTTGGTAGGACAAAACCAAGTTGGTTTTGCTTTAAAAGAAAATTGGCATTCTTTATCTTGCTGAATTAGCTGCTACTTCCACAACCCCACAGGCTATTATCGGTGGCATGTTCAGCCTTTGAAAAAAGCAAACAGAGAAAAATAGGTGGCCCAAAGCTTTGTCATGGAGGATTTGCTCCAGGCTTCTGCGACCACTGAAAAGACAGACGGCCTTTCACAGAGATCAATGGTTGCAGGTCAGAGATTAGGAGACTGAGGGGCACGTTAAAGAAGTGGAAATGTTTCCCCTAGAAACCAATCAGATTAGCTCTATTGTCTTCTAGAAGATGCTAGGTAAATGATAAGTAGAATCTGATAGGTTGCTATGGGCAACATCTCCACTTTTTTAAACCCGCACTTTAGTAAATATACCCCTAAAGATGGATTTACACTATAAGATTATCTGTCCAATCTTTCTGGTTGGAACGAAAATTTGGTAATATATGGAAGCAACTGACAATTGACCATTTGCTCCCAAACACTGGAAAATGGACAAAAATGGTCATTCAAGCAAATTGCTTAAATCCATTTAATTTAACCAATTTATCCGAACAAGTGTTTTTGTCCATTTTCCGGATTTTGGGAGCAAATATTGATTGTCATTCACTCCGAGACATTACCAGATTTTCGTTCCAACCAGCCAGATTGGAGAGAGAATCTTATAGTGCAGAGATGGTGATCCTTCGGCCCTTCAGCTGTTGTTGAACTACACATACCTGCATGCCTTGCTACAGTTTTGCTATTCGGCTATGCTAAAACTGTTGCAGGGCATGCTGGGATGTGTAATTCAACAACAGCTCGGGGGCCGAAGATTCCCCATCCCTGTTATAGTGTGTATCCATCTTAACTGGTGTGGTTGCTTGACCTAAACCTTAACCTGTAGCCATTTACACATAGCCGCCAGCCAATAGAATGCTTCTGCTCTTCTGCTTGACTTAACAGGGCCAGTTCTAGATCAAAGGGAGCCCAGGACACAAATTCCCTTTGATGTCTTGTTTTTTTGTCTGCACTAAATAGAGAGACACCTTACCCAAAGATGTAGCTATAATGTCGGCGCTTACTGTGTTGACATTGTTAAAATGCTTAAATTGAACATGTTGCAGAATGGAATTTTAGTGTTAGGCTGCGGGATGGGAGGCTGAGGGCGAGGCACTAGGAGGAAGAGGGGGGAAGGGTTAGGTTCTAGATTTAGAGATACCACTGGAAACACCAAAGAAACTGCATGTAATCATCAGGATATCAACTCTGGACCCAGAAGACACAGCTGTAGCCACCTAGCTGCGGTACCAAGTAAGTCACCACCAGACCATCGATATTCTAATCATGACGATATTTCATCAGTGTCATCATCATGTCAACATGGCTAATGTCAACAAAATGATGGCCATGTCGACAAAAAAGAAAAGAAAAAAAAGAAGGGAACCTCTGTGAAACTATTAAGGTTAAACTATACCTGTATTTTAAATGGCGACATTTTAACATGGTCCAAAAAAAGTTTTACCTGTATAGTGTTTTTGTGCTTATATTCAAGGTTATGGGTTTAGTTATGAAAGATAACACTATTGTGTTTTGTCACAACCTCATTGTAATAATCAGTATATTATATAGGACTTGTGCCATGTTTAAAATTCTATTGTTATTTTTCATAAATAAACTCACAAGCTAGAGAAGTGCGGCGGACACTTTTCGGGTTTTGTGTTTTGGGTTTGGATCCGGATCTCCGCTCGTGTTTTGGATCTGGATTGGTTTTGTCATAACCACCCTTCAGGGTTTTGGTTTTGGATCCGGATGATTTTTTTTAAAAAACCCGTAAAAACAGCTAAAATCACAGAATTTTGGGGTAATTTTGTTCCTACTGTATTATTAACCTCGATAACAGTCATTTCCACTCATTTCCAGTCGAATCTGAACACCTCGCACCTCACACTATTGTTTTAAAGGCCAATTTTACAAAGGAGGATGCACTAGTACCATATTCTAAATTGAACAATGAAGAAACCCCAATTTACAATTCATAACAATTCCTTGTCTTGTGTACCATCTGGGGGTGCTGCCACACATATATTGTTGCCAATATATATAGATAGGTTTTGGAACAAGGAAGAAAAGATTGGTCTTAGGTGGCGCACTAATACAAATGATTTTACATTTAAAATATAACTTTTATTTCATATACTTAAAAAGCATGTAACTGTGAAATATTAAAATAAATAAAAGGACAAGTGAAAGACAAAGTGCAACCTGTGATTATTAAAAAACCACACACTACACCCACTATGCTGTGCAATGTCTTATATAAAATACTTCAATTATTGTGTACAATGACCTCGATTATGAGTATGCATGCTTATCAGAATAACAATAGTTCCACCTAAGTGAACCACAATTCTGTTAATCAATTTAATATGATATGGGCTCCTTAAGTATACTGTAACATGTATGTTATTAGACGTCAAATCTGAAAGGTTAGACCAGATAAGCTCAATATGTCGCAATTAGCTCCTTGCCTGTCAAAATTGTGTCAAAATTGTCATCCGATGTTCCCACAATATTCACTATACCACTATCCTTCTTGATACCAATTGATCTCTTTATATTAACACATAATGCTGTATCACCACTGATGAGCATCAATCAAATTTGTACTGACAAATATATAGAAAAGTACAATGTTGGTCAGCATTTCCAGACTCTGCTGTCAGTGCTGTCCCATATGGTACATTGTACTGTATTGTAGAGTGCTGTTCTTGTAATTTCCTTCTACAAATAACTATTGGCAGCTTGCCCAATCGTATAGATAATCTGGGGACAGAATTATTGGCCCTCATTCCGAGTTGTTCGCTCGCAAGCTGCTTTTAGCAGCTTTGTACACGCTAAGCCGCCGCCTACTGGGAGTGAATATTAGCATAGTAAAATTGCGAACGAAAGATTCTCAAAATTGCGATTACACACCTCTTAGCAGTTTCTGAGTAGCTTCAAACTTACTCGGCATCTGCGATCAGTTCAGTGCTTGTTGTTCCTGGTTTGACGTCACAAACACACCCAGCGTTCGCCCAGACACTCCTCCGTTTCTTCAGCCACTCCCGCGTTTTTCCCAGAAACGGTAGCGTTTCTTCGCACACACCCATAAAACGGCCTGTTTCTGCCCAGAAACACCCACTTCCTGTCAATCACATTACGATCACCAGAACGAAGAAAAAACCGTGAGTAAAATTCCTAACTGCATAGCAAATTTACTTGGCGCAGTCGCACTGCGGACATTGCGCATGCGCATTCGCGACTAATCGCTCTGTTGCGAAAAAAGAAATAACGAACGAACAACTCGGAATGACCCCCATTTTACCTGGCTAGCGTTCTCAGTCTCTGCTGTTAACGCTGCCTCATACAATGCAATTGTACTGGTATAGCACACAATACGTAACTTTCAGTGCCCTCTTGTTAGTTGCTGTTGGCAAATTGCCTATTCAAACAGCGTAAATGTAATAAAAATTCCTCATGTGGCTAGCGTGTTCCCGGAAAAATGGGCGTGGCCTATGGAAAAGTGGGCGTGGCCTCTTACCTTCAGATCATCAAACTATAAATATATTTTCACACAATTAGCAGCCTTACACATAGCCACAGTAGTGTTCCTTACACACAATGTCTCCAGTATAGTGCCAGATACACATAATGTGCAGTGCCAGATAGACATGACATGCCCCCCAGCAGTGCCAGCTACACATGACATGCCCTGCAGCAGTGCCAGCTAGACATGACATGCGCCGCATCAGTGCCAGCTAGACATGACATGCCCCGCAGCAGTGCCAGCTACACATGACATTCCCCCCAGCAGTGCCAGCTACACATGATAGTGTTCACTTTTTAGGGCATGGTGCTGATCACAGGGAGGGCACATTTTTAAGTTAGGAGGGCAAAATGATGTACATACTGCTTGTTGTTTCCATACCTATATGCCAAAGCATGGATAGTGCGCGCCGAAGGCGCGTAGCAAAAATTAAGGGGAGTTACTTCGTGGGGAAGGTACGTGGCCACATAATAGTGGCAATTTGCATTACACCACATGACATGCCCCCCAGCAGTGCCAGCTACACGTGACATGCCCCCCAGCAGTGCCAGCTACACGTGACATGCTCCCCAGCAGTGCCAGCTACACGTGACATGCCCCCCCAGCAGTGCCAGCTACACGTGACATGCCCCCCAGCAGTGCCAGCTACATAAATGGCCGCACAGTGCCAGATATGCACCCACAGTTCAGATACATAAATGCCCCCAAAGTGCCAGATACATAAATGCCCCCACAGTGCAGATATGCCCCCCACAGTGCCAGATACATAAATGCCCCCACAGTGCCAGATACATAAATGCCCCCACAGTGCCAGATACATAAATGCCCCCACAGTGCCAGATACATAAGTGCCCCCACAGTGCCAGATATAAAAATGCCCCCACAGTGCTAGATATGCCCCCACAGGGCCAGATACATAAATGCCCCCAGTGCCAGATACATAAATGCCCCCAGTGCCAGATGCATAAGTGCCCACACAGTGCCAGATACATTATTGCCCCCCACAGTGTCAGATACATTAATGCCCCCACAGTGCCAGGTATGCCCCCGCAGTGCCAGATACATTAATGCCCACCACAGTGCCTGATACATTAATGCCCCCCACAGTGCCAGATACATTAATACCCCCCACAGTGCCAGATACATTATTGCTCCGTGCCAGATATGCCCCCAGTGCCAGATATGCCCCCACAGTGCCAGATACAATAATGCCCCTAGTGCCAGATATGCCTCCACAGTGATAGATACATTAATGCCCCCAGTGCCAGATATGCCCCCACAGTGCCAGATACATTAATGCCCCCAGTGCCAGATATTCCCCCACAGTGTATGATACATTAATGCCCCCAGTGCCAGATATGGCCCCACAGTGATAGATACATTAATGCCCCCAGTGCCAGATATGCCCCCACAGTGCCAGATACCTTAATGCCCCCAGTGCCAGATATGCCCCCACAGTGCCAGATACATTAATGCCCCCAGTGCCAGATATTCCCTCACAGTGCCAGATACATTAATACCCCCAGTGCCAGATATGCCCCCACAGTGCCAGATACCTTAATGCCCCCACAGTGCCAGATACCTTAATGCCCCCAGTGCCAGATATGCCCCCACAGTGCCAGATACCATAATGCCCCCACAGTGCCAGATACCTTAATGCCCCCAGTGCCAGATATGCCCCCACAGTGAGAGATACCTTAATGCCCCCAGTGCCAGATATGCCCCCACAGTGCCAGATACCTTAATGCCCCCACAGTGCCAGATACCTTAATGCCCCCAGTGCCAGATATGCCCCCACAGTGAGAGATACCTAAATGCCCCCAGTGCCAGATATGCCCCCACAGTGCCAGATACCTTAATGCCCCCAGTGCCAGATATGCCCCCACAGTGAGAGATACCTTAATGTCCCCAGTGCCAGATATGCCCCCACAGTGCCAGATACATTAAATGCCCCCAGTGCCAGATATGCCCCAACAGTGCCAGAAACATTAATGCCCCCACTGTGCCACATATGTCCTCTGAGTACCTGATGTGCCGGGCGCCGGCGATGAGGGAGGGGGAATGCAGCTGCAGGCAGGCGCGCTGTGCGGTGCCTGTGCCCTAGTGATCTGTGCGCGCTGTGTGGCGCCAGTGTCTTACATCAGACGCCGGCGCCGAACAGTGCGGCGCACGCAGGGCTAGGACAGGGCCGGCTCCAGGCTCCAACATGTCGGCGCCAGCGTGCGGAGCCCTTTAAGAGTGGCGCCCTGCGTGGGCGCTCGACTCGATCATGCCTGGAGCCGGCGCTGCTGGGCACAATAATTCTGGTTAAATCCCTCTTGTTAATTACTGTTGGCAAGTAAACTGTTAATACAACTTTATCTGGGAATACAGATCAATAATTAATAAATTGTCAGTATTCTGCTTAATTTCTTATTAACAGTGAGAGTTGTCCTAGTAATTAGTAATGTGGGAGAGAAAAGGGTGTTTTAGTATCAGCGTGTTTTAGATCGGGTTCAGGAGCTAATTAGGATATTCCATACACAAGAGATGCACTAAAAAATAATATTGTGAAATAAGGTTAAATAAGCTTTATGTGCTAAATACCCCTCCTGTATATTATCTATACGATTTCAATCATCATAGCTCACAGAATCCAGGCCAGCAGCTTACTGCAGTATTTATCATGCAGGTTTATGTATACACTCTATCCCTAAGTGTATCAGAGGATGTTGTGACAGGCTTTAATTTTGCACAATATGTTTCACAGCTTTTAGTCTGCGGTTGCAGGCTGATACACTGGGATTTCAGACTGTTACATATTATCAGGCGCTGTTATATATACACACTTTTATCCCTAAATGTATCAGAGAGTGTTGTAACAAGCTTTAATTATATACAATGTGTTTCACAGTTTTTAATCTGCAGCTGCAAGCTGATACACTGGGATTTCAAGCTGTTACATATTATCAGGCTGAGGAAACTAACTGTGAAACACGTGTTGGTGATTCACAGCTCGCCCACATGCTTTACTAAAATGTGCTTGTCAATGATATGTGCTTTATTCAGAATCTGATTTGAGGAATATGAACTTTAGACAATAGGGGACCATGATTAGGCTCCCATCTCCACAATATACTATTAGTAGGCCTGTGGGAGGAAGCAATGCTAACCTCTGTGCCCACAGCATGCCTCAGCCTGGCAAGCCAGACATCTTCCTGGCTGTAAGCCACCATGATACTCCATACTGGGCCTTATTCAGTAACTATTTGTGCCTCACAGGAGCTCCTGGCCCATCTAGTGCTGCAGTGCAATGGAAAGCTGATGCAATGCAAGATCACTGAAACTCTGTTCTTCTAACTCAGTTCCACCTCGTTCCCCTCACTTTAACCCCAGACAGTAATAATTACCATATATACTCGAGTATAAGATGACTTTTTCAGCACTTTTCTCTGACGTCCTAGTGGATGCTGGGAACTCCGTAAGGACCATGGGGAATAGCGGCTCCGCAGGAGACTGGGCACAACTAAAAGAAAGCTTTTAGACTACCTGGTGTGCACTGGCTCCTCCCACTATGACCCTACTCCAAGGCTCAGTTAGATTTCTGTGCCTGGCCGAGCTGGATGCACACTAGGGGCTCTCCTGAGCTCCTAGAAAGAAAGTTTATTTTTGTTTTTTTATTTTACAGTGAGACCTGCTGGCAACAGGCTCACTGCATCGAGGGACTAAGGGAAGAAGAAGCGAACCTACCTGCTTGCAGCTAGCTTGGGCTTCTTAGGCTACTGGACACCATTAGCTCCAGAGGGATCGACCGCATGGAACTGGCCTTGGTGTTCGATCCCAGAGCCGCGCCGCCGTCCCCCTTACAGAGCCAGAAGCAAGAAGAGGTCCGGAAAATCGGCGGCAGAAGACATCAGTCTTCACCAAGGTAGCGCACAGCACTGCAGCTGTGCGCCATTGCTCCTCATACACACCTCACACTCCGGTCACTGAGGGTGCAGGGTGCTGGGGGGGGGGGGGGCCCTGAGCAGCAATAAAAACACCTTGGCTGGCAAATATATCACAATATATAGCCCCAGAGGCTATATATGTGATAAATACCCCTGCCAGAATCCATAAAAAAGCGGGAGAAAAGTCAGCGAAAAAGGGGCGGAGCTATCTCCCTCAGCACACTGGCGCCATTTTCTCTTCACAGTGCAGCTGGAAGACAGATCCCCAGGCTCTCCCCAGTAGTTTGCAGGCTCAAAGGGTTAAAAAGAGAGGGGGGGCACTAAATTTAGGCGCAATATTGTATATACAAGCAGCTATTGGGAAAAATTCACTCAATATAGTGTTAATCCCTAAATTATATAGCGCTCTGGTGTGTGCTGGCATACTCTCTCTCTGTCTCCCCAAAGGGCTGTGTGGGGTCCTGTCCTCAGTCAGAGCATTCCCTGTGTGTGTGCGGTGTGTCGGTACGGCTGTGTCGACACGTTTGATGAGGAGGCTTATGTGGTGGCAGAGCAGATGCCGATAAATGTGATGTCGCCCCCTGTGGGGCCGACACCAGAGTGGATGGATAGGTGGAAGGTATAAACCGACAGTGTCAACTCCTTACATAAAAGGCTAGATGACGTAACAGCTGTGGGACAGCCGGCTTCTCAGCCGCGCCTGCCCAGGCGTCTCAAAGGCCTTCAGGGGCTCAAAAACGCCCGCTCCCTCAGATGGCAGACACAGATGTCGACACGGAGTCTGACTCCAGTGTCGACGAGGTTGAGACATATACACAATCCACTAGGAACATCCGTTACATGATCCCGGCAATAAAAAATGTGTTACACATTTCTGACATTAACCCAAGTACCACTAAAAAGGGTTTTATGTGTGGGGAGAAAAAGCAGGCAGTGTTTTGTTCCCCCATCAAATGAGTGAATGAAGTGTGAAAAAGCGTGGGTTCCCCCGATAAAAAACTGGTAATTTCTAAAAAGTTACTGATGGCGTACCCTTTCCCGCCAGAGGATAAGTTACGCTGGGAGATATCCCCTAGGGTGGATAAGGCGCTCACACGTTTGTCAAAAAAGGTGGCACTGCCGTCTTAGGATACGCAGGGCCGGCGCTACCACTAGCAGCTTTAGGCAGCTGCCTAGGGCGGCGACCACTGGAGGGCGGCACCGCAAAGTGAAAGTGAAAGAACACACACACTCCTCCCGCTCCTATTCTTTAAGAGGAGCAGCTCGTTGGCGCCTGGCCCACCACGTCTGACTGTCTGCAGTGCAGTGCCACTGCCTTCAAACGTGAGTGTGCCGCCCTAGCTACTTCAGTTCATGAAGGAGAGTCCTGCTGTCACCCGCTGCCCTGGTCGCTGGTCCGCTCCGCTGCTGCATCAGGCGCCGCCTCTCCGGGAGATCGAGAAAAATGTTATCCGCCCCCCCCCCCCCCATGCAATCCCGGTGCGTCCCACATTATGACCTGACACTCAGTCACAGTCCTGACTACCCGCCGCTCCGGCGCTCCCCGGGCCCCACGCGATGGTCTCCGTCTCCCGCGGCAGGCGTCCCCCCCCCCTTCACCCCTGCTTTTCGGCACAGTGACTGACTGTGACAGTGACACAGGTCAGACTCAGGGCAGCACATGAAGGAGTCACCCGCTGCCCTGGTCCGCTCCGCTGCCGCATCGGGCGCCGCCTCTCCGGGAGATCAAGCAAATTGTTATCCGTCCCCCCCTTCCCCCCCCGCAATCCCGCGGCCGCATCTCATCAGTACCTACCTGCAGTACTGGAGACAGTGCCGGGGTATGGTCCATGGAGGGGGCAAGGATAGATAGAAGTTTGGGCAATACTGGGGGGTAAAGGAGGGGGTTTTTGGCAGGCAATACTAGGTGCAGTGATAGGGGTAGGGAGGGGGGTAAAGGTGAATAGCAGTTGGGATGGTGTTATTGGCACTGTGTGGCCACCACTGAGGTCTGGCCACAAGCAGTCGTAGCGGGTGCACCACAGGTAGCAGCAGTGCCTGCACAATAGCTTCATGTTGTATTCTCATAGATCCTTAGCTTGGTCTAGTTGTGAGTGGCACTGGGAATATCAGGGCAGCGCCACACTCACAACTAGACCAAGCTAAGGCTCTATGAGAATACAACATGAAGCTATAACGGTGTGCTCTACCTGGTGCAATGTGTATAATGGTGTGCTCTACCTGGTGCAATGTGTATAACGGTGTGCTCTACCTGGTGCAATGTGTATAATGGTGTGCTCTACCTGGTGCAATGTGTATAACTGTGTGCTCTACCTGGTGCTATGTGTATAACGGTGTGCTCTACCTGGTGCTATGTGTATAACTGTGTGCTCTACCTGGTGCTATGTGTATAACGGTGTGCTCTACCTGGTGCTATGTGTATAACGGTGTGCTCTACCTGGTGCTATTTGTATAACGGTGTGCTCTACCTGGTGCTATGTGTATAACGGTGTGCTCTACCTGGTGCTATGTGTATAACGGTGTGCTCTACCTGGTGCAATGTGTATAATGGCGTGCTCTACCTGGTGCAATGTGTATAATGGTGTGCTCTACCTGGTGCTATGTGTATAACGGTGTGCTCTACCTGGTGCTATGTGTATAACAGTGTGCTCTACCTGGTGCTATGTGTATAACGGTGTGCTCTACCTGGTGCTATGTGTATAACGGTGTGCTCTACCTGGTGCAATGTTTATAATGGTGTGCTCTACCTGGTGCTATGTGTATAATGGTGTGCTCTACCTGGTGCTATGTGTATAACGGTGTGCTCTACCTGGTGCTATGTGTATAACGGTGTGCTCTACCTGGTGCTATGTGTATAATGGTGTGCTCTACCTGGTGCAATGTGTATAACGGTGTGCTCTTCCTGGTGCTATGTGTATAACGGTGTGCTCTACCTGGTGCTATTTATATAACGGTGTGCTCTACCTGGTGCTATGTGTATAACGGTGTGCTCTACCTGGTGCTATGTGTATAATGGTGTGCTCTACCTGGTGCTATGTGTATAATGGTGTGCTCTACTTGGTGCAATGTGTATAATGGTGTGCTCTACCTGGTGAAATGTGTATAATGGTGTGCTCTACCTGGTGCAATGTGTATAACGGTGTGCTCTACCTGGTGCTATGTGTATAACGGTGTGCTCTACCTGGTGCTATGTGTATAACGGTGTGCTCTACCTGGGGCTGGTTCACTATGGTATGCCGGCGGTCGGGCTCCCTGCGACCAGCATACCGGCGCCGGGAGCCCGACGGCCGGCTTACCGACAGTGTGGCAAGCGCAAATGAGCCCCTTGCAGGCTCGCTGCACTCGCCACGCTACGTGCACGGTGGTGCGCTACGCGAGACACACTATTTTATTCTCCCTCCAGGGGGTTGTGGACTCCCACGAGGGAGAATAAGTGTCGGTATGCTGGCTGTCGGGATCCTGGCGCCGGTATACTGTGCGCCGGGATCCCGTCAGTCGGCATACTGAAACCCACCTCCTGGTGCAATGTGTATAACGGTGTGCTCTACCTGGTGCAATGTGTATAACGGTGTGCTCTACCTGGTGCAATGTGTATAACGTTGTGCTCTACCTGGTGCTATGTGTATAACGGTGTGCTCTACCTGGTGCAATGTGTATAATGGTGTGCTCTACCTGGTGTGTGCTCTACCTGGTTTCAATGTGTATGATGGGCTGGAGAATGGGTACTGGTGTGTGCTTTTGGTCGCTGGGGGGTTACGAGCAGGCTGAAGTTTTGCCTAGGGTGACGAGAAACCTTGCACCGGCCCTGAGGATACGGCCACTTTGAAGGTACCTGCTGATAAAAAGCAGGAGGCTATCCTGAAGTCTGTATTTACACACTCCGGTACTAGACTGAGACCTGCAGATAGTGCTGCTGCAGCGTGGTCTGTGACCCTGTCAAACAGGGATACTATTTTGCGAACATAAGAGCATATTAAAGACGTCGTCTTATATATGAGGGATGCACAGAGGGATATTTTGCCGGCTGGCATCCAGAATTAATGCAATGTCCATTCTGTCAGGAGGGGATTAGAGACCCGACACTGGACAGGTGATGCTGACTTTAAAAGGCACATAGAGCCTTATAAGGGTGAGGAATTGTTTGGGGATGGTCTCTGGGACCTCGTATCCACAGCAACAGCTGGGAAGAAATTTTTTTACCTCAGGTTTCCTCACAGCCTAAGAAAGCACTGTATTATCAGATACAGTCCTTTCGGCTTCAGAAAAGCAAGCGGGTCAAAGGCGCTTCCTTTCTACACAGAGACGAGGGAAGAGGGAAAAAGCTGCACCAGTCAGCCAGTTCCCAGAATCAAAATTCTTCCCCCGCTTCCTCTGAGTCCACCGCATGATGCGGGGGCTCCACAGGCGTAGCCAGTTACGGTGGGGGGTCGCCTCAAATATTTCAGTGATCAGTGGGCTCGCTCACAGGTGGATCCCTGGATCCTTCAAGTAGTATCTCAGGGGTACAAGCTGGAATTCGAGGCGTCTCCCCCCCGCCGTTTCATCAAATCTGCCTTGCCGACAACTCCCTCAGGCAGGGAGGCTGTGCTAGAGGCAATTCACAAGCGGTATTCCCAGCAGGTGATAGTCAAGGTGCCCCTACTTCAACAAGAACGGGGTTACTATTCCACACTGTTTGTGGTACCGAAACCGGACGGTTCGGTGAGACCCATGTTAAATTTGAAATCCTTGAACACATACATAAAAAAATTCAAGTTCAAGATGGAATCGCTCAGGGCGGTTATTGCAAGCCTGGAGGAGGGGGATTACATGGTATCCCTGGACATCAAGGATGCTTACCTACATGTCCCCATTTACCATCCTCACCAGGAGTACCTCAGATTTGTGGTACAGGATTGCCATTACCAATTCCAAACACTGCCGTTTGGACTGTCCACGGCACCGAGGGTCTTTACCAAGGTAATGGCAGAAATGATGATACTCCTTCGAAAAAAGGGAGTTTTAATTATCCCGTACTTGGACGATCTCCTTATAAAGGCGAGGTCCAAGGAGCAGTTGTTGGTCGGAGTAGCACTATCTCGGGAAGTGCTACAACAGCACGGATGGATTCTATACATTCCAAAGTCACAGCTGGTTCCTACCACACGCTTACTGTTCCTGGGGATGGTTCTGGACACAGAACAGAAAAAAGTATTTCTCCCGCAGGAGAAAGCCAAGGAGCTGTCATCTCTAGTCAGAGACCTCCTGAAACCAAAATAGGTATCGGTGCATCACTGCACACGAGTCCTGGGAAAAATGATAGCTTCTTACGAAGCAGAATTCCATTCGGCAGGTTCCATGCAAGAACCTTTCAGTGGGACCTCTTGGACAAGTGGTCGGGATCGCATCTTCAGATGCATCGGCTGATAACCCTGTCTCCAAGGACCAGGGTATCTCTACTGTGGTGGCTGCAGAGTGCTCATCTTCAAGAGGGCCGCAGATTCGGCATACAGGACTGGGTCCTGGTAACCACGGATGCCAGCCTTCGAGGCTGGGGGGCAGTCACACAGGGAAGAAATTTCCAAGGACTTTGGTCAAGTCAGGAGTCGTCCCTACACATAAATATTCTGGAACTGAGGGCCATTTACAATGCCCTAAGTCTGGCAAGGCCTCTGCTTCAAAACCAGCCGGTACTGATCCAATCAGACAACATCACGGCAGTCGCCCATGTAAACCGACAGGGCGGCACAAGAAGCAGGATGGCGATGGCAGAAGCCACAAGGATTCTCCGATGGGCGAAAAATCACGTCTTAGCACTGTCAGCAGTGTTCATTCCGGGAGTGGTCAACTGGGAAGCAGACTTCCTCAGCAGACACGACCTACACACGGGAGAGTCCAGAAGTCTTCCAACTGTTGGTAAACTGTTGGGAAAGGCCACAGGTGGACATGATGGCGTCCCGCCAAAACAAAAAACTAGATATTGCGCCAGGTCAAGGGACCCTCAGGCGATAGCTGTGGACGCTCTAGTGACACCGTGGGTGTACCAGTCGGTTTATGTATTCCCTCCTCTGCCTCTCATACCAAAGGTACTGAGAATAATAAGAAAACGAGGAGTAAGAACGATACTCGTGGTTCCGGATGGGCCAAGAAGAGCTTGGTACCCAGAACTTCAAGAAATTATATCAGAGGACCCATGGCCTCTACCGCTCAGACAGGATCTGCTACAGCAGGGGCCCTGTCTGTTCCAAGACTTACCGCGGCTGCGTTTGACGGCATGGCGGTTGAATTCCGGATCCTAAAGGAAAAGGGCATTCCGGAGGAAGTCATTCCTACGCTGATAAAAGCCAGGAAAGAAGTAACCGCAAACCATTATCACCGTATTTGGCGAAAATATGTTGCGTGGTGTGAGGCCAGGAAGGCCCCAACAGAGGAATTTCAGCTGGGTCGTTTTCTGCACTTCCTACAGTCAGGAGTGACTATGGCCCTAAACTTGGGTTCCATTAAGGTCCAGATTTCGGCTCTGTCGATTTTCTTCCAGAAAGAACTGGCTTCACTGCCTGGAGTTCAGACATTTGTAAAGGGAGTGCTACATATTCAGCCCCCTTTTGTGCCTCCTGTGGCACCTTGGGATCTCAACGTGGTGTTGAGTTTCCTAAAATCACATTGGTTTGAGCCACTTAAAACTGTGGATTTGAAATATCTCACGTGGAAAGTGGTCATGTTATTGGCCTTGGCTTCGGCCAGGCGTGTGTCAGAATTGGCGGCTTTGTCATGTAAAAGCCCTTATCTGATTTTCCATATGGATAGGGCAGAATTGAGGACTCGTCCCCAGTTTCTCCCTAAGGTGGTATCAGCTTTTCACTTGAACCAACCTATTGTAGTGCCTGCGGCTACTAGGGACTTGGAAGATTCCAAGTTACTGGACGTAGTCAGGGCCTTAAAAATTTTTATTTCCAGGACGGCTGGAGTCAGGAAAATTGACTCGCTTTTTATCCTGTAGGCACCCAACAAAATAGGTGCTCCTGCTTCTAAGCAAACTATTGCTCGCTGAATTTGTAGCACAATTCAGCTGGAGCATTCTGCGGCTGGATTGCTGCATCCTAAATCAGTAAAAGCCCATTCCACGAGGAAAGTGGGCTCATCTTGGGCGGCTGCCCGAGGGGTCTCGGCTTTACAACTTTGCCGAGCTGTAACTTGGTCAGGGGCAAACACGTTTGCAAAATTCTAAAAATTTGATACCCTGGCTGAGGAGGACCTTGAGTTCTCTCATTCGGTGCTGCAGAGTCATCCGCACTCTCCCGCCCGTTTGGGAGCTTTGGTATAGTCCCCATGGTCCTTACGGAGTTCCCAGCATCCACTAGGACGTCAGAGAAAATAAGATTTTACTCACCGGTAAATCTATTTCTCGTAGTCCGTAGTGGATGCTGGGCGCCCATCCCAAGTGCGGATTGTCTGCAATACTTGTATGTAGTTATTGCCTAACTAAGGGTTATTGTTGAGCCATCTGTTGAGAGGCTCAGTTATATTTCATACTGTTAACTGGGTATAGTATCACAAGTTATACGGTGTGATTGGTGTGGCTGGTATGAGTCTTACCCGGGATTCAAAATCCTTCCTTATTGTGTCAGCTCTTCCGGGCATAGTATCCTAACTGAGGCTTGGAGGAGGGTCATAGTGGGAGGAGCCAGTGCACACCAGGTAGTCTAAAAGCTTTCTTTTAGTTGTGCCCAGTGTCCTGGGGAGCTGCTATTCCCCATGGTCCTTACGGAGTTCCCAGCATCCACTACGGACTACGCGAAATAGATTTACCGGTGAGTAAAATCTTATTTTTTTTGTGCTGAAAAAGCCCCCTTGGCTTATACTCGAGTCAGTGGGAAGTAGGGACACGGAGGGCAAAGCGCGCGCCTCTCCTGTGTCCCTCCTGCGTCTCCGGCGGGTCTATTAAATGAAGTACCCGTTCGTGAGCTCTGATTGGCTCATGAACCGGCACTTCATTTAACAGACCCGCCTCCGGAGACACAGGAGGGACACAGGTGAGGCGCACGCTGTGCCCTCCATGTCCCTCCTTCACAAGACAGTGGGGGAGCGGGGAGGGTAAGTTGTACCTGGCACTGGGGGAGCATATTTGGCACTTGGGGGGGCATATGTGGCACTGAGGCGGCATATCTGGCAGTATGAGGGCATATCTGGCACTGTGGGGGAATATCTGGCAGTATGAGGGCACATCTGGCACTGTGGGGGCATATCTGGCACTATGAGGGCATATCTGGCACTGTGGGGGCATATCTGGCAGTGTGAGGGCATATCTGGCACTGTGAGGGCATATCTGGCAATATCAGGGCTGTGTACGGCTAGAGCTGCATTTCCCACCCTAGGCTTATACTCGAGTCAATATGTTTTCCCAGGTTTTTGTGGTAGAATTAGGTGCCTCGGCTTATATTCGGGTCCACTTATACTCGAGTATATACGGTACTAATTTTTGTGCATCATGAGAAACAAATATTGTTTTCTTTTCTCCATATTACCTATGATAAACTAGTTAAGGATACGTTTGGAATTGAGATTTCTGCTTTTTTTCACACACTTCACCACTAAGGAGTTTACACCATACTTAATCAGTGTAGAGTATGCAGCTGGTTCTGTCTCTCTATAATTGCAGATGGGTCTCAGCTCCTCACTGTTCAAAAATTTTGTTTTAATATCAAAGGTGATTTCAGTGTTAGGGCAGAAGTCTGTGGAGTAAATGTAATAACCTGTGACTTGCAGGGGTGTGGACCAAGGCCCTCATTCCGAGTTGTTCGCTCGTTCTTTTTCTTCGCATCGGTGAGATAAGTCGCAAACTGCGCATGCGCAACGTTCGCAGTGCGTTTGCGCCAAGTAAATTTGCACAAAAGTTTGGTATTTTACTCACGGCATAACGAAGAATTTTCATCGTTCTGGTGATCGTAGTGTGATTGACAGGAAGTGGGTGTTTCTGGGCGGAAACTGACCGTTTTATGGGTGTGTGTGAAAAAACGCAGGCGTTTCTGGAAAAAACCCGGGAGTGGCTGGAGAAACGGGGGAGTGTCTGGGCGAACGCTGGGTGTGTTTGTGACGTCAAACCAGGAACGAAACTGACTGAACTGATCGCAGTGTAGGAGTAAGTCCCGAGCTACTCAGAAACTGCAAAGAAATTTCTAATCGCTATTCTATTCGCAATTCTGCTAATCTTTCGTTCGCAATTCTGCAAAGCTAAGATTCACTCTTAGAGGGCGGCGGCTTAGTGTGTGCAATGCTGCTAAAAGCAGCTAGCGAGCGAACAACTCGGAATGAGGGCCCATGAGATCTATACTAAAATGGTCTACAGTCAATAGGTCGACAACTAATGGTTGACATGTAGGGTCAAAAGGTAGACAGTAGAAAAGGTCGACAGGGTCAAAAGGTCGACATGGGAATGGTCAACATAAAAAGATCAACAACATTTTTTGGGGGTGTTTTGTCACTTTTCTGCCACAAACAAGCCCCATTAGTGTTCCGCATTAACTCGCATGGAACGCTTCACTCGCTGTGCTTTGGGCAAGGCGCCTCGCTCCGCTAACACGGTACTTGGCACAGGTTACTATTCCCAATCATGGTCCACGTGGATGGTAAAATATGGAAAAAAAAATGATAAAGAAATAAAATTTAAAAAATTGTGTTGACTATATATGCATCGACCTTTGTCATGTTGACCTTTTGAACCTGTTGACCTTTTGAACTGTATGTCTTTTATATGTTGACCCTTTGACCATGTCGACTTAATACATGTCGACCAGTAGTGGTCGACGGTCGACCTATTGACTGTAAACCTTTTCAGTGGCAAACGCAGGATTTCTAGAGGGGAGTTTCCAAATGAAGTCTACAATCTCACACTCTGCGGAACATTAGAGCAAGTGCGGGAGTCTGGTGGAGCAGCAGAAGAACCAAGTAACGACCCTGAACATTAATGTAAACATTGGTCTTTTTATATACTGGATACTGTATGGAATAAAGTATTAATATCTAACACTGTATGTGGTCTCTAACTATAGATGGTCTCTAGCATAGGCTGTATCAAACATTTAAATAATATAAATAAGTGGTCAGGGAAAGGATAAACATACCATAATAAATTAATATAAAAACATAATAGAAGCAGTCCTGCACTTTCTAAGCACACATTCTCCCACCTCATGGTAAGGCTCCTGTCTCTACTTCCTAGTAGCTACTCTCCGGTCCAGTGCACTGATTGAGGATCCACATACACAGCAATCTTGGTAGAAGCTGCTACTATTGGGCATGTGCAGCAGCTCTGTCCCTTAAACGGCATAATGTGGCTGCAGCTATTGTAACCGTATTATATACCATTGCTATTGTTGTCATAATTTGAGGCACTTGCCAAGAAAAGGGGGGTTTCCGTGCAACCGGAAACCCCCCCTGCGTTTGCCTATGCTTTTTATAGTGTAGATCTATAGATCAGATACCGACTTGCAGATATCGGCTGGATTCCGGCAAGTCTCCCTGAGGTTTTAAAGGGACAATAATATAATTGTCACTTTCAAACACTGGACTCACAGACAGTGTCAGACTGGGGCATGTAGGGCCCAGCGGGGGGATGCAGTAGTAGGGGCACATGTTTAGGGGTGTGGCCACTCTCCAGAGAGGTTTGGCTAACCATTAGAGAGTACATAATCTGGGCCCCTTGATATATTTATATAGTAAATATTGCCAGTGCATGCATGATAATGTACCAGACTAATAACAGCAATGTACTATAGAAAACACACCATAGTCCTGTGCAGTATTAGGTACCACATGTATAATGCATAATTCAACTGCACAGTCTGGATACTGATTCCTAGAGGGGGAGGTGGGTCCCCCCAGGCAGTGGGGCCCACCGGTGGTTTCCCCTGAACCCCTGTGGGCCAGTCCGGCACTGCTCACAACACTGAGGTTGTGTTTTCAATTCTACTACAGTCCCAACTTTGTAGAGTTTGTATAGTCTCCCTGTGCTTGCATGGGTTTCCTCTGGGTACTTCAGTTTCCTCCCACAATCCGATGGAGCACTTCCGATGGAATGCTGCCAACATCTTGACCGATGGCAGCGATGATGATACAATGCTGTATCTATGGATGCAGCACTCGGATCACAAATGCTGGCAGGAGGCATCTTTTCCAACAGATGAATTCTGCTGCATTAGCATTTTTACAAAGTGTTGTGTGCTGCGTCCTTCATGAATCAGACCATAGATTGTCAGCTCCACTGCGGCAAGGACTGATGTAAATGACCAAATAGTACAGCACTGCAGAATATGTGTGTACTATGGCCCTCATTCCGAGTTGTTCGCTCGTTATTTTTTTCCGCTACGGAGCGATTAGTCGCAAACTGCGCATGCGCAATGTTCGCAATGCGCCTGCGCCAAGTAAATTAGCACAAAAGTTTGGTATTTTACTCACGGCATAACAAGGTTTTTTCACCGTACTGCTGATCGTAGTGTGATTGACAGGAAGTGGGTGTTTCTGGGCGGAAACTGACTGTTTTCTGGGAGTGTGCGAAAAAACACAGGCGTGTCAGGGAAAAACGCGGGAGTGTCTGGAGAAATAGGGGAGTGGCTGGGCGAACGCTGGATGTGTTTGTGACTTCAAACCAGGAACGACACTGACTGAACTGATCGCAGTGTAGGAGTAAGTCTGGAGCTACTCAGAAACTGCTAAGAAATTTCTATTCGCAATTCTGCTATGCTAAGATACACTCCCAGAGGGCGGCGGCTTAGCGTGTGCAAAGCTGCTAAAAGCAGCTAGCGAGCGAACAACTGGGAATGAGGGCCTATATACAGTGTAAATAACTGTGAATAACTAATCTCGCTGATACCTGTAAGTCCCAGGCTATAACATTTCCCCCTGTGAATACAAAACAAAGAACAAAGAGAGACACCAAGAGGTAAATAGTGGTAGTGCAAGAAGATGTGATAATGGATACTGCAGCTAGAACCTGAGATAATCAGTTGTACAGGAAATGTGGTATCATATACATTTTATGGTGAAAACACATCTAGCCAAATGTAATAGCCTGCAGGTTGTGAAAAGAAACAAATCACATATTACATCACACATTGTGGATTCCTGCCAGACTCACCTTTTTTCTTTTTTCTTTTGTCATTCTGTATGGTTTTCTGATTATTGTAATACCATGAAATTCCAGAGCACACAGTAGATTTTTTACATTCTATATTGCAGGTGCACACTCTAAGCACTAAGAGTGCTGATAATCAGAACAATTATAATAAACTATATAATTTGACAAGAAATACAAAATAAGCATGCCCACCTGCCACGTCACGGTGTCCTCATCAGGTGGGTCCCTAACGTTCCCAACACTGAGTCATTATCTAAATTTATCCAGGACTTATCTATAGTATAATAGTACCTATTCTAATATGTAGCCAGCAAATGCAGGGACCTATACTGATCAAAAACATCTAAGAGCAAGTGGGAGGGGATGCGATTAGCATCCTGTCAGTTGGGATGCCGGCGGTCATGTGACCGATGCCGGAATCCCAACACCCCTCGGAATCCCGGCGCTGGAACACAGAATACTGACATCCTGAAGGTAAGTATTGGGGCTACTGTTAGGGTTAGAAACCGGGGATGGGGTCAGGGTTAGGCACTAGAGGGGAGGTTAGCTGTAGCCACCACCACCCAGTCTTAGCCCTAGCCACCACCCAAGATGTCTTAGATCTAGCTACCACCCCTGCAATCTTAGAACTAGCCTCCAAACCAGATGGGTTAGAGTTTGGGTACAGGAAAGGGGAGGGGTAAAATAATGACCGCATCCCCAGTCAGCATTCTAATTGTTGGGATGCCGGTGTCGTATACGGAACCGCTGACATCCCATCTGCCGGGATCCTGTATCACACCCGGTGTGAGGGGTGCTAGTCCAGGCTGAAGGAGTCCCCATCTTCAAGTGTAAATATAAAAACAGTTACAGAATAGGACGGTGGGGGGCTAGCCTGCTAATTTTAAATAAAAGAGGTGCTACCGTGCTGGATAGCCTCCATCCCTCCTGATCAGTGTATTTTAACAAAGTATCCTTGTTTATCAAACCCATCTTATTTTTAGCTTTTAAAATGTTCTCGGTCTTGGAAGCTTTCTTATCAACAGTAGAAACAAAGATAAAAATCTTAAATGGGCTGTTTATACCACTTTTAATAATGATTATAAATATTTTGACAAAAGCATTAGTTTTTTTTTTTTAAATGATTCAATAAGGTCTAAACATATCCCAGAAGCACCTAAATTCATCTATAGAAGATCACCTAATTTTTAAAAGAAGTTTGTGATGAGTTCTGTAGGTGATCCTTATAGAAAAGAAGGAATAAGGTCAAAAGGTTTTTTATGTTGTGTAGCCATAATATGGCGAGAAGTGCATTAATGTGGGGTCATAATATAGTGTCAGGGGCATTACTGTGTGATGCATAATATGGTGACAGGGGCATTACTGTGTGATGCATAATATGGTGACAGGGGCATTACTGTGTGATGCATAATATGCATACTTGCCTACTTTTGAAAACTAGTTTCAGGGAGATTCCAAGGGGCAGCAGAATACGCCACACTTTCCGTTGAGGGTGTGTGTCATGCTCCGCCCAAAGGGCGTGTTTAGGTCCACATAAGGGCATATTTATTGCCACTTAGGGGTGTGTCCTGCAACGGCAGGTGAAAACAATAGTACTAATAGCAGCACTTACACCATGGTAGACATTAACGCTTCAGCATGACCCGCAGCTCCACGTATCACCCTCTTCTGTGAGCTGCTCCGGGACCCACCGCTCCACGTCTTCAGCAGCACCGCTGCCTGCTGTAAATACACCTCAGACAGCGCTGCAGCTGTCAACAACTATGCATACGGACAATAGGGGTAGTTACGGCCCTGCACACAGCACCATAATATATTACATTATGCACAGCCCACATCCCTCATATTGCACCAAGTATACACAGCACCATATCACATGACATTATACACAGCCTCCCCCATATTACACCCAGTACTACATTACATTACCTTTTACACAGCCCCCCTCCCCTCGTATTCCACCCAGTACCTATTACATTGAATTATACACAGCATATACCCTCCCATTTTACACCCAATAGCACATTGAATTACACTTTACATAGACCCCCCCCCATATTACACCAAGTTGCACTTTACACTACATTATACACTGCTCCCCTCCCCATATTACACCCAGTACCATATTATATTGCATTATGCACAGCATACACAGCTCCCCCATATTACACCCAATTGCACATTACATTTTACACAGCCCCCCCATAGTACACCCAGTAGCATATTACACAGCCCCCCCCATATTACACAGCCTCCCCATATTACACTGCCTCCTCCATATTACACCCAGTAGCATATTACACAGCCCCCCCCCATATTACACTGCCTCCTCCATATTACACCCAGTAGCATATTACACAGCCCCCCCCCATATTACACTGCCTCCTCCATATTACACCCAGTAGCATATTACACAGGCCCCCCCCCATATTACACTGCCTCCTCCATATTACACCCAGTAGCATATTACACAGCCCCCCCCCCATATTACACTGCCTCCTCCATATTACACCCAGTAGCATATTACACAGCCCCCCCCCATATTACACAGCCTCCCCATATTACACTGCCTCCTCCATATTACACCCAGTAGCATATTACACAGCCACCCCCCCCATATTACACTGCCTCCTCCATATTACACCCAGTAGCATATTACACAGCCCCCCCCATATTACACTGCCTCCTCCATATTACACCCAATAGCACATTGAATTACACTTTACATAGACCCCCCCCATATTACACCAAGTTGCACTTTACACTACATTATTATACACAGCTCCCCTCCCCATATTACACCCAGTACCATATTATATTGCATTATGCACAGCATACACAGCTCCCCCATATTACACCCAATTGCACATTACATTTTACACAGCCCCCCCCATATTACACTGCCTCCTCCATAGTACACCCAGTAGCATATTACACAGCCCCCCCATATTACACAGCCCCCCCATATTACACTGCCTCCTCCATATTACACCCAGTAGCATATTACATATTACACTGCATATTACACAGCCCCCCTCCCCATATTACACCCAGCAGCACACTACATATTACACCTCCCCTTCCCCCATATAACCCCCCCAGTATATATAGCACCCACCTGGTTTGTTGCTCCCTCCTGTAAAGAGCAGGGAGCCCAGGGAAGCCACTTCCAGGAGCAGCAGGAGCAGGAAGACGAGCTGATACACACAGCCCACTGTGAGTGTGGTGGGCGGGGCCAGCCAGAGTGAAGAAGCAGAGCCCTGGCTGCCGAGTTATGTGCTTCACTGTACGGGTGGCTTCTCTGCACACTGTTCACACGCTGCTGCTGCGCAGACACCTCCCGGGTCACAGAAAGTCTGACGCCACCGCTACTCTCAACCCAGCTGTGGCCAACCACCGCAAGTGACTGTTCCAGTGTAAGTCCCGCCCCCCGCATTTCCGGACTCGCGCATGCGCAGTCCGGATTTGCAAGGAGAAACTTAAAAACCGGGAGGGCTGGCAATGTTTGCGGGGCAGCGGGAGGGTCAGTTAAAAATCGTGAGCCTCCCGCTAAATGCGGGAGGGTAGGCAAGCCTGATAATATGGTGACAGGGGCATTACTGTGTGATGCATAATATGGTGACAGGGGCATTACTGTGTGATGCATAATATGGTGACAGGGGCATTACTGTGTGATGCATAATATGGTGACAGGGGCATTACTGTGTGATGCATAATATGGTGTCAGGGGCATTACTGTGTGATGCATAATATGGTGACAGGGGCATTACTGTGTGATGCATAATATGGTGACAGGGGCATTACTGTGTGATGCATAATATGGTGACAGGGGCATTACTGTGTGATGCATAATATGGTGTCAGGGGCATTACTGTGTGGGGCATAATATGGTGACAGGGGCATTACTGTGTGATGCATAATATGGTGACAGGGGCATTACTGTGTGATGCATAATATGGTGACAGGGGCATTACTGTGTGATGCATAATATGGTGACAGGGGCATTACTGTGTGGGGCATAATATGGTGACAGGGGCATTACTGTGTGATGCATAATATGGTGACAGGGGCATTACTGTGTGATGCATAATATGGTAAAAGGGGCATTACTGTGTGATGCATAATATGGTGACAGGGGCATTACTGTGTGGGGCATAATATGGTGACAGGGGCATTACTGTGTGGGGCATAATATGGTGACGGGGGCATTACTGTGTGGGGCATAATATGGTGACGGGGGCATTACTGTGTGGGGCATAATATGGTGACAGGGGCATTACTGTGTGATGCATAATATGGTGACAGGGGCATTACTGTGTGATGCATAATATGGTGTCAGGGGCATTACTGTGTGGGGCATAATATGGTGACAGGGGCATTACTGTGTGATGCATAATATGGTGACAGGGGCATTACTGTGTGATGCATAATATGGTGACAGGGGCATTACTGTGTGATGCATAATATGGTGACAGGGGCATTACTGTGTGGGGCATAATATGGTGACAGGGGCATTACTGTGTGATGCATAATATGGTGACAGGGGCATTACTGTGTGATGCATAATATGGTAAAAGGGGCATTACTGTGTGATGCATAATATGGTGACAGGGGCATTACTGTGTGGGGCATAATATGGTGACAGGGGCATTACTGTGTGGGGCATAATATGGTGACGGGGGCATTACTGTGTGGGGCATAATATGGTGACGGGGGCATTACTGTGTGGGGCATAATATGGTGACAGGGGCATTACTGTGTGATGCATAATATGGTGACAGGGGCATTACTGTGTGATGCATAATATGGTGACAGGGGCATTACTGTGTGATGCATAATATGGTGACAGGGGCATTACTGTGTGATGCATAATATGGTGACAGGGGCATTACTGTGTGATGCATAATATGGTGACAGGGGCATTACTGTGTGATGCATAATATGGTGACAGGGGCATTACTGTGTGATGCATAATATGGTGACAGGGGCATTACTGTGTGAAGCATAATATGGTGACAGGGGCATTACTGTTTGATGCATAATATGGTGACAGGGGCATTACTGTTTGATGCATAATATGGTGACAGGGGCATTACTGTGTGGGGCATAATATGGTGACAGGGGCATTACTGTGTGATGCATAATATGGTGACAGGGGCATTACTGTGTGATGCATAATATGGTGACGGGCATTACTGTGTGATGCATAATATGGTGACGGGGCATTACTGTGTGATGCATAATATGGTGACGGGTATTACTGTGTGATGCATAATATGGTGACAGGGGCATTACTGTGTGATGCATAATATGGTGACAGGGGTATTACTGTGTGGGGCATAATATGGTCAAAGGAGCATAATATGGTGTTGCTCTGTGTGTGCATAGGAATTTTGTTTTTTTTTTGTTTTAAAATTATATATTTATTTTTATTTAATTATTTTTTAGATGTATATTGTATTTTTTTGGGGGTGGAGCAGGGGGATTCTGCCTATTTTGTCAGACTCGGGCCCCACAATTTCTGATGGCAGTCCTGGTACTCGGGTAATGCCAAAATCCATGGATTAATATTTACTTTAATTAGGACGTCTCAAATTTACTTCTCTATAGATTTATCAAATTTTTAATACTCATTTATAAGAACAGGTAGAACAGCTAGTACCCTAAAGCAGTGGTTCCCAAACTGTGTGCCTGGGTACCCTGGGGAACCTCGAGGCTCTTGCAGGGGTGCCTTGGGTTAGTGGTCCCTGACCAAAACAAATGTTTTATGGTCACAGTGAATGGTAAAACCAGGGCTAGTGGCTGCCAATCATATCACATGTGGATAATCAGAAGCACAACTGTATACCACCACGCAACGGACCCTAAGGATGACAGGTGGTTACAATTTACTTAATGTAATACTTGTTTCCAAATGTATCAATAAAAATCTTTTATCCTAGTAGTGCAGTGAGAAAATACTGGTACTCTAGTGCGCCATGATTCAAGAAAGTCTGGGAACAACTGCCATATACAACAGCTTATAACGTGTAGTTTATTATATTTTATGTGCTCGCAATCTGTGCTATATAGGAAAAACTACACACCCTGTGAGAGTGAGATTGACAGAGTATGTTAAAAACATAAAGAAGGGGTTTGGGGGACCCTGCTTATCAGCCCACTTTACATAGCGACATAATTGCTCAGAAAGGTCCATTATACTGTTTGGATCTCTGGAGTAAATGATACCACAATGGAGATATGGAAATCAAGATGACCAATTAGGTGTTGCTGAAATAAAATGGATATACAGTATAAAGGGGACAATGGTTTTGATTAGAGATGAGCGGGTTCGGTTCTCCGAGATCCGAACCCCCCCGAACTTCACCTATTTTACACGGGTCCGAAGCAGCCTCGGATATTCCCACCATGCTCATTTAACCTGAACGCGGCCGAACGTCATCATCCCGCTGTCGGATTCTCGCGAAATTCGTATTCTATATCAAGAGCCGCGCGTCGCCGCCATTTTCACTCGTGCATTGGAGATTGAACGGAGAGGACGTGGCTGCGTTCTCTCCCTGAAAAGCTCCGTAATCTGTGCTCAGTGTTCTGCAAATATCTGTGCTCAGTGTGCTGCAAATATCTGTGCTCAGTGTGCTGAAAATATCTACGTTCTCTGCCTGAAAACGCTCCATATCTGTGCTGTGTGCTGCAAATATCTGTGCTCAGTGTGCTGCAAATATCTGTGCTCTGTGTGCTGAAAATATCTACGTTCTCTGCCTGAAAACGCTCCATATCTGTGCTCAGTGTGCTGCAAATATCTGTGCTCAGTGTGCTGCAAATATCTGTGCTCAGTGTGCTGCAAATATCTGTGCTCAGTGTGCTGCAAATATCTATGTTCTCTGCCTGAAAACGCTCCATATCTGTGCTCAGTGTGCTGCAAATATCTGTGCTCAGTGTGCTGCATTGTGGTGACTGGGGACCACCAGTATATAATTATAGTAGTACAGTACAGTAGGCCATTGCTGTATCTTGCAGCTCTGTGTCAAGTATACTATCTCTGTGCTGCATTATTGTGAGCAGTATATAGTAGGACAGTGCAGCATTTTCGTGACCAGCAGTATACATATAGTACAGTACAGTAGGCCATTGCTGTATCTTGCAGCTCTGTGTCAAGTATACTATCTCTGTGCTATATTATTGTGAGAAGTATATAGTAGGACAGTGCAGCATTTTGGTGACCAGCAGTATACATATAGTACAGTACAGTAGGCCATTGCTGTATCTTGCAGCTCTGTGTCAAGTATACTATCTCTGCTATATTATTGTGAGAAGTATATAGTAGGACAGTGCAGCATTTTGGTGACCAGCAGTATACATATAGTACAGTACAGTAGGCCATTGCTGTATCTTGTAGCTCTGTGTCAAGTATACTATCTCTGTGCTATACTATTGTGAGAAGTATATAGTAGGACAGTGCAGCATTTTGGTGACCAGCAGTATACATATATAGTACAGTACAGTAGGCCATTGCTGTATCTTGCAGCTCTGTGTCAAGTATACTATCTCTGTGCTATACTATTGTGAGAAGTATATAGTAGGACAGTGCAGCATTTTGGTGACCAGCAGTATACATATATAGTACAGTACAGTAGGCCATTGCTGTATCTTGCAGCTCTGTGTCAAGTATACTATCTCTGTGCTGCATTATTGTGAGCAGTATATAGTAGGACAGTGCAGCATTTTGGTTACCAGCAGTATACATATAGTACAGTACAGTACAGTAGGCCATTGCTGTATCTTGCAGCTCTGTGTCAAGTATACTATCTCTGTGCTATATTATTGTGAGAAGTATATAGTAGGACAGTGCAGTATAAATACAGTACAGTACAGTAGGCCATTGCTGTATCTTGCAGCTCTGTGTCAAGTATACTATCTCTGTGCTATATTATTGTGAGAAGTATATAGTAGGACAGTGCAGCATTTTGGTGACCAGCAGTATACATATAGTACAGTACAGTAGGCCATTGCTGTATCTTGTAGCTCTGTGTCAAGTATACTATCTCTGTGCTATACTATTGTGAGAAGTATATAGTAGGACAGTGCAGCATTTTGGTGACCAGCAGTATACATATATAGTACAGTACAGTAGGCCATTGCTGTATCTTGCAGCTCTGTGTCAAGTATACTAACTCTGTGCTGCATTATTGTGAGCAGTATATAGTAGGACCGTGCAGCATTTTGGTGACCAGCAGTATACATATAGTACAGTACAGTAGGCCATTGCTGTATCTTGCAGCTCTGTGTCAAGTATACTATCTCTGTGCTATATTATTGTGAGAAGTATATAGTAGGACAGTGCAGCATTTTGGTGACCAGCAGTATACATATAGTACAGTACAGTAGGCCATTGCTGTATCTTGCAGCTCTGTGTCAAGTATACTATCTCTGTGCTATATAATTGTGAGAAGTATATAGTAGGACAGTGCAGCATTTTGGTGACCAGCAGTATACATATAGTACAGTACAGTAGGCCATTGCTGTATCTTGCAGCTCTGTGTCAAGTATACTATCTCTGTGCTATATTATTGTGAGAAGTATATAGTAGGACAGTGCAGCATTTTGGTGACCAGCAGTATACATATAGTACAGTACAGTAGGCCATTGCTGTATCTTGTAGCTCTGTGTCAAGTATACTATCTCTGTGCTATACTATTGTGAGAAGTATATAGTAGGACAGTGCAGCATTTTGGTGACCAGCAGTATACATATATAGTATAGTAGGCCATTGCTGTATCTTGCAGCTCTGTGTCAAGTATACTATCTCTGTGCTGCATTATTGTGAGCAGTATATAGTAGGACCGTGCAGCATTTTGGTGACCAGCAGTATACATATAGTACAGTACAGTAGGCCATTGCTGTATCTTGCAGCTCTGTGTCAAGTATACTATCTCTGTGCTATATTATTGTGAGAAGTATATAGTAGGACAGTGCAGCATTTTGGTGACCAGCAGTATACATATATAGTACAGTACAGTAGGCCATTGCTGTATCTTGCAGCTCTGTGTCAAGTATACTATCTCTGTGCTGCATTATTGTGAGCAGTATACAGTAGGACAGTGCAGCATTTTGGTGACCAGCAGTATACATTGACAAAGCTGAATATATTTGTCCTATTAAAAACACGTTAAAGGTTAAAGAACACAGTACGCAATTGGCGCAAAAAGTACCGCAAGGGTACGCCCTTAACTATACCTTAAGGAATGTACTTATACTGTAAACATTTGTGCAGTGACAATGTGTAGATGTAATGCAGTGTAACCTTGTTAGCTTAAAAGCTGTATGAGCGACTATGACGCTCTGAGAACCTTTATGCATTTATAATAATCAATCAAATACCGGTCTAAGGTTCTAACGCCTTTAGTGAGAGAATGAACGTTCAAAAAGAATAATACAATACAAGCTATACACTACCAAAATAACATAGAATATCTAACCAAGTAACTAACATATAATACAATAAAGACACAAGTACGTTTAAGGGGGAGGGGAGAGAGAGGGGGAGAGAGAATGGCTAACAATAACAATAAGATAAGATGGTTGCAGAGAAGCTTACACATGTGAGGAACAATCGCTGCGCAGTTAGTCAATGCTGAGAATCTTTGTGGAGAAAATACTTGAGCTTACCCATACTGGCTGTCCCTATATACACAACCCTACAATACCGCATGGGACAGAAGCTAGACTCCATTTTGGGAAAACTCCCATGATTCCAAAGACTGCACCACATGGTTGAAAGGGGGAGGGGAAAACACCCAGCAGCAGCCATTTTACTCAAACCAACTAATCTTATTCCACATTCCAATCCAACTAATTATATTCCACATTCCAATCCAACTTCCTAGAACCATCTTATTGCATACAGTCCATGTTATATGAATCACCAGATCACAATGTAACCACACATCCCAGCATGCCATTGCTACAGAACCCATATTCACAAGTAACTGCATGGCGGTATTCATGATTGACAAGATATATTATAACAAACCAGCACAATCTATTTTAAATCACCATAGGCAAACAAATACCACAAGTATCAGCCTGCCATTGCTACAAGCACATGACTACAGCAACAAAAGGAAGTATGTTTTGACTTCAAACCTTCAGCAAGATGCATCATGTAAAACTACTATAATCTGTTATAAATCACCATCCATAAATGTATACCAGGAATGCTATGCTACAGATTGTCTACTGTTCCAATTCATTACAGATTTCATAGAGTATTCAACACAAACGCCCAACAATCACACAACTGCACAAGCGTCACTTACCTTAAGCCACTTGTATTCTCCAAACCAACCACTCTATACCAATCACTTCACAACTACTCTACCTCAAACACATATCTAAACAATTCTATGCCATTAAGCCATGTGAATTCTATACTTAGCCTTCCGCTTGGAGGTCAGTCCTAGGGATGAACCAGCCATGCTGCTGGATGCTAGCTTAGTTCTGAGTGAGTGTCTGTGCCCTGTGATTTCCAGTGGATATCAGCCTGCCATTCCAGCTGTGGGGGTGTGTCAACCAAGGATGTGTGTCTTTCACAGCATGTGAGCTAGCTGTATCAGTGGCCTTGGTTATGCAAAACGATGGGTGATGACTAACACATTCCTGTCTTGTGGGAAGCTATTGTTTGGCGAATACTGTCTCACTGTCCACTCTCAGTTGAGACAATGACATCTCAGCAATCATTCTTCTGGAGACAAATCCAGCCCCATTTCGTAAACACAGGTGTTGGCCCTCCTCATTGAGTCTCAAAGCTCAGTGTAATTAAAGGCTATTGTACTCCGTCTGCGGGAAAGATACTGATTCGGAATACAATTAATCTTTAATTACTATTCCTGTGCTTAACTATGCATAAGAACATGTGAAGCCCTTTTAACATGCAAACTATTGTTTGGGGAATCTCTAAGGTCAAAGAGCCATCTTTAATATACCATACTTTGCTGAACTCAGGGGAATATTAACTTATAAAATACATTATTTTGATTAAATATGTAGCGTGCACACACACATGAAGTGCATATATGGCAACGTACAGCGTGATATTTTTCTGACTTTGACAGTCCACCCTTTGGCAGTCACCAATAACTGCCACTTCCTAAAACATTTCAAAAAGAGAAAAATATATGTCATATGTAAATACATTTCTATGATTGGGTAAGGGAGGAGAGAAGAAGGTGGGAAAAGGGTACGACCTAGTGAGATAGCAGAAGCATGTGTGTATGAATCCATGTTTGGGGGGTCATGTATCATAGTGCCGTACGTGTTTTAAATCAAGCTTCGAGGTATTGCGAAGTATACATTTGAATTCCTTCTTATCCCGTATTAAGGGTCTGTGGATGGGCTGTCAAACTTTACCGAGCTCGTTTCGGCTTTTGGTTGCAACAAAATGGGGGAGCACATTTTAGTTGATGATACATGAATGGGGGGATATGTGAGTGCTGATATCTGTGCCTGTATTCCCTATCGACTATGTGTGTCATTACCTGAAGGTTGTAGAGATGAAGATAAAGAACAATTATGGTAAATGCAGTGGTATTCTATGTCAGGTTAATGAACATTTGTCGGTTGAAGTCTTGTCTGGTGTCTGTTGAATGCAGTCTTCTTTGGGCTTTTGCCAAAAAGTGCGAGCAAAAAGCTTTGTCAATGTCCATAGACTTACAAAAGTGTTGGGCTAGCGTAAATTTAAAATTTCTAGGGAAACTGGGGGTCTATGGCATAGTTCATCAATTATCTGTGTACAAGGTTGTCAAAACTTCTTCTTTAATCCATCAGTTGTCTGTATACAGGCTCGTCAAATTCCTCGTCCAAGTGGGTCTTTTTACTTTGGAGAAAACGGAGAAACAGGTGAAAGAAACGGACCGTATAATCGCATTTTCATCACATCATTGTCTCTACCATTGGGTCATAAATCAAATCCATTGGAATTACAATTTCCTCACTCCTTAGACTCATTACCCTGGTACTACGTTTGCACTTCATTAAAGCCTGACCGCATCTAAATATCAAGCCAATCGATATGACAACACCCAGGATACATAAAAGAAACTTCCCAACATCCATTATGACTCCTTGAGCCCATTCTCCTAAACCAGAGAACCAATTTCGCGGGTTCAACCATGACACCCAACCAGTCAGCTCATTACCCACAGCAGCAAGGGTGAGATTGTGTCTCCTGCGAAATTCCCACTTTAATTGGAGAATGTCGTCCATCTTTTGGTCTATGACCTCGACCGGGTCCTCGGTGCTATTCGTAATATATGTGCAGCATTTCACGCCGTACTGCGTTGCCAGTGTGACACAATATCCACCTGTCACTGCCGTGAGATAATTAAGAACCATCCTATGCTGAACCAGTTCTGTTTTATAAGCTTGAAGTTCCCTTCCAGTATACCTAAAAGTGTCGTCATACATTTCTGTGATATTGTCTAATAAATTAGCAAGCGCAGAGATATACTTATAGTTCAACACTCCTCTGGCGGTGCGAGTGATGTCTAACGCGAGTAGAACCTGAATCCCGGTGGATTCATGGATCAGATCAGAGGCCGAATGCTCTGTCCTTTCTGTCAGTTGCCTTTTAACAACGTGCTCGTAATGAGTGTGAGTATAAGGAGCTTGGGCACCACGGTGTATATCTTTCATTTTGGTATGCGATACAGTCATTACTTCAGGCAATACTTTTCCAATATAACACAATCCTTCTGAGTATGGGGCAAGCCGCTTATACGCCTTCCTCCCGCATATGAAATATGCATCATCGGGGAGGACATATGGGACGGAGTAGGACATAACCATATTACACATTTTCCATATGAAATCTCCTAACCCTAATTCTCCCATCTGTCTAGTACACGTATCTGTTTGTATGATATGTGCACAGTATCCTGGTGATACCTCTCCAACTCTCATGATCCTACTTCCTAGGGTATACCTATATCGGAATGATTTTCCACTACCGGCTATGTGGCGTATAAGTTCTGTATCTGTTGGCATTCTATCGGCTCTATGTGAAAAGGTCATGGTTTTGTTATTCCATGACACTTCCCAATTTCCCGGCTTTCGGGGATTGGAAATGTTAAAACATACTAGGGGTCTATCCACATGATATTGGTGGAGCTTCAAACTAGGAGGACTAGAGATATTAAACCTCCTGTCTACCGGCCTCCCACCACTTAGCTCAAGTACCTCCCCTACCGTTAAAGGGAATGGTACTAAGCCTGATTTGCTATGGCCTTGAGGTACTTGAAAGCATACCCAACAATCTGTCTGATTTAACACTTTACCCACTAAGGAGTGATAGTCACTCAATGGATGCCGGTCCATGTGGATATTAAAACTGGACTGACATTTCTTGATGCACCCATCCTCTACTACACTGTCACAGAGTCTAAAGATACAGTTCTTTTCTCAGCTAACAATCCTTCAAAATGTTTACAAATAACATGGGTGCTAGATCGTTTCCGGTACTCGCCTTTGCTTGGTGATTGTGTTGCTATTGGAAATTTACACCTCCGTCTCAGTCATCAGAAACCCATTCTGGATCCTTTCTCGACCTCACTGGTACTCTCACCGAAACAGACTGCTCTGGTCAACATCAGGGTCAACATGAAAACACGGATCACAGTCTCTTGAGGCGAGTCCATCTTACAGGAGGAGAAAAGGAGAAATTTGTAATGGGGGTATAGGAAAACAGTTTGAGGGGGAGAGAAACTTGTTACGATAATTAGTTCTCTAGTCTTGTTGTTCTTCTCGTTCTGCTGTCATCTCAAAGGTGCTGTCTCTCAGTCTTCCAAATGAACATTCCGGTGATGCAATATTCCTTCCAAACCAGCGATCTTTCTGTAAGGAGCAAAAATCTTGCATTATCATTTGTCTAACTGATGTGTGACATACCATCTTTAAAACATGAAAACATGAGTGAGAAGAGAGAAAACAAAAAAAAAACAAAAGAGAGAGAGAACAATTCATATATATATATATATATATAACATAACACATCAATAAACAACAACAGGAAAAAAAACATTTTTCAAACATTTTAAACATTTTCAGATCATCAGGCTGTCATATCTACATGTCCAATGGTTTCCTTGCGCAGTCCCTCCCACCAGCACCTCCATACTCCACCCTCTGTATCTGGCCAGGATACATTGATGCGGATAGGTCATGCTGGGGTTTGGTAGACTTCTGCAAAGACCAAGCAGATATGCAATGTTTGAGTCCTATCAATAATCGTCAGAGATGGGGAGAGAAAAGAAACATTTCACAGATACATTTACAACGTTTCACCCGGTCATTCCTGTGTCTTCAGGGAATGACCTCCCAATTTATTAACTGTTACCTCAGGCTTACCATCAGTCCTAATGATCACCTTTTATAATTTGGTGTGTCATATTCATGCTCATATTCATGTCTAGGGGGTCTGACTTTATGTGGGCTGTTGCAGTTACTGGCATAATGCCCTTCTCTTTTGCAAAGATCACAAACCCTGGGCTTCCTCCAAGTGTCAGTGAAATGGGGTCTTGGTTGATTTGATGCCTCCTCAAACGCTTGGATGCTCATCACCATCAACCGCTTTCCCTGTACCTCCCTGATTCCTTGGATACCATGATTATGTCGTTGTCTAGGGAGTTGATATACCTTCTGTGAATCTTTGATCATACACTTAGATCTTTCCTAGGATCTGGGAAATCAGACATGATTGATCTCAATTCTGTCCGGGACCAGGGATGGCGCATTGCACTGTCCTTGACGGGAATGATTCCCTGATCGTCAGTCTTCCCATTGGGGACTGTGATCACCCTGACAGGACTAAATTCAATTTCATCACCTTGTGTTGGTCTTACAATATGGGGTACATTTGTTTGTGCGTGATATAAAACATTGTACGTACCTGTGGACACGACCTCACCTGACCCTCCGTTAGGGGGTTTGATTATTGCCTTTACCGATTTGGTCGCGTCCACCTGGATGTCTTGTAGGCTGGCTGCTGGAAGAGGTGCCGATATCGTGCTGGGCTCACTTTCTTGCTGGTAATCCTGAGGGAAGTTTAACATGGGGTGCGACTTGCACAGGTTAACATTTGTGATTTTTACACTTTCATTTTTATAAACATTATTACATTTGTTACTTTTGTTCTTAATACAGTTACTAAGTGCATTTTTATCGTACAACATTGTGCCATTTCTCTGCAACCATAATCCTCTCCATTGCCATGTCTCTCTTCCCAAGATGAGGGTCAGATATGTAAGTTAAATTTCTTTGCATTTCACTTTCCTGTTGCCATAACTGTAAACAATCATAATGTCTAATTCGTCGCTTCCAGGATTTTATGAGACAGATCCTTCGCCTTAAATTATGCAGTACCTCTGAGTCAAAACTACCTATCCCAGGAAATGGTGCTTTATCCCCCACAGTCATTCGTGTCCATTCATCACAAAAGGTCTCAGTGTGGGGACCATATCTTCCCCACATTACTAACCGAGCAGACCCTCGGGGTCTGCAAGCCTCTGCAGCCTGAACTCTGACTGCTAAACGTCCCTGTGTTGTGCACTTGGCTTCCATTGTGGACCTTTTTAACACAGAAAAACTTCCTAAAATGCACCAAACACAGAAGTCTACGGTGGAAGTTACCCAAGCTCTTCCACCAGCTTCTTCTACTCCGAGTACAACGAATCCGCCCCTTTTTAGCAGACCCACGTAATCGTTGCAGGCCCTACCAGCGAAAATGTCTTACTTTACACAAATCACGCTTGCATGTGCTCCCTACAACACGTATGAGGGCAACGACCTCATATCACATTGCGTTATTGGTCACACATACAACCGTGCGGTCCAATCGTACCACTTATAGACACTTGTTGCCCATAAATGGTAGGATCATTGGAGTCTCCCTACTGTGCTCCAAAACAGCCGGAGCGTAATACCACGAAAACTTTATCACACTCCTTCGCACGTTTTCACCAAGACCGTGCACGCACGTTTTCACCTAGACCGTGCTCATCACGTCTAAAAAAGGGGAGGTAGAGGACTGCTGCGCCTCAGAGAGCTGCAGTAGGGATACCAACAGATGATCACTCAATCACCCTGGAACACAATGCACAAGAAAATAAGGGATCCCTTCTGCGCTCATCCAACAACAATAAACAGTAATGCAATAAATGATAGGTTCCCAATGGATAAGTCTATGACTAAATTATAGTCTCTTTTAGTTCTTATACAAAGCGGAAGTGCTGGATGTAGGGAGACTCAATGCATACCGTACTCACAAGGAGTCGTGGTATGTCCCGCATGTAGAGGTGTCTTAAGTCGCTTGGTTCTTCTTTACCTTCTCCGAGGTGGAAAGTTCTTATCCTCGTAGTTGGATGACCTTAAATGCAGAGATCTGACCCATCTGGCTCCGCTACCGGTTCGCCCTCCCTGTCGTCCCCGGCTGCTGCTGCTGCGGGCGGGGGCACTGACTGGACGGGTCGCTGTATCTCCGAACTTGTTTGCAGAGCTCTCATGCCAAGTTTGTTTTCACCGCCCACAGGAGACGACAGAGGAGGAGCCTGAGGCGAAGCGAAGGTTTCCTGAGCCTTCCTGGCCGCCGTAGCGGCATCTGATTGGGCTGTGCCGGCTTCCGTAATGCACTCCGCTGTGATGGAGATATGTCCGTGTGAAATGTACTGAGGGACCAGCACTTCCGCTTTGTATAAGAACTAAAAGAGACTATAATTTAGTCATAGACTTATCCATTGGGAACCTATCATTTATTGCATTACTGTTTATTGTTGTTGGATGAGCGCAGAAGGGATCCCTTATTTTCTTGTGCATCGTGCTCATCACGTATTCACCTAGACCGTGATTCACCAAGATTTACTTCACCAAGATTTCACCAAGACTTCACCAAGAGGAGTTCAATACACTCATACCGTTTTCAACCCACTATCATTCTATAGTTTTCTGATCAGAAAAATAATTTCCCGTAATCTGATAGCTCTCCCCAGAGGCATTACAGTAAAGTAAGGTATTTAAACTAAATTTTGGAAACTGAACAAATGTGTGCTATTGTCTTGTGGCTTCTGTATCGCCTTACTATAAATGTAAGCGATATTTCACTATATAAACGCTTACCAAACACCACACAGTATCTTCTATGCTGTGTGCTTGTTTTTTTTTTGTTTTTTTTACAATTACTCCCTTAAGTATTACTTTTTACCTTTTAACTATTAATAACAACAAATGTCTCAGCGCGTTATCAATGGTATGTGGCAATCAGGAGAATGAGATGTGAGAATATACGAGTGAAAATGCAATTCTAAATTTAATCTAATAACATACATTGATGTAAGCACATGCATATAGATATTTAGACCTTATTCAGTGCTTCTAATTTGCATATGAATTGCTTTTTAACTACAGTAACTCTGTAAAGGCGATTTCTTTCAACACTGCTAGGGAACAAAACCAGTCACACAGGTTCATTTGCATTTCAATGGCCATCTTGCACCAAGCAGAGTAGGGTGGTAAGGAAACCAAAAGAAAAAAAAAAAAAAAACTTTGTTTTATCTGTGTATCGTTCTTAAATCAAATACTCATTCCACTATTAACTTATATCAACCTCTATCTGAACCACTCATGATTGACCATGATATAGATTAAATAAATGCATTAAAAAAAACTCATTAAATGATGATTTCTTTTTGACAATGGATGGCTGATTATTTCCTGAGTCAACTGAAAATCAGCCGCTTAGGGGAGAAAAAAAAATGACCTTCCCAAAATGGCCGCTGCTCCTCCCCCTTTCACCTCCATGAGGGCCACACAAAATGGTGGACAGACCATGCTGCTTCTTGTCACAAAGAAAGTCATCATTCAAACTCCTAAAGTTATCATGCTATGCAGGGCGATTAAAAATAATTTTAAACCTATTTAAACAGACAAACCATCCAATCTGCGTGTGTAGTTGGCACCAAATAGAAATAAAAACCAGATTTACAAAGACAATAACGTACTGTTCTTACCTTCCAGTTCCCGAATTCCCTCAGCACTCCTTACCAAGTGAAGCAGACAATTAACTGGTCAGCACTGCAGTATCCCCGACCTCCAAACGGTTTAACGAGGGATACTACCTTCCACTCTTTGCTGACCGATAATGTCTGCTGAAGTTACCTAGTGCAGATATGTGAAGACCGGAGGAGCCCTCACTTGACAAAGCTGAATATATTTGTCCTATTAAAAACACGTTAAAGGTTAAAGAACACAGTACGCAATTGGCGCAAAAAGTACCGCAAGGGTACGCCCTTAACTATACCTTAAGGAATGTACTTATACTGTAAACATTTGTGCAGTGACAATGTGTAGATGTAATGCAGTGTAACCTTGTTAGCTTAAAAGCTGTATGAGCGACTATGACGCTCTGAGAACCTTTATGCATTTATAATAATCAATCAAATACCGGTCTAAGGTTCTAACGCCTTTAGTGAGAGAATGAACGTTCAAAAAGAATAATACAATACAAGCTATACACTACCAAAATAACATAGAATATCTAACCAAGTAACTAACATATAATACAATAAAGACACAAGTACGTTTAAGGGGGAGGGGAGAGAGAGGGGGGGAGAGAATGGCTAACAATAACAATAAGACAAGATGGTTGCAGAGAAGCTTACACATGTGAGGAACAATCGCTGCGCAGTTAGTCAATGCTGAGAATCTTTGTGGAGAAAATACTTGAGCTTACCCATACTGGCTGTCCCTATATACACAACCCTACAATACCGCATGGGACAGAAGCTAGACTCCATTTTGGGAAAACTCCCATGATTCCAAAGACTGCACCACATGGTTGAAAGGGGGAGGGGAAAACACCCAGCAGCAGCCATTTTACTCAAACCAACTAATCTTATTCCACATTCCAATCCAACTAATTATATTCCACATTCCAATCCAACTTCCTAGAATCATCTTATTGCATACAGTCCATGTTATATGAATCACCAGATCACAATGTAACCACACATCCCAGCATGCCATTGCTACAGAACCCATATTCACAAGTAACTGCATGGCGGTATTCATGATTGACAAGATATATTATAACAAACCAGCACAATCTATTTTAAATCACCATAGGCAAACAAATACCACAAGTATCAGCCTGCCATTGCTACAAGCACATGACTACAGCAACAAAAGGAAGTATGTTTTGACTTCAAACCTTCAGCAAGATGCATCATGTAAAACTACTATAATCTGTTATAAATCACCATCCATAAATGTATACCAGGAATGCTATGCTACAGATTGTCTACTGTTCCAATTCATTACAGATTTCATAGAGTATTCAACACAAACGCCCAACAATCACACAACTGCACAAGCGTCACTTACCTTAAGCCACTTGTATTCTCCAAACCAACCACTCTATACCAATCACTTCACAACTACTCTACCTCAAACACATATCTAAACAATTCTATGCCATTAAGCCATGTGAATTCTATACTTAGCCTTCCGCTTGGAGGTCAGTCCTAGGGATGAACCAGCCATGCTGCTGGATGCTAGCTTAGTTCTGAGTGAGTGTCTGTGCCCTGTGATTTCCAGTGGATATCAGCCTGCCATTCCAGCTGCGGGGGTGTGTCAACCAAGGATGTGTGTCTTTCACAGCATGTGAGCTAGCTGTATCAGTGGCCTTGGTTATGCAAAACGATGGGTGATGACTAACACATTCCTGTCTTGTGGGAAGCTATTGTTTGGCGAATACTGTCTCACTGTCCACTCTCAGTTGAGACAATGACATCTCAGCAATCATTCTTCTGGAGACAAATCCAGCCCCATTTCGTAAACACAGGTGTTGGCCCTCCTCATTGAGTCTCAAAGCTCAGTGTAATTAAAGGCTATTGTACTCCGTCTGCGGGAAAGATACTGATTCGGAATACAATTAATCTTCAATTACTATTCCTGTGCTTAACTATGCATAAGAACATGTGAAGCCCTTTTAACATGCAAACTATTGTTTGGGGAATCTCTAAGGTCAAAGAGCCATCTTTAATATACCATACTTTGCTGAACTCAGGGGAATATTAACTTATAAAATACATTATTTTGATTAAATATGTAGCGTGCACACACACATGAAGTGCATATATGGCAACGTGCAGCGTGATATTTTTCTGACTTTGACAACATATAGTACAGTACAGTACAGTAGGCCATTGCTGTATCTTGCAGCTCTGTGTCAAGTATACTATCTCTGTGCTGCATTATTGTGAGCAGTATATAGTAGGACAGTGCAGCATTTTGGTGACCAGCAGTATATATATAGTACAGTACAGTAGGCCATTGCTGTATCTTGCAGCTCTGTGTCAAGTATACTATCTCTGTGCTATATTATTGTGAGAAGTATATAGTAGGACAGTGCAGCATTTTGGTGACCAGCAGTATACATATAGTACAGTACAGTAGGCCATTGCTGTATCTTGTAGCTCTGTGTCAAGTATACTATCTCTGTGCTATACTATTGTGAGAAGTATATAGTAGGACAGTGCAGCATTTTGGTGACCAGCAGTATACATATATAGTACAGTACAGTAGGCCATTGCTGTATATTGCAGCTCTGTGTCAAGTATACTATCTCTGTGCTGCATTATTGTGAGCAGTATACAGTAGGACAGTGCAGCATTTTGGTGACCAGCAGTATACATATAGTACAGTACAGTACAGTAGGCCATTGCTGTATCTTGCAGCTCTGTGTCAAGTATACTATCTCTGTGCTGCATTATTGTGAGCAGTATATAGTAGGACAGTGCAGCATTTTGGTGACCAGCAGTATATATATAGTACAGTACAGTAGGCCATTGCTGTATCTTGCAGCTCTGTGTCAAGTATACTATCTCTGTGCTGCATTATTGTGAGCAGTATATAGTAGGACAGTGCAGCATTTTTGTGACCAGCAGTATATATATAGTACAGTACAGTAGGCCATTGCTGTATCTTGCAGCTCTGTGTCAAGTATACTATCTCTGTGCTGCATTATTGTGAGCAGTATATAGTAGGACAGTGCAGCATTTTGGTGACCAGCAGTATACATATAGTACAGTACAGTAAGTCATTGCTGTATCTTGCAGCTCTGTGTCAAGTAAACTATCTCTGTGCTGCATTATTGTGAGCAGTATATAGTAGGACAGTGCAGAATTTTGGTGACCAGCAGTATACATATAGTACAGTACAGTAGGCCATTGCTATTGATATATTACTGGCATATAATTCCACACATTAAAAAATAGAGAAAAAAATGTGGAGGGTAAAATAGGGAAAGATCAAGATACACTTCCACCTCGTGCTGAAGCTGCTGCCACTGGTCATGGCCGAGACGATGAAATGCCATCAACGTCATCTGCCAAGGCCGATGCCCAATGTCATAGTAGAGAGCATGTAAAATCCAAAAAACAAAAGTTCAGTAAAATGACCCAAAAATCTAAATTAAAAGCATCTGAGGAGAAGCGTAAACTTGCCAATGTGCCATTTACGACACGGAGTGGCAAGGAACGGCTAAGTCCCTCTCCTATGTTCCTCATGATTAGTGGGTCAGCTTCACATGAGGATGGAAGCACTCATCCTCCCGCTAGAAAACTGAAAGGAGTTAAGACGGCAAAAGCACAGCAAAGAACTGTGCGTTCTTCTAAATCACAAATCCCCAAGGAGAGTCCACAATTGTGTCGGTTGCGATGCCTGACCTTCCCAACACTGGACGGGAAGAGGTGGCGCCTTCCACCATTTGCACACCCCCTGCAAGTGCTGGAAGGAGCACCCACAGTCCAGTTCCTGATAGTCAAATTGAAGATGTCACTGTTGAAGTACACCAGGATGAGGATATGGGTGTTGCTGGCGCTGAGGAGGAAATTGACAAGGAGGATTCTGATGGTGAGGTAGTTTGTTTAAGTCAGGCACCCGGGGAGACACCTGTTGTCCGTGGGATGAATATGGCCATTGACATGCCTGGTCAAATTACAAAAAAAATCACCTCTTCGGTGTGGAATTATTTTAACAGAAATGCGGACAACAGGTGTCAAGCCGTGTGTTGCCTTTGTCAAGCTGTAATAAGTAGGGGTAAGGACTTTAACCACCTAGGAACATCCTCCCTTATACGTCACCTGGAGCGCATTCATCAGAAGTCATTGACATGTTCAAAAACTTTAGGTGACAGCGGAAGCAGTCCACTGACAACAAAATCCCTTCTTCCTCTTGTACCCAAGCTCCTGCAAACCACACCACCAACTCCCTCAGTGTCAATTTCCTCCTTAGACAGGAATGCCAATAGTCCTGCAGGCCATGTCACTGGCAAGTCTGACGAGTCCTCTCCTAACTGGGATTCCTCCGATGGATCCTTGAGTGTAACGCCTACTGCTGCTGGTGCTGCTGTTTTTGTTGCTGGTAGTCGATTGTCATCCCAGAGGGGAAGTCAGAAGACCACTTGTACTACTTCCAGTAAGCAATTGACTGTCCAACAGTCCTTTGCGAGGAAGATGAAATGTCACAGCAGTCATCCTGCTGCAAAGTGGATAACTCAGGCCTTGGCAGCTGTGTTGGTGTTAAACGTGTGTCCGGTATCCACCGTTAATTCACAGGGAATTAGAGAATTGCTTGAGGTACTGTGTCCCCGGTACCAAATACCATCTAGGTTCCACTTCTCTAGGCAGGCGATACCGAGAATGTACACAGACGTCAGAAAAAGACTCACCAGTGTCCTGAAAAATGCAGTTGTACCCAATGTCCACTTAACCATGGACATGTGGACAAGTGGAGCAGGGCAGGGTCAGGACTATATGACTGTGACAGCCCACTGGGTAGATGTATTGCCTCCCGCAGCAAGAACAGCAGCGGCGGCACCAGTAGCAGCATCTTGCAAGCGCCAACTCGTTCCTAGGCAGGCTACACTTTGTATCACCGCTTTCCATAAGAGGCACACAGCTGACAACCTCTTACGGATACTGAGGAAGATCATCGCGGAATGGCTTACCCCAATTGGACTCTCCTGGGGATTTGTAACATCGGACATTGCCACCAATATTGTGCGTGCATTACATGTGGGCAAATTCCAGCACGTCCCATGTTTTGCACATACATTGAATTTGGTGGTGCAGAATTATTTAAAAAAATGACAGGGGCGTGCAAGGGATGCTGTCGGTGGCCCGAAGAATTGCTGGCCACTTTCGACATTCAGCCACCGTGAGCCGAAGACTGGAGCACCAGCAAACACTCCTGAACCTGCACTGCCATCATCTGAAGCAAGAGGTGGTAACGAGGTGGAATTTAACCCTCTATATGCTGCAGAGGATGGAGGAGCAGCAAAAGGCTATTCAAGCCTATACATCTGCCTACGATATAGGAAAAGGAGGGGGAATGCACCTGACTCAAGCGCAGTGGAGAATGATTTCAAAGTTGTGCAAGGTTCTGCAACCCTTTGAACTTGCCACACGTGAAGTCAGTTCAGACACTGCCAGCCTGAGTCAGGTCATTCCCCTCATCAGGCTTTTGCAGAAGCAGCTGGAGAGATTGAAGGAGGAGCTAAAACTGAGCGATTCCGCTATGCATGTAGGACTTGTGGATGGAGCCCTTAATTCGCTTAACCAGGATTCACGGGTGGTCAATCTGTTGAAATCAGAGCACTACATTTTGGCCACCGTGCTCGATCCTAGGTTTAAAGCCTACGTTATATCTCTCTTTCCGGCAGACACAAGTCTGCAGATGTTCAAAGACCTGCTGGTGAGACACTTGTCAAGTCAGGCGGAACGTGACCCGTCAACAGCTCCTCCTTCACATTCTCCCGCAACTGGGGCTGCGAGGAAAAGGCTAAGAATTCCGAGCCCACCCGCTGGCGGTGATGCAGGGCAGTCTGGAGCGAGTGCTGACATCTGGTCCGGACTGAAGGACCTGCCAACGATTACTGACATGTCGTCTACTGAAAGAATGGTGGAGGATTATATGAGTGACAGCATCCAAGTAGGCACGTCAGACAGTCCGTACGTATACTGACAGGAAAAAGAGGCAATTTGGAGGCCCTTGCAGAAACTGGCTTTATTTTACCTAAGTTGCCCCCCCTCCAGTGTGTACTCCGAAAGTGTGTTTAGTGCAGCCGGTCACCTTGTCTGCAATCGGCGTACGAGATTACTTCCAGAAAATGTGGAGAAGATGATGTTCATCAAAATGAATTATAATCAATTCCTCCGTGGAGACATTCACCAGCAATTGTCTCCAGAAAGTACACAGGGACCTGAGATGGTGGATTCCAGTGGGGACGAATTAATAATCTGTGAGGAGGGGGATGTACACAGTGAAAGGGGTGATGAATCGGTTGATGAGGAGGAGGTGGACATCTTGCCTCTGTAGAGCCAGTTTGTGCAAGGAGTGATTGATTGCTTCTTTTTTGGTGGGGGCCCAAACCAACCAGTCATTTCAGCCACAGTCGTGTGGCAGACCCTGTGGCTGAAATGATGGGTTTGTTAAAGTGTGCATGTCCTGTTTATACAACATTAGGGTGGGTGGGAGGGCCCAAGGACAATTCCATCTTGCACCTATTTTTTTCTGCTGCGGGGTACACTGGGCTCCACAAGGATAGACATTGGGGTGTAGAGTAGGATCTTGATCCGAAGCACCAACAGGCTCAAAAGCTTTGACCTTCTTCCCAAGATGCATAGTGCCGCCTCCTATATCACCCCGCCTTCGTGCACAGGAGCTCAGTTTGTAGTTGGTGCTTGCAGTGATCAGGCATGTAACAGGAAGAGCTGCACACAGCAGCTCTATAAAAGCTTTTTCTGAGGAAAAAAGAAGACTACAAGGGCTGCAGCAGAGGCACAGATTGTGCTGGATGTCAGTAGACATTGCCTGCTGCAGCTCCATCTCTCCCCCAGCGGCGCTGTACACTCCTGAGCCCTGGTTGCCGGGTACCTACAGCGGAGGCTCCGATTTTCTTCACGTTAGACACACGGCTGGGGCTCTCCAGGAACGCGTGGCCGCGCTTTGGGAGGTGGTAAGTGGGTCCCACTTGCGGGACCCGGGCTTTATCGCGATCCGGCGCGGTCAGTGGGAGTCGGGCCGCGCGCGCTGGCGGTGGACACTGTGGTAGTACAGGCGATCCCACTAGATCACCAGGGCATGGGTGCAGTTCAGGTTTTCTTTCTAAACCGGTTTTTATATCGCCCACAGTACCCGCTGGTTTTGCCAGCAGAGGGGATAATGCTTAGACCTGAAGCCCCTCCCCCAGTCCCAGGGCGCCATTTCCAGCAAGTGTTCCCGCCCTGGAGCTGCATTTCTGTCTTTTCCTCACTCCTTGTCAGTGTCTGCGGCGCCATTATTCAGTTCACTGTTCCTGGGACTGCTTGGGCAAATCCTTCTATGTAAAGCCGCCTGGTTGTCAGCGCTGTGCCTTTACATGACACTTAAGTATTCTACCTGCTTTTTTAGACAGTGATAGTTAAGAAAGAGTGCACTTAGTCAGGGTTTTATAGTACAATTACCCTGTGATATACAGCCAGTTCTTACTGTACTGTATAAGCTAGTCCAGTGCAGTATTGTCAGTAATAACCTCTGCATTGTACAGACTGTGACTTTATGTGTGTGCATTTGATAGCTGAGAGGTGTTAATTTTGTGTCTTTCACTCAACTTGCTATCCCTATATTCCATAACCCGAGGGGGCTTGGTGCGTCAGGTGTTATCTAATATAGGATTTCCACAAAGATATACTGTATTACGTATTTTTCTCTGTGATTTAGTCACCATATCTCTCCTTTATCTCTGCTGGTGCTGATTACACTGCACAGGGGTTTGGGTAAGAGGTATTGTGCTGCTGATAATTGTACTGTGTTACCTGATACTGCAAGTTCTATCATGTCTGCTTCTGAGGATAACGGTTCTGGAGCGGAACACACTGCCGGTGTTGCTGAAGCCACAGGCACATATGAGGAGAATATAGCAGCTGTGGGTTTTGGTTCTGGGGACTCCTTACCCCCCAGTGGGACTGTGGTAACGGAGGCACATACTGACCCACCGTGGGCCGCTTTTTCCACGCTTCTGTATACGCTGTCAGGTCCGGGTGTTTTTGTGAATCCGTTAACCTGGAACCAACCACAGGTGTAGGTGCTGGGGTATGAAGAAAACAGGGAGGACGAAGGAAGTTCCGTTTCATATATTTATTAAAGTAACAATTCAGTAAGGAGTTGAATGACTAGTTGTTAATCATCATTATACTGAAGTATTGCAGGAATGACAGAAATAATATGCAAGAGAACACTCAGAAATAAATAAAAGAAATGTTCATGGAAACATATGCAAAAACAAGCTGAAGAGTAAATGTTGAATTGTCCAAATATAAACAGGCTTTGATGCTGAACTGCAGATTGTGTTTAACTGGTTAATGCAGACATGGAGAATTAACTGTAAGAATTTGCAATGGAGTTTTAAGAGTTAACTGAGAGACTGAAGAATTATCCTTGTAATGACAACATAGAAAATAAAAGTACTGAATTGGGTTACTTGCGGGTTCCGGAGATCACTGTGAAACTGTAGTAGATGGCAAGGTGATGAATGGGTTAAATGCAGAGTTGAACAAACGAACAGCTGAGGGAATTGGAATCCTCCAGACTTTGTATGATAGGCAGACAGACAAGGTAACCTCATGCAGGACACTGGGAATCCAAGTATTTCCAATAGGTGTGCAATTGACTGATAGCACAATGGAGAGCCGGTAGATCTTTGGCAGTGAAGGCTGCAAACGGACCTCTGGGAACGGAGGCGATATCTGGACCACGGGAATCACACAGGAATGCACGGAGAGAGTTCAGAGCTAGAGCACAGCTTTGATACAACAAAGCACTGGCCCAGAGTGACATAATCCCAGCCTACTTAAAGGCAGCACAAGCACGGGATTGGCTTACACCTGCCCACAGGTGTTTTCACAAGTGCTCAGTATTAGCTATTTGGTCTCCAACATGGCCATCTCCTATACAGCAGACACACCGCAGTGCCTTAGGCCATTTGGTCCCCGCACTCACAGTTCCCAGACTCTGCATTACCTGTGCCATTGATCACGCCGTGTCCCCACACGGGCGCACAGCACCGCGAGCAACCGCACTGGCAACGGATGAACCCCAGAACCCGCAAAGGTGAGAGACCGGTTCGTGACAGTACCCCCTCTTCTACGGGTGGTCTCCGAACACCTTTGAACCTTGTCAGGATTTTTGGAGAAGTATTTCTGTACCAGTCTTGGAGCATGAACATCTTCAGAGAAAACCCAGGATCTCTCCTCCGGACCGTAACCCTTCCAGTCGACCAGAAACTGTAAACGTCCATATCGGGAACGTGAGTCCACAATCTCTTTAACTTCAAATTCCTCATTCTGCAAAGATTGAACTTTAGGAGATTTGGACTGGGTAGTACGGAACTTATTGAGAATCAAAGGCTTCAGTAAAGATGTATGAAAGGCGTTAGGAATTCTCAAAGACGGTGGCAGCTTGACTTTGTATGACACAGGGTTGAGTACCTTTACAATGGGAAATGGACCAATAAACCTGGGAGCAAATTTCTTAGAAGGAACTTTGAACTTGAGATTGCGCGTAGAAATCCAAACTTGGTCTCCCACTTTGTAATTCGGTACAGCTTTACGTTTTCTATCTGCAAAAGATTTATAACGAGCGGAAGTTTTGACCAAGGACTTACGTACACAACTCCAGATGCTAGATAGACGTTGAAGCTCTTGATCTGCCGCTGGGACCTCTAGGGCTGGCAATGGATGAAACTCTGGCACACGAGGATGAAAGCCGAAGTTAATATAAAAGGGCGTAGATTCTGAAGATGAATGGAAGAGATTATTATGAGCAAATTCTGCCAATGGAAGGTAGTCAACCCAGTCATCCTGTGAGGACGATATATATAGCCGGAGAAATGTTTCAAGGTCTTGGTTGACTCTCTCAGTTTGTCCATCTGTCTGAGGATGATATGCAGAAGAAAAGTTCAACTTGACATTCAAAGATGAACAAAGCGACCTCCAAAACTTGGCCACAAACTGTGTTCCCCGATCAGAGATAATTTCTCGAGGAAGGCCATGCAACTTGAAGATTTCAGAGATGAACAATCTGGCTAGTAAAGGGGCTGATGGTAACCCAGTTAATGAAATGAAATGTGCCATTTTCGAAAATCGATCCACTATCACCCAAATGGTATTTCGCCCTTTTGATGGAGGTAGATCGGTCACGAAATCCATTGAGATATGAGTCCATGGTTGTTTGGGTATGGATAGTGGATGTAGTAGACCTGGTGGAGAACTTCTTGGACTCTTATGTTGGGCACATCTAGGACATGCTGCTATAAACTCTTGGACATCGGCTTTGAGACGTGGCCACCAATAAGACTGTTGAATAAATTTGAGAGTCTTTAGAACCCCAGGATGACCCATGAAGGAAGAGGAGTGAGCCCAGGTAAGCAGCCGTTTTCGAAGACTTGTGGCGACAAAGGTCTTGCCAAGCGGAGGAACTGGAGAGGTTCGAGTCATTAAAAAGGACGTAGGATTCACAATGGCTTGATTCGTGGTAGCATCGTTTAATTCAGAAGAAGCAAAGGACCGGGAAAGGGCATCTGCCTTTTTGTTCTGAGACCCTGGACGATAGGTGAGTTTGAAATCAAATCGTGAGAAGAAAAGCGCCCATCGAGCTTGTCGTGGATTCAAACACTGAGCTGACTGCAGATACAGAAGATTCTTATGATCAGTATATACTGTAATACGATGTTGAGCTCCTTCTAGAAGGTATCTCCACTCCTCAAATGCCAACTTGATGGCAAGTAACTCTTGCTCACCGATTGCATAATTACGTTCTGCCGGGAGGAACTTACGGGAGAAATATCCACAGGGATGGACCTTTTTATCTTCAAAGACTTGTGACAACACAGCTCCTACTGCTTCTGTAGATGCATCCACCTCTAGTAGAAAGGTACGATTCAAATCAGGCTGTCGAAGAATGGGGGCTGACACAAAGGCTTGCTTTAAATCAGAGAATGTTTTGATTGCTTCAGAAGACCAGTTCGTAGGATTTGCTCCCTTGCGAGTTAGGGCTGTGATGGGAGCAGCTAACGTAGAATAATTCTTGATGAATCTCCTATAGAAATTCGCAAAGCCAAGAAATCGCTGAATCCCCTTGAGAGTTGAAGGAGTGGACCAATCTCGGATAGCTTGTACCTTACCTGGATCCATACATAGCTCTGATCCAGAAATGATGTAACCAAGGAACGGTATGGAAGATACTTCAAAAGTGCACTTCTCTAACTTACAATAAAGTTGATTTTTCCTCAGACGTGTCAGAACCTCTTTAACTTGGTGACGGTGAGACTTTAGATCCTTAGAGAATATTAGGATATCATCCAGGTACACTACTAGACACTTGTAGAGAAGATCACGAAAAAGTTCATTCACATAGCTTTGAAAAACTGCAGGTGCATTACAAAGACCAAAGGGCATTACGAGGTATTCGTAATGCCCATCCCGGGTATTAAAAGCAGTCTTCCACTCGTCCCCTGCACGGATGCGGATTAAATTGTAGGCCCCTCGGAGATCCAGTTTTGTAAACACAGTAGCTCCCTTTACCCGGTCAAATAATTCTGGAATTAAGGGTAATGGATACTTGTTTTTCACAGTGATCTCATTGAGTCCACGGTAATCTATGCATGGTCGTAACCCACCGTCCTTCTTCTTAACGAAAAAGAATCCGGCTCCTGCAGGTGAAGAAGATGGTCTGATAAATCCTTTGATTAGATTTTCCTGTATATAGTCAGACATAGCTTGCGTCTCTGGGATGGATAGCGGATAAATTCGTCCCCTAGGAGGGGTTTTGCCTGGAACCAGGACGATTGGGCAGTCCCATTCGCGGTGAGGAGGTAGAGAGTCTGCTGCTTGTTTACTGAAAACATCTGCAAAAGATTGATACACCGGAGGTAGGTCGGGAAGGCTAATTGACCGGAGAGGTACAATTGAGGTTAAACAGTCCTTGGTACAAGATTTACCCCACGAAAGGACTTCCATGGTTTGCCAATTGAGTTGAGGATTATGTTTCTGCAGCCAAGGTAAACCAAGTATCACATCTTGAGAGGCTTTGGGAATCACGTAGAAGGAGAGGTATTCGGAATGGAGCACACCAACTTTCATCTTGAGACATACGGTTCGATGAGTAATTATACCATCTGGAATTCGACTTCCATCCACTGCTGTAACGGCAACTGCTGCTTCCAGAGGCATGGTTTGAACTTTAGACCGCATGACAAAGGCTGAGGAGATGAAGTTCTCGGCTGCCCCGGAATCTAGGAGAGCTGAAACTTTCACTGTAGAACTTGGAACTTCTAATTGAATAGACAAGGTCGGCTCTTTCCCAGAACGTGGTTCTAAAGTAACTCCTAGCTTAAGCTCCCTTGAATAAGCTAGGAGCGAGAGTTTTCCAGGCCGGAGTTTGCAGGATTTAACTAAATGTTCGGAGGACCCACAGTACATGCAGAGGTTACCCTGTCGACGATGAAGTCGTTCCTCCTCTGTGAGGCGAGAGCGCCTAATCTGCATAGGTTCTTCTGTTGTTACCGGCGACTGTGATGAAGAATCTTGTCGAGGCCTAGGATGATAACGTGGACTAGATCGCTCTGTCCTGGATTTCTCTAAAGATCGCTCTCTGTAGCGTAGGTCAAGTTTGTTACAGAGAGAAATCAATTCATCCAGTGTAGTAGGCACATCCCGGATGGTTAAATCATCCTTGATTTTCTCTGAAAGTCCATTCCAAAACGCGGCGATCAGGGCCTCCTCATTCCAATTTAACTCTGAAGACAACGTACGAAACTGAATAATATATTGACTGACAGGACGTAAACCTTGACGCAGACGGAGAATCTCTAAAGATGCTGAGGTGGTTCTGCCTGGTTCGTCAAAGATTCTCCGGAACGATGATACGAACTCCTTGTAATTAGAGAGGATAGGATCACCTCTTTCCCATAATGGAGATGCCCACTCCAGAGCCTGACCGGAGAGGAGGGCAATAATATATGCAACCTTAGAACGAGCTGATGGGAAACTGGCGGACAACAGTTCAAACTGGATCTCGCATTGATTCAGGAATCCCCTGCAAAGTTTTGGAGTTCCGTCAAACTTACTCGGAGAGGGTAACTGCAAGCGGGACGTAGGCAGCATCACAGGAGAAGCTGTAGTGGTAACTGGGACAACCGGAGTTGGAATCTGGACTTGAGACGTTTTAATTGCTGTATGAAGAGTCTCTAAACGGTCTGCCATAGTTTGCATAAACTGCACTATTTGTGTCTGTATAGACTCCTGGTTTTCCAGACGGGAAAGGATATTTGACGTAGCACCGCCTCCTGCGAATTGGTCACTTGACGGATCCATGGGGCCAGTGCTTACTGTCAGGTCCGGGTGTTTTTGTGAATCCGTTAACCTGGAACCAACCACAGGTGTAGGTGCTGGGGTATGAAGAAAACAGGGAGGACGAAGGAAGTTCCGTTTCATATATTTATTAAAGTAACAATTCAGTAAGGAGTTGAATGACTAGTTGTTAATCATCATTATACTGAAGTATTGCAGGAATGACAGAAATAATATGCAAGAGAACACTCAGAAATAAATAAAAGAAATGTTCATGGAAACATATGCAAAAACAAGCTGAAGAGTAAATGTTGAATTGTCCAAATATAAACAGGCTTTGATGCTGAACTGCAGATTGTGTTTAACTGGTTAATGCAGACATGGAGAATTAACTGTAAGAATTTGCAATGGAGTTTTAAGAGTTAACTGAGAGACTGAAGAATTATCCTTGTAATGACAACATAGAAAATAAAAGTACTGAATTGGGTTACTTGCGGGTTCCGGAGATCACTGTGAAACTGTAGTAGATGGCAAGGTGATGAATGGGTTAAATGCAGAGTTGAACAAACGAACAGCTGAGGGAATTGGAATCCTCCAGACTTTGTATGATAGGCAGACAGACAAGGTAACCTCATGCAGGACACTGGGAATCCAAGTATTTCCAATAGGTGTGCAATTGACTGATAGCACAATGGAGAGCCGGTAGATCTTTGGCAGTGAAGGCTGCAAACGGACCTCTGGGAACGGAGGCGATATCTGGACCACGGGAATCACACAGGAATGCACGGAGAGAGTTCAGAGCTAGAGCACAGCTTTGATACAACAAAGCACTGGCCCAGAGTGACATAATCCCAGCCTACTTAAAGGCAGCACAAGCACGGGATTGGCTTACACCTGCCCACAGGTGTTTTCACAAGTGCTCAGTATTAGCTATTTGGTCTCCAACATGGCCACCTCCTATACAGCAGACACACCGCAGTGCCTTAGGCCATTTGGTCCCCGCACTCACAGTTCCCAGACTCTGCATTACCTGTGCCATTGATCACGCCGTGTCCCCACACGGGCGCACAGCACCGCGAGCAACTGCACTGGCAACGGATGAACCCCAGAACCCGCAAAGGTGAGAGACCGGTTCGTGACATACGCTAGTTCATAAACTAACACCCCCTATGGGACCCCCAATGCCGGTACAACCGTATGTGGTCCCTGCAGCTAACCCGCCGTGGGCGGACGATTTCTCTGCTCAATTAAAGAAGTTGAACCAGTCCCTGACTACTAAAAAGTCTGACCATCGCTCGCCTAAGTCCAAGAGGTCCTGGTCTGTGGATCTGGACTCTAGAAAAACCCTGGAAGTACTCCCTTTCAAGGGAGATATTCTGTTTGGGGAGGACTTAAATAAGATAGTGGCTGACTTGGCTACTGCCAAAACTGCCTGTCTGCCTAATACCGCTCCTTCTGTGTCAAAGGCTAAAGGTACTTCCTTTCGTCCTTCAGGTAAAGCAAAAGGTCAGGCGTACCATAACCAGGCCCGCACTTCCAAACCTGGTTAGCCGAAGCCCAAAAGAGCCTGGGCTGCCCGTCAGCCAGCTGCCAAGACAGATAAGCCGGCCGCATGACGGGGCGGGCCTCCCTCTGGGGGATCCCAGGGTGGGGGGCCGGCTTCTAGGGTATACCCAGGAATGGTTGAAGACCACTTCAGATGCCTGGGTACGGGAAGTCGTCACACGAGGTTACGCCATAGCCTTCAAAAACCGACCCCATCATCGATTTTGCCAGACGTCCCTTTGGACCAGACAAAGGCAAAAACTCTACACTCGGTGGTACAGACCCTCCTGGATACAGGAGTCGTAGTACAGGTGCCCCTTGCTCAGAGGGGCTGGGGGTACTATTCTCCGCTGTTTCTAGTCCCGAAACCGAATGGGTCCTTCCGACCCATTCTCAACCTCAAGGCATTGAACAGGTTTGTGAAGATTTCCAAGTTCTGTATGGAAACCCTTTGCTCTATAGTTCTGGCCTTGGAACCTGGGGACTCTCATGGTCTCCCTGGACATACAGGATGCTTACCTGCATATTCCTATAGCAGTGTTACATCAACAATACCTGAGGTTTGCTATTGGCAACATCCATAACCAGTTTCGGGCATTATCTTTTGGTTTAACAACGGCTCCGCGAGTCTTCACCAAAGTTATCGCGGTGATGACGGTGGTACTCCGCCGTCAAGGGGTCAGGATACTGCCGTATCTGGACGACTTGTTAATCCTGGCAAATTCCCCAGATCTTCTCCTACGTAATCTGGATATGACGGTCCAGTTTCTACAAGCCCACTGGTGGATCATCAACTGGAAGAAATCCTCCCTGGTCCCTGCTCAGAGCATGGTGCACCTGGGAGCGCTGTTGGACACTCACTCGCTGTTGTTCTTGTCTCAGGAGAAAGTCCAGAAGCTTCAGGACAGGATTCATTGTTTCCTTTCTCGTCCGCAAGTGTCGATACATTCGGCAATGCAGGTGCTGGGCCTCATGGTATCAGCATTCGACATGGTGGAGTATGCTCAATTCCATTCTCGCCCCCTCCAGAGGCTAATTCTAGCCAAGTGGGACGGCCTGCCTCACCGGATCAGGTCTCACATGATCTCGTTGACTCCGGAGGTTCGTCTGTCGCTGCTCTGGTGGCTCCAGGACCAACAATTGTGCAGGGGCCGTCCCTTCTGGATATCCAACTGGGTCCTGTTGATGACAGATGCCAGTCTAAAAGGTTGGGGCGCGGTGCTGGAGCAGCACTCCCTTCAGGGTCGGTGGACCAAGGAGGAATCTCTCCTCTCGATCAACATTCTGGAATTGCGGGCGGTCTTCAATGCGTTGAACCTGGACCAGCATTTAATTCAGAACCGTCCTGTTCAAGTACAGTCGGACAACGCCACCACAGTGGCTTACATAAATCATCAAGGCGGCACTCGAAGCCGTTTGGCAATGAGGGAAGTCTCACGGATTCTACGTTGAGCGGAACGCCATCTACCAGCAATATCGGCAATATTCATTCCGGGAGTCCTGAATTGGGAAGCGGACTTTCTCAGTCGTCAGGACGTGCATGCCGGCGAGTGGGGCCTCCATCCAGAAGTGTTTCAACTCCTCGTGGAAAAGTGGGGTCTTCCAGATGTGGATCTAATGGCGTCTCGACACAATCACAAGGTTCCAGTCTTCGGAGCAAGGACAAGGGATCCTCAAGCAGCATTCGTGGATGCGCTAGCGGTGCCGTGGAGGTTTCGGCTGCCGTACGTGTTCCCTCCGGTGTCACTCCTGCCCAGGGTAATTCCGAAATTCAAGCAAGAAAAAGGAAATCTGCTTCTCATAGCTCCAGCGTGGCCCAGACGGCACTGGTTCTCAGACCTGCAGGGCCTATCGTCAGAGCGTCCAATTCTACTTCCACAACGCCCATACCTCCTCGTACAGGGCCCCTGTGTCTACCGGGATCTAGTCCGGCTGTCTTTGACGGCGTGGCTCTTGAAGCTTACGTCTTGAGGGCTAAGGGTATTTCTGGGGAGGTCATTAAAACTATGTTGCGGGCCCGGAAATCGGCTTCTGCTCGGATTTACCATAGGGTCTGGCATTCCTACTTTGTTTGGTGCGCATCTAACAATTATGACGCTGCCAAGTTTAGTACAGCCAAGCTTTTGGCTTTTCTGAAGCAAGGTCTAGAGTTAGGCCTGCGTCTGGCCTCCCTCAAGGTTCAAATATCTGCCTTGTCGGTGTGGTTTCAGAGAAAAATTGCGACTTTACCTGATGTTCATACTTTCACTCAGGGTGTGTTGCGTATCCAACCTCCCTATGTCCCGCCTGTGGCTCCTTGGGACTTGTCTGTGGTTTTGGAGGCGTTGCAAGAGCCTCCATTTGAACCCTTGGTTCAGCTTACCTTAAGTGGCTTTCCTTTAAGGTGGTGTTCTTGCTGGCTATTGCCTCTGCTAGAAGAGTGTCGGATCTGGGTGCCTTGTCTTGTAGTTCCCCATATCTGATTTTTCACCGTGACCGGGCGGTTCTTAGGACTCGTCCCGGATATTTACCTAAGGTGGTTTCTTCGTTCCACCTTAATCAGGAGATTGTGGTTCCGGCCTTTGTCTCTCCTTATTTGTCTTCCAAAGAGCAGTCTTTGGATGTGGTCCGGGCTCTCCGTATCTATGTGAAGAGAACTGCTTCTATTAGAAAATCTGATTCTCTCTTTATTCTGTTTGGATTTCACAAACGGGGCTGGCCTGCTCACAAGCAGACTTTGGCCAGATGGATTAGAATGGTGATTGCACATGCTTATGTGAGGGCTGGTCTGTCAGCTCCTGCTCACATTAAGGCCCATTCTACTCGGTCTGTTGGACGTTCTTGGGCGGCCCGCCGTGGTGCGACCCTTGAACAATTGTGCATGGCGGCTACGTGATCCTCAGTGAACACGTTCATTAGGTTCTATGCCTTCGATACTGCCGCTTCCCAGGATGCTTCCTTTGGACGCCGGGTTCTTGTGCCCGCTACAGTGCATCCCCTCCCATAAGGAACTGCTTTAGGACATCCCCAATGTCTATCCTTGTGGAGCCCAGTGTACCCCGCAGCAGAAAACGAGTTTTATGGTAAGAACTTACCTTTGTTAAAACTCTTTCTGCGAGGTACACTGGGCTCCACAAGGTGCCCACCCTACGCACTTAGCTTCTTTGGGTTGGTATGGCATTAGCCGCTGACACTTCTCCTGTCGGGAGAGTGTGGTGTTTGTGGCAACTGGCAGTTGTCATCTCTTTTACTTGCTACTGCATTGGGCTGGTTAACAAAACTGAGCTCCTGTGCACGGAGGCGGGGTGATATAGGAGGCGGCGCTATGCATCTTGGAAAGAAGGTCAAAGCTTTTGAGCCAGTTGGTGCTTCGGATCAAGATCCTACTCTACACCCCAATGTCTATCCTTGTGAAGCCCAGTGTACCTCGCAGAAAGAGTTTTAACAAAGGTAAGTTCTTACCATAAAACTCATTTTTTTTATTTATCTCTGCAACATGTGATGTTTGGGGCTAATTTTTTTAAGTGCCATCCTGTCTGACACTGCAGTGCCACTCCTAGATGGGCCAGGTGTTTGTGTCGGCCACTTGGGTCGCTTAGCTTAGTCATCCAGCGACCTCGGTGCAAATTTTAGGACTAAAAATAATATTGTGAGGTGTGAGGTGTTCAGAATATACTGGAAATGAGTGGAAATTATGGTTATTGAGGTTAATAATACTATGGGATCAAAATTACCTCCAAATTCTATGATTTAAGCTGTTTTTGAGGGTTTTGTTTTTTTAAAAAACAGCCGAATCCAAAACACACCCGAATCCAACAAAAAAATTTCAGGGAGGTTTTGCCAAAATGCGTCCGAATCCAAAACACGGCCGCGGAACCGAATCCAAAACCAAAACACAAAACCCGAAAAATTTCCGGTGCACATCTCTAGTTTTGATTAATTGAATCAGTAACATATTTACCCTGTTTTTCTTTCTTTTTCTCCCATTAGGATTTCTTATATTGTAAGAAATGACCCTTTGGGCCTAATTCAGATCTGTTTGCTCGCTAGCTATTTTTTGCAGTGCTGCGAACAGATAGATGCCGCCTATAGGGGAGTGTATTTTAGCTGTGCAAGTGTGCGCACGTGTGTGCAGCCGCCCTGTACAAAAGCAGCTTGTGCAGTTTCTGAGTAGCTCTGATCTTACTCAGCCGCTGCGATCACTTCAGCATATTCAAGCCCGGAATTGACATCAGACACCCGCCCTGTAAACGCTTTGACACGCCTGTGTTTTTCCAACCACTCCCAGAAAATGGTCAGTTGACACCCACATACGCCCTCTTCCTGTCAATCTCCTTGCAAACGGCTGTGCGAACCAGTGCACAACAATGATCCGCTTTGTAACCATACGGCGCGCCTGTGCATTGCGTTGCATAACGCAGTAGTTACCTGATCGCTGCACAGCAAAAAACGCTAGCTAGCGAACAGATCTGAATTAGGCCCTATGTGTTTTTAGAATGTGAAGTTGTATTTTAGTGTGTAAACATATATTGTCATGATTTTTATATGTGGTGGTTATAAGACACAGTGAGGCTAATTCAGACCTGATCGCTGCTGTGCGTTTTCCGCTGCCTAGGCTGCGTTGTATGGGAGGAACATCAAAACCAAAATGAAGATCTTTCAAGTTGGTGGCATGATCATCAGAAGGAAATGCGTCCATTACTTTCTGGCTGTTGGAGATAATCTTGTGGAGCCTGAGGGTTGCTACAGAAAACATTTCTTGCGTTCTGGTGAGGAGATCGATTGCCTCTTCACTTGTGGGTAGGGATTTAAGTACGTCATCAACATAAAAGTTCTTTTCAACAAAATGACGAGCGTCAGGTACATAGTCCTTCTCACCTTCCTGGGCTGTTCTCCTGAGTCCATAGATTGCTACAGCAGGAGAATGGCTGTTGCCAAATACGTGTACCTTGATCCGGTAATCTATGACTTCATTATTGACGTTGTTGTCTTTGTGCCACAGGAACCTCAGGTAGTTCCGATTATCTTCCCTGACTATGAAGCAATGGAACATTTGCTGGATGTCAGCTACTACTGCCACAGGCTCTTGTCTAAAGTGAATTAAAACTCCTATGAGGCTGTTGTTTAGGTTTGGCCCAGTAAGGAGCAGATTGTTGAGGGAGACACCATCATACTGAGCGCTGGAATCAAAAACCACTCTAATTTGATTGGGTTTCCGCAGGTTATACACGCCAAAGGATGGAAGGTACCAGCATTCTTCTCCTTTCCATTACTGGTGGTGCAGGTTCTGCGTGATCTCTGTCAAATATGTTTTGCATGAAATCCACAAAATGTCTTTCCATCTCTGGTTTCCTCTTTAGAGTTAATTTTAAAGACGAAAATCTAGCACCTGCTTGCTCTAGATTGTTTGGAAGTTTCACTCTTGGAAAGCAGAAGGGTAAAGGTGCTACCCAGCTGTTGTAATCGTCTTGAGTGATATCTTTTTCCATTATCTTGAGAAATTCTTTATCTTCTCTTGCAGATGCTAACTTGTTGTCCTCACTTGTTGAATTGAACACTGTCGATCCGAGACTGTCGTTCCAACACAGGACCATGTTCATGTTATCTTGATGGCTATGCTGCAAATTACTGCTGCCCAGCTTCTTTTTCACCTGGTAATGATGTGGGCATGGCTGAAAACAGGTGCTGTGACCATTAGGTAAAATGTTTGTCTTAAATGAGGAAGTCTTGGTAGGCGTCTTCATCTTGTCTATACAGACATTGCCTATGATAACCCAGCCTAGATCAAGACGTTGGGCAAATGGAGCATCATTTGGTCCATTGATGTGTTGGCATACTTTATGTACCCTGAGAATGTCTCTACCAAGTAGAAGTAAGATTTCTGCATTTATGTCAAGGGCTGATATTTCGTTGGATATAGGCCTTAGGTGAGTGTGATGAAGAGTGGCCTCTGGCATAGGAATCTCCTCTTTGTTGGATGGTGTCTCGTTACACTCAACAAGTGTGGGTAAGGGTATCTCAAGATTGTCCTTGAGAGAAGCTACAACCAGTCCACTAGCTCTTCTTCCAGATTCCTCTGTAATTCCACTACAGGTACTCAAGGTGTAAGGATAAGCATCTCCCTTTAAGTTTAAGAGATCAAAGAGTTCTGATCTTGTGAGTGATTGGTTGCTCTGGTCGTCCAAGATGGTGTACACCCTTAGAGTCTTTTCTGGCTGTCCCTTGGGGTATACCTTGACTAGACATATCTTTGCACAAGACTTGTCGCAGAGATCTTCCCCACAGACTTTAGTGCATGAAGAAGATACAGTAGTAGGACTTGCTGTTTGATCTGCATTCTCCCCACCATGCATTGGTGCAGAGGGGAAATGTGCGGGCGGTGTAGAATTGGGTTGAGATGGGTGCAGTGCCTGCACATGGTCCTCACAGCCACACTCTATGCATTTAATAGCAGTTTTACAGTCCTTAGCAAAATGTTCTGCAGAAGCACAACATCTGAAATATACCCCAAATTTCTTTAGAAGTTCCTTGCGTTCCTGGAGGGGTTTCTTTCTGAAACCAATGCATTTCTTGAGGGGATGTGGCTTTTTATGAATGGGACACATGCGGTTGGGGTTTTCGGTCCTATCACCTTGGTTGCTCTTGACAGGAGCTGATGCTGGTGTGAGAAGGATTTCAGTCTTTTTCACGATACTGGACCTCTGTGAATCTTGTATTAGAGCGTGGGCTGTCAAACTTGGGGGTAGGTGAACCAGGATGACTTGACTCATTCTAGGAGAAGCTTGGGTCATTCTTGGATTCCGCAATGTTCTTGACAAACTCACAGAAGTAGGAAAAGGAGACTCCATTTTCCCTCTTGTATTTTGACCCAAGTGTAGTCCACCTATCTTGAATACCGTATGGCAGTTTGGAAACTATTGGGTTTACCCCATGAGCTGTGTCCAGGTAACTGAGGCCAGGTAAGTGAGTATCCATTTTGGCCAGCTGGAGTTCAAAGAGTAGGTCACTAAGCTCTTGGAATTTCTCATTGTCCTTGCCGGATATTTTTGGAAACTCCCGCAGACATTTGAACAGAGCATTCTCTATGGCTTCCAAAGCTTCGTTCTAACCTTTCCCAAGCAGCAATGAGGCCTGCCGCAGGATTATCAATGTGGACAGATCTGAGTCTTTTGACACTTTCTGTAGACTGTGGGCCCAGAGACGTGATCAGCAGATCTAGTTCTTCAGCAGCAGCAGCACTGCAGGGACGTGCGGTGAGCTAAATGGCTTAGGAGCCACTGGCTAGCACCAGAGCCAGATTTACATGCAATATATGAGCCAAAGGGTACATCTGGGCATTATACACAGGTGCAGCATTATAAACTCCTGGAAATTTAGTTAGTGTTAATCAGAGATGTGCGGAAAAGATAAGCAGGTGAGGCAGAGTTTTGGCTATAAAAATTATTAGAATAATGCCAAGAAGATATTTCAAACAAATTCTTTGTATTTTCCATATACTTTATACAGTCAAAATGTTGGCACAAATGTTAGTATGGCAGTAAAGGTTCTGCCTCACCTGCCTCACCCCACCGCACGTCACTGAGCAGCAGTAATACCAAGACTATTAGTTGTGTTTCTGAAGGCACATTTCCAACCTCTGTAGTTCTCAGGCTGGTCATCGAACCTAGTGAGGCTGGTCTTAGTAAGTTCACGACGAACCATGTATCTTGCTAAGTCTGACATGTCTGTTTTCCCTGACTTCGGGCAAAGAATTGCTGGCTGAGTAGTGCTGTTCATATTATTTGTGGTGTTCTGGGTAAGAGACATAGAGGGATAGGGGGGTCCATAGGCATTCAGCCTAAGAGCTGGTTTAAAGTCTGTAGGCCTCGCTGCATGTGGAACTGTGTGGTTGCCAGTGATTTGGTGATTTACTGGCATATTGGTTTGTGACCAGGCATTTGCATATTGAGTTTGTTGAGGTGTTGGGCCTTGGTGCACTGTGGTGTGTGAAAATGGGTCAGGATGACCAAGTGGTTGTGCATTGTACTGACCTTGGATGTGGCATAGGGATCTGAGTCCTTTTGTTCTGGAAGGATGTCACCTGGAAGGATGTCCGCACTGTCGGGAATGTTTGCAGCAATCAAGGGTCACTGTTGGAGTTGATCGCTAGCTGCCGTTGTTCGCAGCGCAGCGATCAGGCTAAAAATCGGCTGTTCTGCGCATGCGTATGGGACGCAGTGCGAACGCGCGACGTACTTTCACACAAAACGATGCAGCTTTACACAAAGTCGAGCGACTCTTTTCAGTCGCCCGGCTGATCGGTGAGTGATTGACAGGAAAGGGGCGTTTCTGGGAGGTAACTGACCGTTTTCCGGGAGTGTGCCAAAAAACGCAGGCGTGTCAGAAGATAACGCAGGTGTGCCTGGTGAAACGGGGGAGTGGCTGGCCGAACGCAGGGCGTGTATGTGACGTCAAAACAGGAACTAAATAGTCTGTAGTGATTGCAAGGTAGGAGTAGGTTCGGAGCTACTCAGAAACAGCATGAAAAATTTTCGAGCAGTTCTGCTAATCTTTCGTTCGCACTTCTGTTAAGCTAAGATACACTCCCAGAAGGCGGCGGCTTAGCATTTGCACTGCTGCTAAAAGCAGCTAGCGAGCGATCAACTCGGAATGAGGGCCCTTGTCAGATAGTGTCAACTCGAAGAATCCAGATGAAGGTTTATTTCAAGCTGATATTCTTGTAGTTATGCACAAACAGTAGGTGAATAGATGATGATTTACCAGAGCTAGTCAGAAAGTTAACATGGCAGACCCACACGGAGCTGGGGGCAGGATGAGGGCAGGACTAATGACATCAGAACCTAGCTACAGGAAATCAGAAGGGACAAAGTTTAACAAGATGCAAAGCTTTGCAATGGTAACATGACAGCTTATGAAACACATATATATCGTGGGACATGACAACTGCCATGGCTACCCTGGAGGAAGTGAATTGTTGCACCTGTATAACTCACATACCAGCAGAGGCGGATTGTCCATAGGTCTCAGCGGAAAAGTCACGGTGGGCCGATGTATAGACGGGGCCTGTTTTGTTTGTTGACATGTAAGGGATGGTGCTGCCGCCATAGTTACACAGTTTACATTTTTGCTTGTTTTTTGAGTACTTTTATGAGTTTTGTCAACATCTTTACATTGAGTTGGTTGTATAATTTTTGCACAATTTTATGTGTTAAAATTTATATTGCACCAATTTTACATGATAGTCACATATTGGTTAGATACTGGAGTGTAGAATGGGTATCATAGAGTCGACCTAGAAAAGGTTGACATGGGAAAAGTTTGACTCGGAAAAGGTCGACATGAGATTTTTTATGGTTTTGGTTTAGTTTTCGCCGTCACAACACAGGGACCCCCAATTAGTGCACCGCGTCCCCTCACATGGCTCTCTTCACTCACTTACCAATCGTAATCCACGTGGATGTTGAAGTATGAAAAAGTCAAAAATGTATAAAAATTTTTTTACAAAAACTCATATCGACCTTTTCCCTTGTCGATCATTGCAATGTTGACATTTTATCAATGTTGACCTTATGACTATGTCGACCTACTGCATGTTGACAATAGTGGTCCCGTGATGGGCCCCACTGACTGAGGGCCCACCCCCTTCTCTAGGGATCAGGTTCTAGACTGTGCATTCAAATTATACATTACACATACAAGCGGGCTCTTCAGGCCGCAGTCCGACACTGTGCCTAATTCAGACCTGATCGCAGCAGCAAATTTGTTAGCAAATGGGCAACACCATGTGCACTGCAGGGGGGGGGGGCAGACAGTGTCGGACTGGGGTATGAAGGGCCCACCGGGGGAATGCAGTAATAGGGGGCCATACTTAGGGGTGTGGCCATCCTAAAAAGGGGGTGTGGCCAGCCTCCACAGAGGCTTGAAATACACAATAGTTTAGTGCAGTGTAATGCAACATATCTACCATGTATAATACAAGTGCACAGTCTGGAACCTGATCCCTAAAGGAAGGAGTGGGCCCTCAGGCAGTGGGGCCTACCGTTGGTTTCCCTGGTACCCCTGTGGGCCAGTCTGACCCTGGGGGCAGATATATCATGTGTAGAGAGAGTTAGATTTGGATGGGGTGTGTTCAAACTGAAATCTAAAATTGCAGTGTAAAAATAAAGCAGCCAGTTTTTACCATGCACAGAAACAAAATAACCCACCCAAATCTAACTCTCTCTCTGCACAAGTTATATCAGCCCCACCTGCAGTGCATATGGTTCTGCCCATTAGCTAACAAATTTGCTGCTGCGTTCAGGTCTGAAGTAGGCCCACTGTTCTTCTCTCTTCATTTTTTGATGCATACAGAAATAAACCAGCCTACAACTTTTTGATTACTGTATAGAATTCACTGTTTAATTAAAGAACCCTATAAGATACAGTAGATGACTCTTGGTTTATTGTTAGGTATAATCAATACAATCGATAGCTATAAATGTAAAAATAAGGCGATTTAACTGATACATCCACGCAAAAACAACTCTTCTGAGAAGTTGAATATTTCCTCGCAGAACTCAGAATTCTCCCGCTTCTGGCAAAACATGCTGCTTGGCCACATCTCAACCCACGTGTCCTTGGTGATCATGTAACTATACCTGCAGGAAGATAGAAGGTTATGATGTCAGGCAGGGCAAACACATTATCAGTATGGAAACTTCTGTACAAACTCCTGATGTTGTGCCAATTATCCCGACATTATTATGGGGTCTACTGTTCATGGAGTTTCCAGTTATACAGTTTCCATTATGGGTCAGATTCAGAGATGTTCGCAAAGCATCTCCAATGTTTTGAGATCTGTCCATATGAAGGATCTCTACTGAGTATGTACAGACCACAATCATAGTGCCCCTTGAGATACTACATGATTGACATGCTGCTGGCATTTGAGGACAGTGACAGCCAGCATTCCAGAAAACATGGTCATGGTGGCTCCGGTTCAGTATTAGCATATTTTAGCACAGCTGCTGCATAAAAAAATGTGTCCGCAGTGCTACTGCGTCCATCTCTGAAACTCAAGGTCCTGGAATTTGAGATCAACAGTCACTGGCGTATCTACAATGGATGAAGTGTGTGCAGTGTACACGAGCCTCTCGGGTCCAGGAGGGACAACATCACACACACTTCACTAGGGATAGCCATTGAACATCGATGATTCAAAATTATTGATAGTTTATGGCCAACGGCAAATGCTTTTGCCATCAATGCGGATGGTTTCCTTCCAGCAATGATAGAAAACCACCCATTTTTTTTTTTTTTTTTTTAGAAGTTGCCTGGACATGGAGCATAGTTCCTCCCCTGACACCCAGGAAGGCCCTCCCTCAGGTTCTGATTGGCCCACATGCCAGTCAGTGAAAGAACAGGGATGGCCATCGGTTGGAGAAACCATTAATAGTCATCCATTACATACAGTAGTTGGTAACCATCAATGGTCATTTATCACTGTATGTCATGCTGAAGTGCCATCAAATAAGAGCAGTACTGGACAAGAGTGAGTGCCCACTGTAAATCTCTTTACTACAGGAATACATAAACAATTCTTCAGTTTTCTAACGTGTCACCTGTGGATCTCTGACCCCATTGTTGGGGACCATTGTGCCAGGATAATAAACAAACCCATGGTAAAGTTTGTTACACATCTAGGACTTTACATATCATTTCTAAAAATGTCTCAAATTCATAGTGCTGCCAGATTTAGTATACTGCATAGTCACCTACCCTTCCAGAATGTTTGCGAGAGTCCTGGATTATTGGGAGACCTACCTACCGGATTTATGATTGGGTGGGCAAAGCTCCTGCATTTTAGCCCCTCCCCTGAAAATTACACCATCTTCGTGCTGTATCGCAAGACACAGATAAATTGTAAATATAAAATTAAATATACTAATAGTTTCTGTTGTGTTAGAATAGGAGAGTGCCACTGCGCATATTCCAAAATGGCTTCTCTGAGGAGGCTTCATATCCTAACCAAGATGGCCACCGGAGATAGTACTATGCAAGAGTGGTGCTCTGTGGCGAGACTTAGTGGGAGATGGATTCATCCCCCTTAGCAACAGGTGTTACTGCTAATCTAGAATCCTGCACCGCTACCCGTATGAAGAGGACAGTCACCCGCTGATGTGCTGTCACAATCCCGCTCCACTACAAGCTCTTCTTCATGCCTTAACGAGTGTAACCAGAGTGAGTAGAGCTGTACCTTCCCATCTCAATAATCCACCCTACTTGTTACGCCACTAGACTGGACTTTGGGTCACAAACACACCACTGGGGTGTACATTACTCTGCCATTACCACTGCGTAGACACACATATTTCCAACATGTTGTTAGTCATTCACTTAAATTTTCTTTTCCACAACAGTTTGTGTGTCTACGTAGTATACAACACTGTTGCACTTATGCTTTGCCTTGCTTTGATATTTGTAATAGTTTTAGCTACTTTGTATAATTTGTTTCTGTTGTTCACAAAAATTGAAACAGGATTTCCCCCAGACACCCTTATAAAAAACATACATATATGGTTCTCTATTGACGCAAATGATCAGGGCCGTACCTAGGTGTGTGCCTGTGGTGCCTGGCACACAGCGCATATGTACTGCACATGAACTGTGGGCGCAGAACTGCGGCCAACACTGTTAGTTCGGCACCGCTATGTGTGGCGGCGGTATGCTGTAGTAGGCAAATTGTGACTTAAGTGCAGTCTACATTTTAGCAGGCAGCGCTGGGCAGTCAGAGTCTGTTTTCCCCGTGTGCTGCGTCCCCCTCCTACTCTCCTGTATTGTGTGAAGGGACTTCCTGGTTAGAAGAGCTGGCTACTGCCTGCTGCTGCTGTTCACCACCAGGGACATTTAAAATAAGGTACAGTATAGCTGCTCCAGGGAAGAGTGCTGAGACACACACACACACACACACACACACACACACACACACATACATACATACATACATACATACACTGGACTCTACCTGGCATAATGTTTATCAGGGGATCTACCTGGCATGTGGGCTCTGCCTGGCATAATGTGGGCTCTACCTGGCATAAGGTGTATCAGGGGCTCTACCTGGCATGTGGGCTGTGGGCTCTACCTGGCATAATGTGTATAAGGACCTCTGTCTGGCATAATGTGGGCTCTACCTGGCAAAATGTGTATCAGGGGCTCTACCTGGCATAATGTGTATCAGGGACTCTACCTGGCATAATGCGGGCTCTACCTGGCATAATGTGTATCAGGGGCTCTACCTGGCATAATGTAGGCTCTACCTGGCATAATGTGTATCAGGGGCTCTATCTACTGTAGCATAAGGTAAGCTCTACCTAGCATAATATGTGTCAGGGGCTCTACCTGGATAATTTGCGCTCTACCTGGCATAATGTGTATCAGGGGATTACATATGTAATACTGGCGGACGAGATAATGGTTGTCAATTTCCATACAGTGGCATCTCACCCGCCAGAATGCCGGCAGCAGGGCGAGTGCTAAGAGTCCCCTTGCAGGCTCGCTACACTCACAATGCTGCAGGCTCGGTAGCTCGCTGTGCTTGCCACAGGATCTATTCCCACTCTATGGGTGTCATGGACATTGAGTGGGAATAGCCCTGGTGCACCGGGATTCAGACTAGCAGCATTGTTGGCTGTAGGGATTTCGGCATCAGTATCCTGAATGCTGGGATCCCAACAGCCAGCATTTTAACCTCATCCTGTATTAGGAGCTCTACCTGGCATAATGGGGTAAATTTACTAAGATGGGAGTTCTATTTAAAATGGGATGTTGCCTATAGCAACCAATAGGATTCTACTTCTCATTTATCTAGCACCTTCTAGAAGATAATACCTGGAATCTGGTTGCTATTACCAGCTTTAACCTGGCATAATGTGTTCTCTACCCGGCATGTGTACTAGGGGCTTTACCTGGCATAATGTGGGCTCTACCTGGCATAATATGTATCAGGGGCTCTACCTGGCATAATTTGGGTTCTACCTGGCATAATATGTATCAGGGGCTCTACCTGGCATAATTTGGGTTCTACCTGGCATAATATGTATCAGGGGTTCTACCTGGCATAATATGTATCAGGGGCTCTATCTGGCAAAATGTGGGCTCTACCTGGCATAATGTGTATCTGGGGCTCTCCCTGGCATAATGTGGGCTCTACCTGGCATAATGTGCTCTACTGTGGTGTAATGTGTTTAAGGAGCTCTACCATGGCATAATGTGTATAAGGAGCTCTATGATGGCATAATGTGTAGAAGGGGTATTACTGTGTGCTTAAATGTGAATAACGGACACTATTGTGCCGTGTAATGGGAACTGGTACTATTCTGTTGCCACACCCTTTCCCCATGAAGCCACACCCCTATATTTTTGGCACACGCATTCAGTGCACGCTGTCCCTATTTTAAATATGGTGGGAGAGGGGGGTACCAATTGTTTTCCTGACACAGGGCACCATAATGTCTAGTAATGGCACTGCAATGATCAGCTGATCCTACTGTACTGTAAATGGCTCTCTGGCAACAAGGTTATAACTAGGGCAAGTGTACACTGATAATATTGATGGCCATGTAGTCCAGTGTAAGGGCAGGGGTGTCGTGCTTTACAGATGTGTACAAATTGGCATACAGTCGAATATCCACATTTATTTCCATGTGCGCAGTGCAAGTGTAATCGTGAGCGACTTCTGGGCAATTTTTAGTTGCCTAAAGGTATATAGGACCTTACTCAGAGATAGACGCAGATAGTTGCCTCCACCGCAAGGTCTGCGTCCATCTCCTCACATGCTGGGGGCCGTCCAGCACAGGGCAAGACCACCCAGCACGTGTTGCGCCACCTAACGATGCACCCACAATTTAATTACAGACGCATCAGTCTGTGGTTGACCACTTCCTGCGCAGCCCAGTTGTGCTATCAGTTGGCCCGGCGCCATTTTTTTTTAGCCACTGTATGTGAAGTCACGCAGCCGCCCCGAAAACGTGTTTGAACTATAGCACGTCGCATTGCCTAAGTTCTAAAAAGTTACTTTGAGTAATTTATTAACATATTTTAGTTTCATATACTCTACGTTAGAGAACAATTACAGACTGCTATAGTCCTAGATTCTATTAGCTGGACAAAGAAAAGAACTGATACTGGTTCTGCCACTAACTAACAGAATTATTATGTATTGTTACTTACCCAGCGCCCGTGTCCCACAGATCCTTGCTCACACCCCAAATCAGGTATTCCTGGCCTTCCTGTAACTGTAAGGCTTTCTGACATTTGGCATGACTGATAAAACTGCGAATCTGATTCTGAGGATTTATATCCGTGCCTAGGAACAGACAATAGGGACGCAAAAAGAAGATTTCTCAGTAAATTCAAAGAAAACAAGCACAATCAGAAAACAGTAACACATGCTGTACAGATCTATTCTAAATAAAATCAGACACTTGGAAGGCAGCAGTCTTATGCACACTGTATGCTATAACTCCATGTTTATAATAAATAATAACAGAGGTGATTTGGTAGCCAATTCATCATGTTAACGATCAGGGGCTGGGTGGCCCCCAATAATTTATCCAACTTGTTGCAAGAAGTTATCCAGCTTGCTGTAAGAAGCAGTAATTCAACAATGCTGTCATGCAGAGACAGCTGATCCCAAGATCAGCTGTACCTGCAACCCCTACAGGACCGTTTCTAGGGCTGGACGAGCCGTGCGATTGCACGGGGTGCCGCAGTCACTGTATGCAGCTGTACTACATGCAGACTGCCCATCCGCATGTAATGCAGTTAAAAATGTCCCTGCCAAAATGGCCGCCGTCTGAGAGGAGACATGCTAGAGGCCCTACTGGACCTCTAGTAACATGGAATTGACACAGGAGCTCACTGCGCTACCAGGAAGTGTCAGAGAACATGACATGTGTGTGGCTGCAAGCCACTACAGAGGACTGATGATGGAGCACAAGAAGTGATAGGACTTTTAATGTTTGTGTTGTTAATTTTCTGTTTGTACTTGTGTGACCGAGCCCAAGCCTGAAAATATTCTGCACAGTGTCTGCTACCAGTAAAGACGCTGTGTTGTAACCGAAATACCTGCCTGCGAGTCCTTATTTCAAGTACCCGTGTTACTATCTATCTATCTATCTATCTATCTATCTATCTATCTATCTATCTATCTATCTATCTATATATATGCCATTTTCAAGGTCAGTGGAAACATGGTGGTGGTACCCCTTCATACTCAGCCATACTGCATAGGCAGAGGTAAACCTCTATTTGAGGTTTCCGCAATCTGATCGCAATTGAATTGCGATTGCATTGCGGGGCGCTGCCACACATGCTAGGTGGCCGTGCTCTGTGCTGGGCGGCCCCCAACATGTGAGTAGAATGATTGCAGTTTTTGCTAATTTAGAAAAAACTGCGATCAACTCTGAATAACCCCCATGGGATTTATTACTGATATTATCCACGAGCGCTACCACTTCTTTTTCCTTCAAAAACTGGGGTGTAAGGTCGTCTTTTCCTGCAAGGCCACGCCCATTTCAGTGAGGCCACACCCATTTTAGCAAGGCCATGCCCCCTCTCCGGAGGCGCACGCGCCTTTTGCTACTCGCAAAAAATAACTTTTTTAAATGTCTACGGGTGGAGTGCATTTTCTTACTGTTCATACTGGGAGCCAAATGATCTAGAAACGGCCATAAAAATAAATAACGCAATGACCTCAGCTGAAGATAAACAACAGTTTAGAACAGATGAATCTGCAAAAACTATGATTTTATTACCTTCTTTAATGAGTTGAGCAATAGTCATATTATAGACGTCGAAATTGCCCCTGTGCTCGATGGCGTTCAGCTTTGTCTTGTAGACTGTGGGTGGGGGGAATTTTAGTTACTTCAAATGAATTTACTTTGCAATGTAATCACTATATGCAGATAATTATAGCCGATAGTAAAGTGATTAATAAGCTCACAAGTCTACAACTCATACTTACCTACTCTCCCGGAAGCTGCGGGAGGCTCACGTTTTTTGGGGTAGCCCCCCGCACCCCCGGAAGAGTGGGCAGGTCTCCCGCATCCTGCTCGCACCCTAGTGATGCGAGCAGTATGGAGAGATAACCTCCCGCGGGTCCGTCGGGTGGAGAAGGGGTTAAAATGACGCAAATTGCGTCATTTTAGCCCAGCCCCCTTCACGCGGACCCGTGAATCGCGGCATTTCCCGATGCGGGGGCGGGGCTTAGTGATGTCACAGTCCGGCCCCGCCCCCGAAGACACCTGCAGCGTCTCCTCTCCGGGCTTCTTTCAGAGAGGAGAAATACAATGTAGGTAAGTATGCTACAACTTAATGTTTGCAATCAGCTCCAAGAACCATAATGGTCTCACCATAGTCCACAGCCACGTCACACGCTCTGGTAAGTCGTTCAATCGCATCAACCTCATCTAACTGCTGCTGCATAAAGCAATTCTCTGCGAGACGGAAGACAGAAAGTCACGAATGAGTAAAGATATTTTATTGATAAACACTTCACCATTATATAAAAGTTGCAGTGCATGGCACTTTATTCTGTATTCAGGATAATACTTTTTATTAGATCTTAACGTAAGCAGTCATGAGAGAGGATACAAAAGACAATGAAGGTGGATAGGGTGTGTGCAATTGGTTTTGGTTCTAATTAGAAATTTACGGTGGACACTTTTCGGGTTTTGTGTTTTGGTTTTGCATCTGGATCTCCGCTCGTGTTTTGGATCTGGATTGGTTTTGCCAAAACCACCCTTTCGGGTTTTAATTTTGGTTTTGGATCTGGATGATTTTTGAAAAAAACATAAAAACAGCAAAAATCACAGAATTTGGGGACAATTTTGATCCTACGGTATAATTAACCTCAATAACATTCATTTCCACTCATTTCCAGTGTATTCTGAACACCTCACAATATTGTTGCACTGGGGTCGCTGTATGACTAAGCTAAGCAACACAAGTGGGCGACACAAACACCTGGCCCATCTAGGAGTGGCACTGCAGTGGCAGAAAGGATGGCAGTTTTAAAAAATAGGCACCAAAGAGCACATATTGCAAAAAAAAAAGAGGTGCAAGATGGAATTGTCTTGGTCCTCTCACCCACCCTTATGTTGTTTAAACAGGACATGCACAGTTTATTAAACCCATCATTTCAGCAACAGGTGGTCCCCCTGGAAAAAACTCACCAAGTTCTCTGAATCATAGCTAGTTACAAACATACCACCTCCTTATTTGATGGCTTTCACATTATGAGAAGAGGCAAGAGGAAGAAGACAGTGTCAAGAAGGTGATTCAAAATTAGAGAGGCACACGCAATCAGGAACAACACACAGGCTTTCACCTACACTCCTATATTGGTGTGGAACAGAAAGGACTTTAACCAAGCAAATATATAATTACCACATTACTGGAGAAACTGAAAAACTAGGGGCTAAAGCCTCTGAATTTGTACCCCCTTCTCCATTTTCAGGGATTAAGATAATCTCGGATTTAATGCTGGGATGCAAATAAACTGGTGTATACCACAGGATCAAGATTGGATATTTTCCCCTCCACGGAGTCTGGAGACTTATTTTGTGAAAATCTTGAGGGTTTCTTTTTTTTCCATTTTTTTATTGCATTTTATTTACATGTTTTGTAGCAGATGCCTTATTTTAATTTTTCACAGCTCCCAGTTACACGCATGTGAGCATACCTGTGTGTCCCAGTTACACGCATGTGAGCATACCTGTGTGTCCCAGTTACACGCATGTGAGCATATATGTATGTCTTGTTTATCGTATTCATATTTTATTTTCAAATAAAGCAGCCCCTTAGATGTTTTAGTAGCCCCTCGTGAGCCCCACAGCAGCCCTGGATCGGGCAAGTTGAGTTCGGGTGGGTTCGGTACAGTACTAAGCAGGACTGTGCAGTGAATTTTTTGTTATTGAGCCCCTGCCCTAGTGAAGCTTACCACTCTAGTCCAAACTAATTTCATATTACAAGTAGGACTGTGGGAGGAAGCAATGCCACCAGCATGCCTTAGCCTGTCAAGCCAGACATCTTCCTGGCTGTAAGCCACCATGAGACTCCATACTGGGCCTTATTCAGTAACTTTTTGTGCTTCACAGGAGCTCCTGGCCCATCTAGTGCTGCAGTGCAGTGGAAATCTGATGCAATGCAAGATTACTGAAACTCTGTTCTTCTAACACTGCGAGGTCTTGAGATAACCCTACGCAGCCCTTAGGAAAAGAACCCTGACAACAAATGCACATCTTGTAAATAAATAATCCCAAAATGTGGAACATCAATAATAAATAAAAAATAATGGTTGACTAATTGGAGCAATTCATTTGAGTGAGTCCCTGACATGAAATAATTGAGAAGAATCTCTCTCTTATGCTCCGGCAGAAAATCTCACTTTTACCTCTCTGGCAGTTGCGCTGGATTATGATTCAGTCTCTTCTGAATCACACTGACTTTGGCCACAAATGTGGTCTCTCCCCACTTTATTAAAAAAAAGTCAAAATAGCAATTTCCATTTCCACCTTTGCGGCTATGTTTTCACAAATCTGTTTGTGATGTGTTATCAGCCGCAGCACGGCTCATGGAGGAGGCAGGTCCCGGACGTTGTCTAGTGACCGGGACGCTGCACTTCCTCCATCAGCCGGCGCTTCCAGGTCCCGTCCTGTGCCTAGCAATGCTACTGCAGGGGGGATTGGGAGCCACCGAGCGCCTAGCAACCAGGACGCTAAACACAGGCAGTTGTCTTGTGGACGTGCAGCAGCACGGCTGCATGGCCTTTTATTTATCTCTGATTACTGGGTTCTGATTGGTGCAGCACCATTTATATTCACTTCCTGGCCTCTCCCAAATCGCTGGTGATAGTTCCTGCTTTAGTTTGAACCTGTCAGGTCATATGAGATCCTGTCTGACTGTGTTATACCCATGACTCGGAGACCTTGTCAGACTGATTGCCTGATCAGATCCAGCTAGACTTGTATTCAGGTTTTTGTGGAGTCTCCACACAGACACTGTTTTGCCTGCATTTCTTTATTGTATACATCCTGTGCATTGTTGCATATAATTCCAGCCTAGTTAGTAATAACATCTTTGAGCATTGTTGCTTTCATATTTATTAAGTTGCTTATTACATCTTATGCATTGTTGCATTCACAATCATTCGTATATTCAGTGTCGTTGCTTTCAACACCCTGTGCATTATTATAATACATTTTGTTTATGTTAAGAACACACTCCTCAGTCTGTGCCTTAGCATAGTAGTAAGGTTGTGTCAGGTGAACGTCTCATCGTACTGCATTTACCCCTGCCCAGCCTCCGATAGTCGCCTTGTATATACAGAAAACCTGGGGTCATCTGAGTATGGGGAGGACCTAATTCACCCTAGAAAGGCGGCTGCTATAGGTGAAGTCTTTGGCTGCAGGAGACTAAAAGACTGCTGGGCAGTGGGTAATTGCGTGAGTGTCACAAGGCACCAACTATAAACCTATGGAACTGAGTGTAATCATAACATGATGTTGAAGCTTGTTTCATATCTGCTCTAGGCTTTAATTTAAACCTAGGATCAAGAACAGCAGCACCCCTGGAATTATACGTCAGCACCCCTGGACTTATATAGAATAGGCAGCACCCCTGGTGAATTACACAGCATAGCAGACACCCCTGGACTTAAACAGCAGTGGGGCAGCACCCCTGGACTGATGTGGCATAGAAAAGACGTGCAAGATGAAATTGTCCTTGGGCCCTCCCACCCACCCTTATGTTGTATAAACAGGACATGCACACTTTAACAAACCAATCATTTCAGCGACAGGGTCTGCCACGCAACTGTGCTAAAATGATTGGTTTGTTTGGGCCCCCACCAAAAAATAAGCAATTAATCACTCCTTGCACAAACTGGGTCTACAGTGGCAAGATGTCATCCTCATCCTCAGATCCCCCCACCTTCAATGTTCACATCGTAATCCTCACAAAGAAATAATATTCAAACAAACCACATAATTTCGGTGTCAGTGCACTGCTTACGTTATTACCCAAAGTTTCTGAACTAGACAATGACTTATAATGAATGCGCTGCAGGTGACATATAAGGGAGGATGTTCCTAGGTGGTTAACATCCGTACCCCTACTTATTATGGATTGACAAAGGCAACAGATGGCTTGACACCTGTTGTATGGATTTTTGGAGAAATAATTACACACCGAAGGGGTGGCTTTTTTGGTATGTTGCCAAGACATGACAATGGGCTTTTTCATCCCATGGTAGACACCTGTCTCCACTGGTGCCTTATTCAAACAAACCACATCACCATCAGAATACTCATCGTCAACTTCCTCCTCAGCGCCAGCTATACCCATATCCTCCTCATCCTGGTGTACTTCTACATTGACATCCTCAATCTCAATATCAGCAACTGGACTGGCAGTGCTCCTCCCAGCACTTGCAGAGGGCGTGCAAATGGTGGTAGGAGCCCGTACAGTGTTGTGAAGGTCAGGCCTAGACATTGCAACCGCAGACAGTGCCAGCACCCCTGTATTTTCACAACACCCCTGTAATTTTACAGCATACAAGACAAGGCCAGTGTACATGTATTTTCACTGCACCACTGTATTTTACAGCATACAGGACCAGTGTACTTTTATTTTAACAGCAGCATCCCTGTATCTTTACAGCATACAGGACAAGTGTACTTTTATTTAAACAGCAGCATCACTGTATTTTTACAGCATACAGATCCATTGTACTTTAATTTTAACAGCAGCACCCCTGCATTTTTACAGCATACAGGACCAGTGTAATTTTATTTTCACAGTAGCACCCCTGTATTTTTACAGCAAACGGGACCAGTGTACTTTTATTTTAACAGCAGCACCCCTGTATTTTTACAGCATACAGGACCAGTGTACTTTTATTTTCACAGCAGCACCCCTGTATTTTTACAGCATACAGGACCAGTGTAGATTTATTTTCACAGCAGCACCCCTGAATTTTTACAGCATACAAGACAGGGTCAGTGTACATTTATTTTCACTGCACCCCAGAATTTTTACAGCATACAAGACAGGGCCAGTGAACATTTATTTTCAATGCAGCCCTGAATTTTTACAGCCATCACCCCTGTATTTTCACAGCATACAGGAGGAGAGTACCCCTGACCCCTGTACAACACAGTGACAGCCAGGACAGCAACACCCATGTACAGCTGCAGCACATGAAACACCAGTGACAGCCAGGACAGCACCCATAACAGCACAGGGACACCACAGCGACAGGTACAGCACCCCTATAGAGCACACACTGACCCCACCTGACGCCACCACCCACAGAGAGAGACAGAGGTCTGTCTCCTTCACTCTCCAAGTCCAAAGTGAAAATGGCAGCGATGCGCACCTCCTTATATGGAATCCAAAACCCGCGAGAATCTGACAGCGGGATGATGATATTTTCCTTTGTTCTGGGCTCTGAGCCTGGCGGGAAGTCCAGAGCCGGACTCGGATTCTGGCTCAGAATGTGATGTTCGGGGGAGTTCGGTTCTGAGAACCGAATTCACTCATCTCTAGTTCTAATTCATTATTCTCAGGTGTTTTGGTTTAGGTTCATGTTTTGGTTCGGATATAAATCAATAAAAAAAAAGATTTTTTTTTCTTCTTAAAACTGCGCAGAAATTATCTTTTTTTAAATGAGTGAATTTGGTGAAGAACATGTATTTAAACTTATCCAAAGTTATTTTATAAACTTTTTTCATTATTTTATATTTTGTAATATATATATATATATATATATATATACGAATGAATATGCCCGGCACTCCACTCTCTGATACTGACAACTTGCTGCGGTGCCCTCCCAATGAGAGATACTTGATCCCCGATGTGCAGGTATGGGTTTGCAGGCGGCACTCAAGCAGACTTTGTAGCTGTATTAATTCAAGTCAATTTATTTGCCAACATGTTTCGGGGACAGCGCCCCGTCCTCAGGGCCAGACAAGCCAAGTAAAACAAACATAGAACATTTTATAGGATACAGACAGAGACATTAAGGCAGAACATACTCACCTGCTCCACGGCGCGACCGCCCGCCAGTTCGAGTGGCCCCACTTCCGTGTTGCTTCCGCTGACGTCACGGTGCGCCGCGTCGCAGAGAGGTAACCACGGTGACTGTAAACAGACAGCAATGCGTCAACCATGGAAAGAATAATGCACATACAATATTTGCATGATGATTAAAAAACATATAACAGAATACATAAACATTAAAAGCTCAGGATACGCCACGCTCAGTGTAAACAGCTGAAACCTTATCATCTAATAGTCTCTAGTTATCAATACATAACCCACTATATTTAATAAAGATAGTAACTAAACATTTATGAAAAATATTTTGTACGGAGAAAACAATGTACAAAGAGAGCAATATATATGGGAAGGGAAGTGTAGTCATGAATATAACGGAGTAGGTTAGAAACAATTATAGGTTAGTATACCTGTGTTATTTTTCTACAGAAAACATTGTAGACCCAGGTTCTCATTAAGCCCCCTGGGGGACAATGTTCCCAAATTAAAAATCCATCTGGACTCTAACTGTAGCAGGGCCCTATCCCTATTGCCCCCCCTAAGTTTGCGGGGGACATGGTCAATTAGGATGGCCCTAATACTGGCTACCCCATGACCATATTGCATACAATGCCATGCAAAGGGTTGTTCACTCTCCCTCTTCTCCAATGCCTTCTTGATGGCACTCCTGTGGAGTGCCATACGCTCACGAAACTGTCTTATGGTCTTGCCTACGTATGCAAGACCACATGGGCACGTGAGTAAGTAAACCACATGTGTGGAGGTGCACGTCATTCTGTGTTTGATGGGAATTTTACGACCTGTTAGTGGATGGTTAAATGTTGTGCCTACTGTTAGTGTATTACAGGTGGCACATCCTAGACAACGGTAACATCCATTTTTAGGTCTCAAAAAGTGGGATTCCCTATTCCTAGCCAATTCTGTTATATCTGTTATAAGCGATGGGGTCAGCAGTGGCCCCGTCTTATGCAAATGCATTTATGTATCCGTTAGAATGTAAAATGTTTTCCCTGGACCCATTGGTATCCACGCAGGTTTTTTATTACAGGCGATACATAGATGACCTCCTGATCCTATGGCAGGGCCCGAAGGAGGAGTTGGAGTCTCTTCTTAACAATCATAATTCAACTGGACATGTCGTACAACTTACATACATGATACACGAGAAAACCATCAATTATCTAGACGTAACCATTACTAATAATGATGCTCAATTGGTTACCTCTTTGTATGTCAAAACTACAGATAGGAACACTTTATTGAAATATCAAAGCTTCCACCCAGCTCCCCTACGCAAAGGGCTCCCATACTCGCAATTTTTGCGAGTACGGCGTATTACCTCAGATCCGGAGGAGACCCATAGGGCACTGGAGGAGATGAAGTATAAATTTGCGGAGCGAGGGTACCCCATAAGGGAACTGGAGTTTTCTAAACAACGGGTACTAAGCATGACTAGACAACAGGTATTGGAAGCTGGCCCTAAAAAACGGGAAACTAGGGATATCTTTCCCTGGATTAACAAGTATACCAATAGGAGTCAGAGAGTAGTGAAGAAAGCCAAACAAATGTGGCCCATCATACAAACAGATGGAGCTTTGTCATCTTTGGCTAGTACAGCCTTACTACCAAGTCATACAAGGGGGCGAAATGTCAATGATCACATAGTGAAACTTGATATAACAGAATTGGCTAGGAATAGGGAATCCCACTTTTTGAGACCTAAAAATGGATGTTACCGTTGTCTAGGATGTGCCACCTGTAATACACTAACAGTAGGCACAACATTTAACCATCCACTAACAGGTCGTAAAATTCCCATCAAACACAGAATGACGTGCACCTCCACACATGTGGTTTACTTACTCACGTGCCCATGTGGTCTTGCATACGTAGGCAAGACCATAAGACAGTTTCGTGAGCGTATGGCACTCCACAGGAGTGCCATCAAGAAGGCATTGGAGAAGAGGGAGAGTGAACAACCCTTTGCACGGCATTGTATGCAATATGGTCATGGGGTAGCCAGTATTAGGGCCATCCTAATTGACCATGTCCCCCGCAAACTTAGGGGGGGCAATAGGGATAGGGCCCTGCTACAGTTAGAGTCCAGATGGATTTTTAATTTGGGAACATTGTCCCCCAGGGGGCTTAATGAGAACCTGGGTCTACAATGTTTTCTGTAGAAAAATAACACAGGTATACTAACCTATAATTGTTTCTAACCTACTCCGTTATATTCATGACTACACTTCCCTTCCCATATATATTGCTCTCTTTGTACATTGTTTTCTCCGTACAAAATATTTTTCATAAATGTTTAGTTACTATCTTTATTAAATATAGTGGGTTATGTATTGATAACTAGAGACTATTAGATGATAAGGTTTCAGCTGTTTACACTGAGCGTGGCGTATCCTGAGCTTTTAATGTTTATGTATTCTGTTATATGTTTTTTAATCATCATGCAAATATTGTATGTGCATTATTCTTTCCATGGTTGACGCATTGCTGTCTGTTTACAGTCACCATGGTTACCTCTCTGCGACGCGGCGCACCGTGACGTCAGCGGAAGCAACACGGAAGTGGGGCCACTCGAACTGGCGGGCGGTCGCGCCGTGGAGCAGGTGAGTATGTTCTGCCTTAATGTCTCTGTCTGTATCCTATAAAATGTTCTATGTTTGTTTTATTTGGCTTGTCTGGCCCTGAGGACGGGGCGCTGTCCCCGAAACATGTTGGCAAATAAATTGACTTGAATTAATACAGCTACAAAGTCTGCTTGAGTGCCGCCTGCAAACCCATACCTGCACATCGGGGATCAAGTATCTCTCATTGGGAGGGCACCGCAGCAAGTTGTCAGTATCAGAGAGTGGAGTGCCGGGCATATTCATTCGTGTACTAATCAGGATTGACACCAGGAGGTTGCCATATACCTCACAGTCTTTTCCTGCACCAAGGCACCCCTCATTAATTTGTATTTGAACACAGGACCGGGACTTTATTTCGCAGTTCATTTGAGCTGCCTATTTTAGCAGAACTTGGGAACACACTGCTTAGTGTGACTTGACACAGCTGGATCCATCATTTATCTTGGTCTACTGATTATTAACATGGCTGAATTTAACTCTGAAACTGGAGGCAGCGTTGGACTTAATTCATCGTGATGCACGTGAGCGTTTGAGTTTCTCGGACGCCGAAGCAAAAGCGATACTGGTGGAAAGACGCCTGGAGGATGAGCCCATTAAAAGTACCAATGAGGAGCTGTTTAAAAAGTGGGTCAAAATGAAACAAAGAGAAGTGGATTTCTTATACCACGGTATATCACTATCTGATTACTATCGGAGTAATCTAATACCGAGAGGGTTCAGGATTCGCAACTCACCAACAATTGGTCGATACAATACAGCATTTTGTCGACGGTGGGTTGCGATCCTGAACAAATGTTCCATGGATCTCATCTTGTTGGTTGTGGAGGAGTCCACAAGAGAACTCAATAGTACACGTGAACAAATACAGGCCTTTGAGACCGAACATAAAGCGGCCTTATTAATAGACACCCAAACGGATTGGGTCACGAAATTGAGCGGTCAGCTTGAACAATACCGCCAGGAACTGGTACGTTTTAAGAAGGATAAACTAATAGCCGTCCAGAGGGACTACCAACAAAGACAGGTCTACCCCTGGCTAGGTGGTATGCGACCAGGCCAGGACAGGCAATACCCCAACCGCCGTTATCAAAATCGCCGACGCAGAGAACAACAACAGGGAGCGAGCACATCTGCCAGTGACTCTGAGTTCGCCCCAGAGATGACCTCAACTACAGAGCCACAGCTCCCTTTAGGGCAAGACCCTCATTTCATCCAAACCCGTTCCAATCGCGTACCAACGCCGGGACGCGGACGAGGGAGAGGACGAGGCGGGCGGGGCAGAGCCAAAGGAACATCCGGGCAAAGGCCTCCAAGACGATGAAAGAATCCATCTTCAACTTATCCTCCACCCCTCTTTCTGACATGGAGTATCAGGTATTATCCAAAGGACTATCCTTCGTCCCTACAACAGCACCTAACCCACTGGAGTGGAAAGTAGAAATGCTTCGTTTGAACAGATCCCTCAGAAGAAGAGAATTCTTCAATGACCGGACCCCAGGATCCCCGACCACAGCCATTCCGCCCAAAATACAAGCAATAGCCCCCCGATCACAGTTTGATCCTCAGAGCCTCAACCCTTCCATTCGGACATTCTCACGCATGTTGGAATTAGAGGGCAATAGTCAAATCCAGTACCAGGGACATAACAATATGACTAGATGTGAGATGTCGGCTCTAAAGGAACTGTCTAACAGGACTGACATAGTGATCAGAAAAGCTGATAAAGGGGGAGCTATAGTGGTCCAGGACCTTGGGGATTACATTAAGGAAAGTGACCGCCAACTTAATGACCCCGCTGTATACAAGAGGTTGACCAGTGATCCCACAAGGGAATTTAAGTTAGAATTAGATCTTCTATTGAAAAATGCCTTAGAACAGGATATTATTAATTCACAAATCCATAAGGCCCTCACAGTAGATTTCCCTAAAGCCCCGCTGTTCTATACGGTCCCGAAGGTCCATAAGACCATCATTGACCCGCCCGGTCGACCTATAGTATCAGCCAGGGGGTCACTGTTTCAACCTATATCTGTCTATTTAGACACTTATCTCAACCCATGCATACAATCTATACCGTCTTACTTAAAAGACACCACGTCACTACTTATACAGTTACAGGATCTGGGTCCATTGCCGGAGGGATTGGTCCTGTGTAGTGCGGACGTCACAAGCCTCTATACCTGCATCCCACATGATGCAGGTATGGAGGCAGTTAGGTTGTTGATAGATAACAATATGGATTATAAAGGGCCTGAGATATCTTTTTTTCTGTCTTTGTTGAACAAGGTACTTAGTCGAAATTACTTTGTTTACAACGGTAAATTTTGGTTACAACTGGCAGGAGTAGCGATGGGGTCAGCAGTGGCCCCGTCTTATGCAAATGCATTTATGTATCAGTTAGAATGTAAAATGTTTTCCCTGGACCCATTGGTATCCACGCAGGTTTTTTATTACAGGCGATACATAGATGACCTCCTGATCCTATGGCAGGGCCCGAAGGAGGAGTTGGAGTCTCTTCTTAACAATCATAATTCAACTGGACATGTCGTACAACTTACATACATGATACACGAGAAAACCATCAATTATCTAGACGTAACCATTACTAATAATGATGCTCAATTGGTTACCTCTTTGTATGTCAAAACTACAGATAGGAACACTTTATTGAAATATCAAAGCTTCCACCCAGCTCCCCTACGCAAAGGGCTCCCATACTCGCAATTTTTGCGAGTACGGCGTATTACCTCAGATCCGGAGGAGACCCATAGGGCACTGGAGGAGATGAAGTATAAATTTGCGGAGCGAGGGTACCCCATAAGGGAACTGGAGTTTTCTAAACAACGGGTACTAAGCATGACTAGACAACAGGTATTGGAAGCTGGCCCTAAAAAACGGGAAACTAGGGATATCTTTCCCTGGATTAACAAGTATACCAATAGGAGTCAGAGAGTAGTGAAGAAAGCCAAACAAATGTGGCCCATCATACAAACAGATGGAGCTTTGTCATCTTTGGCTAGTACAGCCTTACTACCAAGTCATACAAGGGGGCGAAATATCAATGATCACATAGTGAAACTTGATATAACAGAATTGGCTAGGAATAGGGAATCCCACTTTTTGAGACCTAAAAATGGATGTTACCGTTGTCTAGGATGTGCCACCTGTAATACACTAACAGTAGGCACAACATTTAACCATCCACTAACAGGTCGTAAAATTCCCATCAAACACAGAATGACGTGCACCTCCACACATGTGGTTTACTTACTCACGTGCCCATGTGGTCTTGCATACGTAGGCAAGACCATAAGACAGTTTCGTGAGCGTATGGCACTCCACAGGAGTGCCATCAAGAAGGCATTGGAGAAGAGGGAGAGTGAACAACCCTTTGCACGGCATTGTATGCAATATGGTCATGGGGTAGCCAGTATTAGGGCCATCCTAATTGACCATGTCCCCCGCAAACTTAGGGGGGGCAATAGGGATAGGGCCCTGCTACAGTTAGAGTCCAGATGGATTTTTAATTTGGGAACATTGTCCCCCAGGGGGCTTAATGAGAACCTGGGTCTACAATGTTTTCTGTAGAAAAATAACACAGGTATACTAACCTATAATTGTTTCTAACCTACTCCGTTATATTCATGACTACACTTCCCTTCCCATATATATTGCTCTCTTTGTACATTGTTTTCTCCGTACAAAATATTTTTCATAAATGTTTAGTTACTATCTTTATTAAATATAGTGGGTTATGTATTGATAACTAGAGAATATTAGATGATAAGGTTTCAGCTGTTTACACTGAGCGTGGCGTATCCTGAGCTTTTAATGTTTATGTATTCTGTTATATGTTTTTTAATCATCATGCAAATATTGTATGTGCATTATTCTTTCCATGGTTGACGCATTGCTGTCTGTTTACAGTCACCATGGTTACCTCTCTGCGACGCGGCGCACCGTGACGTCAGCGGAAGCAACACGGAAGTGGGGCCACTCGAACTGGCGGGCGGTCGCGCCGTGGAGCAGGTGAGTATGTTCTGCCTTAATGTCTCTGTCTGTATCCTATAAAATGTTCTATGTTTGTTTTATTTGGCTTGTCTGGCCCTGAGGACGGGGCGCTGTCCCCGAAACATGTTGGCAAATAAATTGACTTGAATTAATACAGCTACAAAGTCTGCTTGAGTGCCGCCTGCAAACCCATACCTATATATATATATATATTTATATATTTATACACACGTGTGTGTGTGTGTGTGTGTGTGTGTGTGTGTGTGTGTGTGTGTGTGTGTGTAACAGGCGGCACTCTCCAGTCTTTGCTTGAAAATTTAAGAAAAGTCCTTTATTGGATCCTTTAAAGGACTTGTATTAAATTCTCTAGCAAAGACTGTTGAGTGCCGCCTATTACACACATCCGTAATAGCTCGTTTAGAGCTTAGGAGGGCACCGCAGCAAGTAAAGATGTTATCCCTTTGGAGTGCTGGGCAACTGGAATTGATATATATATATATATATCTATATATATCTATATATATATATATATATATATATATTAATATATATATATATATATATACCTTAAAAAAGTGTTTTGTTTTTTTCAAACATTGGAACATCCGTTGGCACCAACAGACAATGGGAACATGGGAAACATTGCGACCATCACGACTTTAATTTTAACAGCCGCGCAGCCACCAGGTGCACACTGGTTGGGGTCTGGTAGGCGGGGGCGGGATTATTTACACTACCCTAGCAGCTGCCCAGAGCCAGATTAAGCCTTGGGTGGGAGTGGGGGGTCACGGGCACTTAAAACAGGGGGGGGGGGGCGGAGAAAGGGGGGGAGGGTGTGGTAGAGAGCCCTCCTGGAATGGGTCATGTTGGGAGGTATGGACTGTGTATATTCAATTTAAACCAATGGTGTATAATAGATTTAAACTAATAGTTTAATAATGTCTGGGTACTGTTTCACCTAATTGAAAGACAACTATTTTATACAGTTTTCTTGTAGTGGAAAAAAACAAACTTAACCTTAAAATACACATCAAAAAATCAATTCTATAATCTATCTTGCAAAATACAATAACAACAGCCTCTGTGTGTGTCTCTCTCTCTAGAGCCGATTGCTCTCATTAGATAACAGGTTACACAGGTTACCCAGACACCCAGATGGGGGGAAGAGAAGCTGGGATCCCTGGGTCACTTACAACTCTCTGCCCCTCCTATCTCTCTGGTTGGGAAGCTCTATTGGTAGCTCATAAAACCTGATAATCCTGTGTCTCTGCCTGCATTGCATACTGTCCTGCTCGCATTCTTGCTGCCTAGTTCTGCTGCTGCACAAGAGGGAGAGCTAATGATGTCAGTGCTCTCTAGCTGGGAGGGCTTCTAACAGAGGGGGACTGGTCTACAATATCCCCTGTGCCCCATCTTAATCTGGCTATCCGGCCACCAGGTGGGGGGGTCCTGCTGTGGTGACTGATCAGCAGTGATCGTCAGCATGGCAAACACTGGGGGAGGTGCAGGGAGGCAGAGGGACCTTCCGGTTCCCTTGAGAGCTGCATCTGTGAGCTGGTTCTCTTCTCTGCAGTCGCACATGCTGTCTGTCTGACTGGTCGCATCCTGTGCGACCAGACCAGATAAGGCATTTGCTGCTGTGGCTTCATCTGATGCGACCATTCCAGACAAGTGGTTAAGGGCCTGATTGAAACCTGACCGCAGATCCCCTGCAGCATGCAGATTCACGATTATCGAGAATCTTCGGCTGTGCAAGGTCTATTCTGTGCATGCGCAGAACGGTCCTTGTAATCTCGCCCGCACTTCCCCTCTGCCAATGCCTGACTGATAGTCACCAGCATTGCGGGTGTGGGGAGGCCTGCGTTCCCAGAAAGAGAGGGCTGTCTCCCCATTTTTCTGGGAGGGGAGGGTCACAGCATGCAGACTTCCTGGCCTCGCTGACCCCACTTCCATCGGTCAGCTTATTCAGCTGGCCATCTGCATGGAGCATCACGACCGATGGTTACGATGTTGGATCCCAGCTTGCGACATCAGTCACAGTGCTGGAAACGCAGCTACATGCAGGTGGCGTCTCTTCTACTGAGACATCTTCTGCATGTCCCTCCTTCATATCGGACGGAAATACAATGCTGCTTGCATGAAGCACTGCATTTCCACCCATCTTGGATTGAGGCCCTAAAATCAATGAAAGCAGCTAAAATCATTGAATTTTTGCAATCTAAAACCTGAAATTCAGATTTTAAATCTAAACTCTGAACTGCGGGAAGATCCAAACTGGGACTTAGGGTCTAATTCAGATCTGATCACAGCAGCAAATTTGTGAGCAGTTGGGCAAAACCATGTGCACTACAGGGGGGGAGGCAGATATAACACGTGCAGAGAGAGTTAGATTTTGGTGTGGTGAGTTCAATCTGCAATCTACTTTGCAGTGTAAAAATAAAGCAGCCAGTATTTACCCTGCACAGAAACAATATAACCCACCCAAGTCTAACTCTCTCTGCACATGTTATATCTGCCCCACCTGCAGTGCTCATGGTTTTGCCCATTAGCTAAAAAATTTGCTGCTGCGATCAGGTCTGAATTAGGCCCTCAGTTCGGATTGGATCCCCAACAGCACATCTCAAATTGTAAGTGAAATCCCAGAGAGCTGTGAGGAATAAATGGAGTGATCTCCAGCTGCAAATAGTCACAGACCGGCGGCATGCCACATCGCAGCAAAGATAAGCATGGCTACATCTGTATATCATAAATGGAGCAAACAAATTATATATAATAAAGCTTAATTCCCTACTGTAAATTATAAGGGTTGTAGAAGTGGGTTGGGGTCAGGTGACCGGCGGCCAGGATCCCGGTGGTCAGCTCACCGATGCCAAGATCCCGTCCGCCAGAATGCCGACAGGGGTCGAGCGCAATAAAGCCCCTTGCGGGCTCGCTGCGCTCATCACAGGTTCTATTCCAGTGATGGCTAACCTTGACACTCCAGCTGTTGTTGAACTACACATCTCAGCATGCCCTGCATCAGTTTTATCATGGCTAAATAACAAAACTAGCAGGGCATGCTGGGATATGTAGTTCAACAACAGCTGGAGTGTCAAGGTTAGCCATCACTGTTCTATTCCCACTCTATGGGTGTCGTGGACACCCACGAGTGGAAATAGTTCTGGGCCCCCTGCCGGCATTCTGGCGGCTGAGATCCCAGCATCTGTATGCTGAGCGCCGGGATCTCAAGTACTAGAATCATAACTACATCCCGGAGAAGTCATATGTGCTATGTGAAATACACATTTTCCAGTGTAATTTAACTTCATTTGATTATAAAATATATACACTGGAGAAATTACTATGAGCAGGATTAGTACTTTGCGGGGCCACCTTTGCCCTTATTATGGCTTGAATTCTTCTATGCCTGGATTCTACTGTCAGTATGTTTCGTAGGGAATATTAGTCCACATGCAATGAACTGCGTCTTCCAGTTCATGAAAGTTGTGGTTCGAGTAGGATCCGTGCCTTTGTGCTGTTGTCTCCATTTCCTCACCCTACCATCTGCATGGCGTAACTGAAAATGTGCCTTTATCATGAGGCCTTACAATAGACAATAACATGGCCCTGAGTGGGCACTGCTATCATGCAGTGTAGGGACTACCAATAATCAGAGAAGCCGTGAAGGGGACCGGCAGCTTACCATGTACAGTATTTGCAAATACATGCAACAAATGTCTCTGAATTTCTATTACCATATAGTTTTCAAGTGTTGATGCAAGTACTATTTAGTGTGCAGGGGGATGCCTGGGGGTATAAAGCCCCCCCACACCCCCTTTTGTTTTCTGTTTGCTGTGAGCCCTCCCTTTCATGCACCTGATAAGTGCTGCCAGATTAATTAAGCAGCTTCCACTGTGTTTACATCATAAATCTCTGTATAACCTATTTATTTTATTTGTACTGTTGAAATGTAATTGCATCATCGATGAATCATAACTATACACAGTTACCTGTTCAATTCCCAAGTAATGCCTCACTTTGTGTCTTACCTTGCGCACAGCGGCACACCTGTCCCTGGCAGATCGTGCCCAGAAGTTTACTGCTGTCTTCCACGTGGTAGAATTTAGTGCAGCGGTTTTCTATCAAGAGAGAAAATACAAATATTTAAGTCTGTTACTTAAAAAAGGCTGGCCAGATTAAATTGATCTAGACATGTTGGTGAAGAAAAGAAGTCAAGAGAAGATTATTGATTATATGTTTGAGATAAAATTCTAGGTGTAACGGTAAGGTAGCACAAAGTTGGTAAAGAAGATTGGCGGCAGACTAAATGAACAGATATACAGGAACCATCCTGGCTATCTGGCTGTCACAAATACATTTTCAAATTATACTAATGAGGAAGTTGATGAAAATAATGTTGTTGATGCAGATTGTTCGATGTACTGTATCTCTTCCTTGTACAGATGCCAGTGGTGTAACTACAAATTTTGTGCCCCCCTGCCAAAAAAGTTTCTGGTGCCCCCATCACACTCCATCCTATTGTGTCTGCTCGTTGTCAGGGGTTCTGCTCATTGCCAGGGGATACCCGCAGTCTCCACCATGGGTCTACAGTCCCCAGTAGGGGCCACTGTTTGCACCCGCCCCCTTCATACTATTGAAAATGTCCCTCCCAAAATTGCCACCGCCTCCTCTAGCATCCTCAATAAATGTCTCCTCTGAGGTGGCGGACATTTTGGGAGGGACATCTCTCCCACGGTGCTGCCACTCAGGCCGGCGGCTCCCCAATGCTGCACTGACAGTGGTGTGGTGGCTCGGGACAGCTGTCCCCACAGCGCCCGCAAGCCACCCAGCACCTCCAAGCCACCACAGTGTCTTCGGGGACTGTTTCTACGCCAATGGCAGATGCTGGAATGCTTGTTACTATACAAGGTTTTCATGCTTTTCATGAATCACTTGAAGGAACTTGTTTCAAAAAAAGTTGAGGAGCCTAGATGGTTAATGTTACCATCTCTACTTACTTTGGCTTGATAAAGGCTGCAGATGCCCCATCAAATGTTGTCTGGGTTGGGATACATATATTTCTTAATGCTAGAAGTTGTTTTTTTTCTGTCTTTTATTTCCAGACAAAACAATGTCCTTATCATGGAAATAAGTTAGTACCACTGGTGGCTCAATTCCGATCCAGTCATAATTGCATTCCCATTACTGTTGTACATAACATACCCTCTCATCCTGATGCATTTTAGCAACTTACGAACTAACATCCGCAGTTTCTACAGTATCAGTGTTTAGATCATTATTGTTCCTTCTTGTTTATATGTTTCCATATGTTTGATAAATGGTGGAAGGAGGCTGCTCTGTAATTAGAATCTGACATGTCAGAATCACATATAGCACTAATGGACACCCTTATGGTTCTATGACTTCTCAATTTCCTCTTCTGCTTAAGTTTCCTTTTCAGGCAATTATATGGGTGTTATTAAGCATACATCACCGTGTACTTGTCAGAGCATTAGCAGGACAACTACTGTACTCGCTAAAACTGGCCATCGCCTGGGGATGCGGTTACCATCCCAAAGGTCAGGATCCCAGCGCACACGATACCTGCGCCGGAATCCAGACACGTGACGGAATGCCGACGCTGGTATCCCGAAAGGGGCCAGGACACTGACGCCGGAATCCTGACCGTCTGGATCCTGATCGTCGGCACAGTGGGGTGGGTAAGTACTATGCCGTGGATAGGGGTTAGATTTAGGCAACCCTCTGGGGACTGAGGGTTAGGGTGCAGAGGGGGAGGGTTAGGATTAGGGTGCGGGGAGTAAGGGTTAGGCACCACCAGGGGGGGTTAGGGTTAGGCTGCAGGGGGGTGGGGGTGGGGTGGAGGGTTAGGGTAAGGCACCTAAAAGGGAGGTTTAGGGTAGTTTAGAGGAAGCGTTAGAGTAGCTATCTTCCTTAGTTTGTAACAAATCATATTAGTCACCTTTCCCTTCCTAATTAAATCTAGTTCAATCAAGAGCTGATGTTTTATTTGACATTGTCAAACATAACTTGGATTTTGAAGCGCATGTTCTTACACTTTCATGTCACATGACCTTTTTGACTGGTAGATGCAAAGTGGTCATTAGGAAATTGATTGTAAATTACTTTAAATCATTAATAAATATTTATGCTAATAATAATAATAATAATAATATAGTAACAAAATCAGCTCCAAATTACATTTGGCAATTGTTTCAATGAAATGCAAAACAAACAAAAAGATGGTTCTACAACTTCATCGATGGATGGCCTTGACTATAGAAGACTATGAGCGTCTTCACACACAGATCTCTGGAGTTAGATCTAGAAGATCCTTTTAGGTGTACACCATGGATTGCCATGTGCTGGGCGACAGCTACGCATGTGCAATAGAGCTACCGGCTCATAAACCCAGAAGTCATCAAAACGCATGGGACAGCTCTTATTGGTAGAGCTGTCCCTTTTGTAAGTATTTGCAAATATATGGGGGAGGGGGGTCTTGGACTGAACTCTAAACATAATAAGAGGTGCTACAATGCTGAGTCTTGTAGTTCAATACAGAAGCAATGAGAAAATGCATGTGCACACTCTAAGTACTGAACCCTGCTAATCAGAATAGTTGTAATAAACTCTGCATTATAACACTAAGTAAAATATGAACCTTGGGAAAGTTAGGGACCCACCAGATGAAGTCACCTGGTCTCAGTTGGTAGGCCAATTATTTTGGCCAAAATGATGCTAAGCACCTCAATTTTGCTCAATGTTATATTACAGAGTTTTTTTTATACTTATTCTGATTAGCAGTGGTTAGTATTTAGAGTGTGCACCTGCATTTTTTTTTGTATTCACAAATATTTCTGTATTTGTCATTAATAAACACCGCTATTCATGCGATAAGGGGCGGGATGTATCGCATACAATATGTGTTGCATGATTCATCCTGAAATTAGTTCACAGGTAATCACTAAAATCCTTCTGCCTTAAGGTATGAGTTTTAAAATAAAGGGTTATGGTTCATCTTACCTGGGGAGTAATAGTCATACACTGTGACAGACGCGGGCTGGATGAGGCCAACTTCAAAGTACTGGTGGAGATTGAACTGCATACACTCCTCCTCTGTGCGAGAAATCTGCGAGTGCAGAATGCAATATTATGAATGGTGAATATAACAAAAAGTGACATGATGTTAGCGTAATAAAACCTGGAATCAACCCATTAGCATCTTAAAGCACATCGGAACCTTGGGACTAATGCAGAGATGGATGCTAATGCAATTACAGCTGTGGTCCCATATGCAGCGGCTGTGCCAATATATGCTAATGCTGTCGCCATTTGGAAATGTATGGAAACGTTCACCGGCAGCTTTGCTAATCTCAACAACAGTCTCAGCAACTCTGTGGCAGAATGGCCACGTGTCCTGAAACGCCGGAGCCATCTTTTAATACGTATGGGATTGCAGATGCAGGCAGCGACATGACGTAAAATGACCTACATTTTTGCCACCACTCCCCTAGCCTTGCAGCACTCCCCCATGTCTCTGTATGCTAGGTTGGCGGAGTAGAGTAATTGGCCAGCCCTGCTCTCTCTCTACATGGCGGGAGTGGACCAACAGGCCGTCAGCCCTTCTGGCATTTGCCAGAAGTTCCAGACGGGCAGTCTGGCCCTGTCTATAGGGTATAAAAGAACAAGTCATTAAATAAGAACAGTAATCAAACATAAACAGTGACTCCCAGTTTGATGCTAAGAAATGGATTTATTGTTGGACATTCTAACCTTGGACATTCCACAATTATGCCTAGAGCACGCAACACTGAGACAATGGGGTAAATTTACTAAACCTTCTAAAACAGAGAATTTGTTATGTTGCTCATAGCAACCAATCAGTTGCTGTCTATCATTTTCTAAAAGGCAATAGAGAAATGCTAGGCAGCATCTGATTGGTTGCTGTGGGCAACAACACCAAATCTCTGTTTGAGAAGCTTTAATAAATTTACCCTTATGATGGCATCTTTAGACACAAATAGATTGAATTTCTAGAATTCAGTATAAATATAGACAGGGGACCAATTCAGCTTAACTAGTCATCTGAGGCTCCATCAGTGGTGCAAGTATGCGGGTACGCTCGGGTACGGAGTACCCTTAAGAATATGGCAGCGGGTACTCAGTACCACCTGCCACACACTTTGCAACCGTGACCACCATTACCACAGTTATAATGCGCCACAAAGTAACAAGACCATGGTGCTTGGCAGCATGACAGCGCCTCCCAGTTTGTCAGGGTTACTGGAAGTGCAACGATGATGTCATGACGCCACATCACACTTCTTCCTCTTGCGGCTGTGGCTGGCGTGAAGAGAGGAGCCTGATTGCACTTTCTCGCAGGGTCTCTTGCTGGGAGCAATACATTTCTAATATAATGTGGACACTACTATATATGTCTATTGTTATGGGGATATTACTACATATTTCTATTGTAATGTGGACATTATTATATATTGTTATTACATTGGGGCATTACTTACTATATATATTTCTTATACTGGGGGCAGCATTACTATGTATATTTCTATTATACTGGAGGCTTTACTATATATTTCTAGCCTTGCCTCCAGAGTGCAAACAAAAGGGGCTTTGTAGTGTCGCCATGCCACTAGTGTCATGTAGCCACTCCCACTTGTGGCGTGTAGCCACACCCTTTCACAACAAATGACCACGCCCATTTTTCAGCACTCAGTACCACTAAGAAAATATTTTTACTTGCACCACTGGGCTCCATGCTGAACTGTCATTTAGGTGCTCACCAATCTGGCAAATTTGGCCAAAAGGTTATCTGGAATATGAGTATACTGTACTGATATATACCCTTGTCTGATGGCAGATGAAATCCAACTTGCCAGCATATGTTTTGTTTCCAGAAATCCTCTCTTGTGTGTATTATAAAGAACAGTACAAGGAGGCTATCTGTCCTTAACAAGGAAGACTATCTATGTAGACCTGAATACTCTAACCAGAACGAAGAGGCAGAGATATTCTTCACTAACAATGGCTGATGTCTTGTCACAGAAAAGCGAGACCAAATCTCTGCTCCAGACGGAAATTTGACACCACCTTGGGCTGGAACTGAAGCCCAGAACAGCTTTCTCCATATGAAAGACCAGACATAGTACTCTACAAGATAAGTCCACCAACTCAGACACTTGTCTTGCAGAGTCAATAGCTAATGAAAAAAACACCTTCAAGTTTAGGATCTCAAAGTCAAAAGAGTCATGAGGCTTGAATGCAGATTTTGTAATGCAGAAAGGACCAAGTATTAGTTCCCATAGAACAACCGGTATAGTATAACATAAAAACAATGGTGACTGAGTGGCCCCACACTAGGAGACATGAGCGGTGCAGATAAATGCTGAATATGACTGTCTCCCCCAGTGGACTTCTCATAGAGAACCATTAGAAATTAAACAAGAGCTGAAAAGAAGAAAATTAAATACAGTAAATGGATAGCAGAAGAATTAAAGCTCTACTCCTTGGGAACTAAAATAAATACTCTCATGTTGGTGCCGTGGGGGAAAAAGGGAGAAGACAGACATGAACAGGTTTTAGTTTAAATGAGTGCCTACTACTGCAATAGTGATGTCTACAACCCAAGGCTAGCAGCACCCTCAAAGTGGATGGATGACAAATAGTCATGCAGTGACAGAAATAACTTTTCATGAACATTTGTCACTTAAAAAACAATTGACATCTCCCAAGAAGCCAAGAATCACTATGTCCTCCTACACAATGTACTACTACGGAATATTAGAGAAGAACAGCCAAGAACAACAGAAGGCTACAGTGAGTACTATTTTCTATTAATGAGAGTAATGTCTCACCTTGTCGGTGTACAGGATTAATGTTCCTTTATCAAATTCCCCATTATTGATCTCATAGTTGGTGATGATTCTGTCCACTCCCTTTTTAAGCTGCAATTACAGGCAATATTAACTGTGAATAACAAACGTAATAATATACATCCTAGAGTAATTTCAGATGTGTTCTAATTCACCATTCCATTCCAACATGTACCGATAGATCCACAGTTATCTTGGCCTCTTTGCTGCGCCTAGGCACACCATGGTTTATTTACATAAACCCTTCATCTATTGTTCTCAGCTGCAATACAATACAGAGAACAATACAGCAGGGGATTAAGTCCGACTGCCCAGTCTAGGTTAATCCTATTAAAGGCCAAAATAAACGTGGAACCATCTGTATGGGCATAAGGGGTGAGCTAACTCATACCATGAACAAGCACCAAGGGGTTAGTGTCTTCTTTGGATGTAACTTTGGGGCAGATGTATTAAGCCGGGAGAAGTGATAAAGCAGTGATAAGTGCAAGGTGATAATGCACCAGCCAATCGGCTCCAAGTTGTAAATTAACAGTTAGGAGCTGATTGGCTGGTGTGAATTCACCTTCCACTTATCACTGCTTTATACTTCTTTAAGCTTAATACATCTGCCCCTTTCTCTGAAGAAGTTACAGCTATAGCGAAACACACCAGGCAGTGTGCTACTTATACGTTTTATAACAAACCATTTGATTTGAACATTGGAAAATATCCTGAACATACAGAGCTGGCCCTACATACTTCTTCAATTGTTAAGTTCTTAGGAACGTTCTTGATGAGTAATTCACTTCTAGTGAACCCTTGTCCCTAAGGAAATCAACATGTTCTCCAGGACTTAAATTTGGGTAGTGATAATTTAGCAAATTATGGTTGGCAGTACAGTCTAATAATTGAAATTACACAATGACCTTAAGGTTTCAAATTAAGGTACTGGTACTATGTCATCAGAAACTGATGGTGGACCAGTAGGACACAGAAATTAGCTGGATGCTGCATGTTGCAGGACACAACATGAACACATAGAGGTCCTGATGCACAGTTATATGTACAAATGTTTACAGAATGTATTTCATGCTTTTTACCACAGTGTGTTAGCTCCTGGGGCAAGCGTACACAAGTACACTGAGGTTTAGTGTTTGATTCCCAAACACATCACTAACAGAATGGAGTTTGCATGTTCTCCCCAATGCTTGCATATGTTTATTTATCAGTTATTTATTTAGCGCACACATATTCTACAGCACTTTACAGAGACTATTTGGCCATTTACATGAGTCCCTACCCCAGCGGAGCTTGCAATCTACGGGGGATATGTACTAAGCAGTGAAAAGAGCAGAGAAGTGAGGCAGTGGAGAAATTGCCCATGGCAACCAATCAGCATCGAAGTAACATATATAATTTGCATACTTCCAAATTATACAGAGCAGCTGATTGGTTGCCACTGGCTCATTTCTCCACGCTTATCACTGCTTAGTGCATTTCCCCCTATATTACTTACCACATGTACACGCACACACATTCACGCTAAGGTTAATTTTGTTGGGCGTCAATTAACCTACTAGTATATGTTTGGATTGTGGGAGGAAACCTGAGGAAACCCACGCAGGTACGGGGAGAATATACAAACTCCACACAGTTAGGGCCATGGTGGGAATCAAACCCATGACCTCAGTGCAGTGAGGCTGTAATGCTAACCATTACACCATCCGTGAAGTGTTTGGGTAGTCCGGTATCCCCCAAACACTTCAAAAACATGCTGGTAGGTGAATTGGTTCCAGATAAAAACCCTAGTGTATGTGCAGGAAATACAGATTGTAAGCTCCACTGGGGCAGGGACCAATGTGAATGGCCAAATATTCTCTGTAAAGCGCTGCCGAAAGATGTGTGCATTGTATAAATAACTGGTAGACAAAATAATTGTGCTTTTTCCTGAATTTTGCCTCTTTTTCGCATTGTAGTCACACAAAGTTGCTTATATAAGGGGACATTCCGAGTTGATCACTCGCTGCCGATTTTGCAGCGATCAGGTAAAAAAAAAACAGCAAACCTACGCATGCACCACAATGCGCACGCGCGTCGTACGGGTACACACAGCATCATTGCTGGGCAATGCTTCTAGCAACTAATCCATTCGCACAGCCGATCGCAAGGAGATTGACAGGAAGAGGGCGTTTATGGGTGTCAACTGACCGTTTTCTGGGAGTGTTTGGGAAAACGCAGCTGTGTCCAGGCATTTGCAGGGCGGGTAGATGTATTTTAATTAGCTGCGCTAATGAGATATAAGCTGCTTTCTTAAGAATTGTTAATGTGATGTTTAAAAGAAAGCGCTGTGGATGTTAATTAAATGTGTGCATTAAGTGTATAGTGATTAAATTATAAAAAGGGTACCTGTAAAATAGAAAAATTATTATTAGTGATATAATGTTTACACTCTTTTGAGTAGAGATGAGCGGGTTCGGTTTCTTTGAATCCGAACCCGCACGAACTTCACTTTTTTTTTCACGGGTCCGAGCGACTCGGATCTTCCCGCCTTGCTCGGTTAACCCGAGCGCGCCCGAACGTCATCATGACGCTGTCGGATTCTCGCGAGACTCGGATTCTATATAAGGAGCCGCGCGTCGCCGCCATTTTCACACGTGCATTGAGATTGATAGGGAGAGGACGTGGCTGGCGTCCTCTCCATTAGAATAGATTAGAAGAGAGAGAGAGAGAGAGAGATTGTGCAGACAGAGTTTACCACAGTGACCAGTGCAGTTGTTGTTAAGTTAACTTTTATTTAATATATCCGTTCTCTGCTATATCCGTTCTCTGCCTGAAAAAAACGATACACAGCAGTCACACAGTGTGACTCAGTCTGTGTGCACTCAGCTCAGCCCAGTGTGCTGCACATCAATGTATAAAAGCTTATAATAATTGTGGGGGAGACTGGGGAGCACTGCAGGTTGTTATAGCAGGAGCCAGGAGTACATAATATTATATTAATTTAAAATTAAACAGTGCACACTTTTGCTGCAGGAGTGCCACTGCCAGTGTGACTAGTGGTGACCAGTGCCTGACCACCAGTATAGTAGTATATTGTTGTATACTATCTCTTTATCAACCAGTCTATATTAGCAGCAGACACAGTACAGTGCGGTAGTTCACGGCTGTGGCTACCTCTGTGTCGGCAGTCGGCACTCGGCAGGCAGTCCGTCCATCCATAATTGTATAATTATATACCACCTAACCGTGGTATTTTTTTTTCTTTCTTTATACCGTCGTCATAGTCATACTAGTTGTTACGAGTATACTACTATCTCTTTATCAACCAGTGTACAGTGCGGTAGTTCACGGCTGTGGCTACCTCTGTGTCGGCAGTCGGCAGGCAGTCCGTCCATCCATAATTGTATTATTATAATATATACCACCTAACCGTGGTTTTTTTTTCATTCTTTATACCGTCATAGTGTCATACTAGTTGTTACGAGTATACTACTATCTCTTTATCAACCAGTGTACAGTGCGGTAGTTCACGGCTGTGGCTACCTCTGTGTCGGCAGTCGGCAGGCAGTCCGTCCATCCATAATTGTATTATAATATATACCACCTAACCGTGGTTTTTTTTTCATTCTTTATACCGTCATAGTGTCATACTAGTTGTTACGAGTATACTACTATCTCTTTATCAACCAGTGTACAGTGCGGTAGTTCACGGCTGTGGCTACCTCTGTGTCGGCAGTCGGCAGGCAGTCCGTCCATCCATAATTGTATTATAATATATACCACCTAACCGTGGTTTTTTTTTCATTCTTTATACCGTCATAGTCAGTCATACTAGTTGTTACGAGTATACTACTATCTCTTTATCAACCAGTGTACAGTGCGGTAGTTCACGGCTGTGGCTACCTCTGTGTCGGCACTCGGCAGGCAGTCCGTCCATCCATAATTGTATTATAATATATACCACCTAACCGTGGTTTTTTTTTCATTCTTTATACCGTCATAGTGTCATACTAGTTGTTACGAGTATACTACTATCTCTTTATCAACCAGTGTACAGTGCGGTAGTTCACGGCTGTGGCTACCTCTGTGTCGGCAGTCGGCAGGCAGTCCGTCCATCCATAATTGTATTATAATATATACCACCTAACCGTGGTTTTTTTTTCATTCTTTATACCGTCATAGTGTCATACTAGTTGTTACGAGTATACTACTATCTCTTTATCAACCAGTGTACAGTGCGGTAGTTCACGGCTGTGGCTACCTCTGTGTCGGCAGTCGGCAGGCAGTCCGTCCATCCATAATTGTATTATAATATATACCACCTAACCGTGGTTTTTTTTTCATTCTTTATACCGTCATAGTCAGTCATACTAGTTGTTACGAGTATACTACTATCTCTTTATCAACCAGTGTACAGTGCGGTAGTTCACGGCTGTGGCTACCTCTGTGTCGGAACTCGGCAGGCAGTCCGTCCATCCATAATTGTATTACAATATATACCACCTAACCGTGGTTTTTTTTTCATTCTTTATACCGTCATAGTCAGTCATACTAGTTGTTACGAGTATACTACTATCTCTTTATCAACCAGTGTACAGTGCGGTAGTTCACGGCTGTGGCTACCTCTGTGTCGGAACTCGGCAGGCAGTCCGTCCATCCATAATTGTATTACAATATATACCACCTAACCGTGGTTTTTTTTTCATTCTTTATACCGTCATAGTCAGTCATACTAGTTGTTACGAGTATACTACTATCTCTTTATCAACCAGTGTACAGTGCGGTAGTTCACGGCTGTGGCTACCTCTGTGTCGGAACTCGGCAGGCAGTCCGTCCATCCATAATTGTATTATTATAATATATACCACCTAACCGTGGTTTTTTTTTCATTCTTTATACCGTCATAGTGTCATACTAGTTGTTACGAGTATACTACTATCTCTTTATCAACCAGTGTACAGTGCGGTAGTTCACGGCTGTGGCTACCTCTGTGTCGGCACTCGGCAGGCAGTCCGTCCATCCATAATTGTATTACAATATATACCACCTAACCGTGGTTTTTTTATACCACCTAACCGTGGCAGTCCGTCCATAATTGTATACTAGTATCCAATCCATCCATCTCCATTGTTTACCTGAGGTGCCTTTTAGTTCTGCCTATAAAATATGGAGAACAAAAAAGTTGAGGTTCCAAAATTAGGGAAAGATCAAGATCCACTTCCACCTCGTGCTGAAGCTGCTGCCACTAGTCATGGCCGAGACGATGAAATGCCAGCAACGTCGTCTGCCAAGGCCGATGCCCAATGTCATAGTACAGAGCATGTCAAATCCAAAACACCAAATATCAGAAAAAAAAGGACTCCAAAACCTAAAATAAAATTGTCGGAGGAGAAGCGTAAACTTGCCAATATGCCATTTACCACACGGAGTGGCAAGGAACGGCTGAGGCCCTGGCCTATGTTCATGGCTAGTGGTTCAGCTTCACATGAGGATGGAAGCACTCAGCCTCTCGCTAGAAAACTGAAAAGACTCAAGCTGGCAAAAGCACCGCAAAGAACTGTGCGTTCTTTGAAATCCCAAATCCACAAGGAGAGTCCAATTGTGTCGTTTGCGATGCCTGACCTTCCCAACACTGGACGTGAAGAGCATGCGCCTTCCACTATTTGCATGCCCCCTGCAAGTGCTGGAAGGAGCACCCGCAGTCCAGTTCCTGATAGTCAGATTGAAGATGTCAGTGTTGAAGTACACCAGGATGAGGAGGATATGGGTGTTGCTGGCGCTGGGGAGGAAATTGACCAGAAGGATTCTGATGGTGAGGTGGTTTGTTTAAGTCAGGCACCCGGGGAGACACCTGTTGTCCGTGGGAGGAATATGGCCGTTGACATGCCAGGTGAAAATACCAAAAAAATCAGCTCTTCGGTGTGGAGGTATTTCACCAGAAATGCGGACAACAGGTGTCAAGCCGTGTGTTCCCTTTGTCAAGCTGTAATAAGTAGGGGTAAGGACGTTAACCACCTCGGAACATCCTCCCTTATACGTCACCTGCAGCGCATTCATAATAAGTCAGTGACAAGTTCAAAAACTTTGGGTGACAGCGGAAGCAGTCCACTGACCAGTAAATCCCTTCCTCTTGTAACCAAGCTCACGCAAACCACCCCACCAACTCCCTCAGTGTCAATTTCCTCCTTCCCCAGGAATGCCAATAGTCCTGCAGGCCATGTCACTGGCAAGTCTGACGAGTCCTCTCCTGCCTGGGATTCCTCCGATGCATCCTTGCGTGTAACGCCTACTGCTGCTGGCGCTGCTGTTGTTGCCGCTGGGAGTCGATGGTCATCCCAGAGGGGAAGTCGTAAGCCCACTTGTACTACTTCCAGTAAGCAATTGACTGTTCAACAGTCCTTTGCGAGGAAGATGAAATATCACAGCAGTCATCCTACTGCAAAGCGGATAACTGAGTCCTTGACAACTATGTTGGTGTTAGACGTGCGTCCGGTATCCGCCGTTAGTTCACAGGGAACTAGACAATTTATTGAGGCAGTGTGCCCCCGTTACCAAATACCATCTAGGTTCCACTTCTCTAGGCAGGCGATACCGAGAATGTACACGGACGTCAGAAAAAGACTCACCAGTGTCCTAAAAAATGCAGTTGTACCCAATGTCCACTTAACCACGGACATGTGGACAAGTGGAGCAGGGCAGGGTCAGGACTATATGACTGTGACAGCCCACTGGGTAGATGTATGGACTCCCGCCGCAAGAACAGCAGCGGCGGCACCAGTAGCAGCATCTCGCAAACGCCAACTCTTTCCTAGGCAGGCTACGCTTTGTATCACCGCTTTCCAGAATACGCACACAGCTGAAAACCTCTTACGGCAACTGAGGAAGATCATCGCGGAATGGCTTACCCCAATTGGACTCTCCTGTGGATTTGTGGCATCGGACAACGCCAGCAATATTGTGTGTGCATTAAATATGGGCAAATTCCAGCACGTCCCATGTTTTGCACATACCTTGAATTTGGTGGTGCAGAATTTTTTAAAAAACGACAGGGGTGTGCAAGAGATGCTGTCGGTGGCCAGAAGAATTGCGGGACACTTTCGGCGTACAGGCACCACGTACAGAAGACTGGAGCACCACCAAAAACTACTGAACCTGCCCTGCCATCATCTGAAGCAAGAAGTGGTAACGAGGTGGAATTCAACCCTCTATATGCTTCAGAGGTTGGAGGAGCAGCAAAAGGCCATTCAAGCCTATACAATTGAGCACGATATAGGAGATGGAATGCACCTGTCTCAAGTGCAGTGGAGAATGATTTCAACGTTGTGCAAGGTTCTGATGCCCTTTGAACTTGCCACACGTGAAGTCAGTTCAGACACTGCCAGCCTGAGTCAGGTCATTCCCCTCATCAGGCTTTTGCAGAAGAAGCTGGAGGCATTGAAGAAGGAGCTAACACGGAGCGATTCCGCTAGGCATGTGGGACTTGTGGATGCAGCCCTTAATTCGCTTAACAAGGATTCACGGGTGGTCAATCTGTTGAAATCAGAGCACTACATTTTGGCCACCGTGCTCGATCCTAGATTTAAAGCCTACCTTGGATCTCTCTTTCCGGCAGACACAGGTCTGCTGGGGTTGAAAGACCTGCTGGTGACAAAATTGTCAAGTCAAGCGGAACGCGACCTGTCAACATCTCCTCCTTCACATTCTCCCGCAACTGGGGGTGCGAGGAAAAGGCTCAGAATTCCGAGCCCACCCGCTGGCGGTGATGCAGGGCAGTCTGGAGCGACTGCTGATGCTGACATCTGGTCCGGACTGAAGGACCTGACAACGATTACGGACATGTCGTCTACTGTCACTGCATATGATTCTCTCAACATTGATAGAATGGTGGAGGATTATATGAGTGACCGCATCCAAGTAGGCACGTCACACAGTCCGTACTTATACTGGCAGGAAAAAGAGGCAATTTGGAGGCCCTTGCACAAACTGGCTTTATTCTACCTAAGTTGCCCTCCCACAAGTGTGTACTCCGAAAGAGTGTTTAGTGCCGCCGCTCACCTTGTCAGCAATCGGCGTACGAGGTTACATCCAGAAAATGTGGAGAAGATGATGTTCATTAAAATGAATTATAATCAATTCCTCCGCGGAGACATTGACCAGCAGCAATTGCCTCCACAAAGTACACAGGGAGCTGAGATGGTGGATTCCAGTGGGGACGAATTGATAATCTGTGAGGAGGGGGATGTACACGGTGATATATCGGAGGGTGAAGATGAGGTGGACATCTTGCCTCTGTAGAGCCAGTTTGTGCAAGGAGAGATTAATTGCTTCTTTTTTGGGGGGGGTCCAAACCAACCCGTCATATCAGTCACAGTCGTGTGGCAGACCCTGTCACTGAAATGATGGGTTGGTTAAAGTGTGCATGTCCTGTTTTGTTTATACAACATAAGGGTGGGTGGGAGGGCCCAAGGATAATTCCATCTTGCACCTCTTTTTTCTTTTCTTTTTCTTTGCATCATGTGCTGATTGGGGAGGGTTTTTTGGAAGGGACATCCTGCGTGACACTGCAGTGCCACTCCTAGATGGGCCCGGTGTTTGTGTCGGCCACTAGGGTCGCTAATCTTACTCACACAGCTACCTCATTGCGCCTCTTTTTTTCTTTGCGTCATGTGCTGTTTGGGGAGGGTTTTTTGGAAGGGACATCCTGCGTGACACTGCAGTGCCACTCCTAGATGTGCCCGGTGTTTGTGTCGGCCACTAGGGTCGCTAATCTTACTCACACAGTCAGCTACCTCATTGCGCCTCTTTTTTTCTTTGCGTCATGTGCTGTTTGGGGAGGGTTTTTTGGAAGGGCCATCCTGCGTGACACTGCAGTGCCACTCCTAGATGGGCCCGGTGTTTGTGTCGGCCACTAGGGTCGCTAATCTTACTCACACAGCTACCTCATTGCGCCTCTTTTTTTCTTTGCGTCATGTGCTGTTTGGGGAGGGTTTTTTGGAAGGGACATCCTGCGTGACACTGCAGTGCCACTCCTAGATGGGCCCGGTGTTTGTGTCGGCCACTAGGGTCGCTTATCTTACTCACACAGCGACCTCGGTGCAAATTTTAGGACTAAAAATAATATTGTGAGGTGTGAGGTATTCAGAATAGACTGAAAATGAGTGTAAATTATGGTTTTTGAGGTTAATAATACTTTGGGATCAAAATGACCCCCAAATTCTATGATTTAAGCTGTTTTTTAGTGTTTTTGGAAAAAAACACCCGAATCCAAAACACACCCGAATCCGACAAAAATAATTCGGTGAGGTTTTGCCAAAACGCGTTCGAACCCAAAACACGGCCGCGGAACCGAACCCAAAACCAAAACACAAAACCCGAAAAATTTCAGGCGCTCATCTCTACAAAAAAGTGGATGTGGTGAAGGAGGTAGCCAGCAACACTTTAATTGTCCTGAATTGCCGTGGTTTCCTACCTTTCCCTATGCTTTGCTCTGGGGCCGCTGAGAGCACTGAGCGCTGAGACCGCTGAGAGCCGCTGGGAGAGCCGCTGAGAGCGCTGAGAGCCGCTGGGAGCACTGCGGCTCTGATGGTTTTCCTCTGCGGCTGTTGGTTGTTGGCGGGGCTGGCAGCGCTTGCGTGTCCCGCTGTGTCCTGGGCTGGCAGCTCGTGTTGCGGCCGATGTTATGGCCGTGCAGAGGGCTTCCTCCTTGAAGTGTAAATGATCTCCAACGCGTTTCATGCACTTCAATGCACCGCTGCCGCCCCGATCCTACACAGCCCGGGCTGTGTAGGATCGGGGCGGCAGCAGTGCATTGAAGTGCATGAAACGCGTTGGAGATCATTTACACTTCAAGGAGGAAGCCCTCTGCACGGCCATAACATCGGCCGCAACACGAGCAGAATAAACACCTGCTGCACCTGAAGCCGGGATCAACATCACGCCGGCGTACAGCCCGCAGGATATAGCGGGACACACAAGCGCTGCCAGCCCAGGAAAAGGTAGGAAACCACGGCAATTCAGGACAATTAAAGTGTTGCTGGCTACCTCCTTCACCACATCCACTCAAAAGAGTGTAAACATTATATCACTAATAATAATTTTTATTTTTTACAGGTACCGCTTTTTATAATTTAATCACTATACACTTAATGCACACATTTAATTAACATCCACAGCGCTTTCTTTTAAACATCACATTTGCAGGGTGGGTGTCTGACGTCAATTCTGGGACCTCCGTCGCTGGAATCATCGCACAGGATAAGTAACTACAGGGCTGGTCTTGTTTTGCACAAAATGTGTTTGTGCCGCTCGGCTGCACAGGCGATCGCACACTTGCAAAACAAAAATACACTCCCTCGTTGGCGGCGACAATGCGTTTGCACGGCTGCTAAAAGTAGCTAGCGCATGATCAACTCGGAATGAGGGCCTAGGTACGTAGGGGGAGTGTATTTTCGCTGTGCAAGTGTGCGATCGCATGTGTAGCTGAGCTGCTAAAACTCTGTGTGTACAGCCTCTGCGCAGCCCAGGACTTACTCTTCCAGTGCAATTGAATCCTGCTGGTCGGGGCCGGAATTGACGTCAGACACCCTCCCTCAAAACGCTTGGACACGCCTGTGTTTTTCTGGACACTCCCTGTAAACAGTCAGCTGCCACCCACAAAGACCTCTTCCTGACAAACACCTTGCGTACGCCCGTGCGAATGGATCCTTTGCACCATCCCGTCGCTGACCGCCAATGCCCATTGTAGCCGTCCGACGCACATGCGATCAGATCTGAATTAGGCCCTAAGTACATTGTGCGGGGCATGGTGCGGGTTGACTGATTGTACCCCTGTCTTTTGCATTTTTACCCAGCATATTGACTAGATCACACAGAAGCTAAATGAAATGCCGCCATCAGTGTTCGGGGTTCCCGTGCGTTGTACTTTTGTCACATCACGACGTGAATAATACATCTCTAGTAAAATGTTAGGTGCGGCTACATAGCAAAGTTTACGGCGCACCAAACAGGGCTATTTCAAGATGAGTGTATACAGGGCAGAAGAGAGCCTGACTGGGCCCAGGTGCTCTTTAGGCACCCTTAAATAAATATACAGATAAAAATAGTACACAAAATCAGTGTCTGCAGTCCAGTCTACACCCCCCCACCCCCTTCACTCTTTGCAGTGCAGAAACATGCAAGGTCTGTCTGCAAAACGGACCTGTGTTTGGCTGTGCATTGGTTCCCATCATGTTCAGCAATGCAGAAGTAAGCTACTAGTTATCCCCACTTGTGCTTGAATGGGTGTAACTGGGGAATACTGGGGCATTTCCATACAGGCTAAGTTTATGGTTGATTCTATTTCGGAGTGGGAGAAGGGACCTTCTGACGTATCTAGGGGAGGAGACACGTCACCAGGGGGAGGAGCTATGTGCGAACAGGGTACCGCCACCTGATTACTAAAGGTAATAGTTGGTGGGGTGGATAGTAGAGGAACTATCCCGCTGGCCTAGCTCCTCCCCCTTGTGTCGTAACTCCTCCCCCTTACGGAAAAGGTCCCTTAGCCCACTTGATTCTAGCATCTACCCTAAGTTTATTGTGCGAATGTCATTGCCTGTATGCAGAGATCTGTGTAATTTGTGCACCAGGTATATGGGGACAGTCAGAGTGAGATAAAGTAGAGGGTACCAACTAGTAAGCTACTAACAATTATTTTACAGGATATGCTGCAAGAATGACAATAAGAAGCTGATTGTTTGGTACTTTATCTCTCTCCATTTTATGTATCCCTAAGATTTTATATATATATATATATATATATATAGGGGAGAATTAAATTGCCTGCGGTGTAATTGTCACACTGGGGGCTATCCAGGCAGGAGAAGCAAATCCCCGAAAACAGAAAGCGGGGCTGTTTATAGCGAAAGCACACAGGTTTTGAACCTGTATGTTTTCGGGAGATAAGGTATTTTATTTTTTCGTGCAGCCAAATTGGATTGCCTAAAAATTACAAGATAAACTTAGGGAAAAATCGCAAAAAAACTTCCACTTTTCGATCCCGATGTTTATTCTTCTTTAATTGAATTCTCCAATATTGTTAAACCATGTTTTATATATTTTCACAAAATGGCATTTGTAACATTAATGGGCAGATTTATTACAATGTTTTTACTAAAATAATGTGAAAAGAGATGTTTTCATACCTTTTCACATTATCTTGGTATTACCTGAATGAATGAATGAATGAATGAATGAATGAATGAATGAATGAATGAAAATGAATGAATGAATGAATGAATGAATGAATGAATGAATGAATGAATGAATGAATGAATGAAAGGACTTATACTTATAATGGGAAATGTGATCTGGTCGAACTTACAGAAAAAAATTTAAAAAATATTCTGCAGTGAGCCCTGTGATAATTACGCCATTTTCAGATAGCGTAATCACAGGACTCACTGTAGATCCTGCACCCGTGCAGAGCTTTCTTTTGGCCGCCGTTTGGAGGGTGCGGTCCGGTCAACGCAGGCGTGGCCGGACCGAATGGGGGGCTGGGCCGCAGCGGCTGCGTGACGTCACACGCAGTCGCTGTGGGCCAGGGAGTGATGAGTAGCTTCCAGCCAACACGCTAAAGCTGCGCTGTTTGGGAGCTACTCTTGAAGTGCAAAGGCATCGCCGCTGTGCAATGCTTTTGGATCTGTGTGTGGGGGGGGGGGGGGACTGATATGCGGGGCGGACTAGCCCTGTGCTGGGCGTCCCCCCGCATGTCAGGGAAGATGATCGTAGCTTAATACCAATTCCGAAGATAAGTCAGAACCCAATGTGACTGTCTGTGAACGATCCGACAGGAAATCCAACCGCCACTTACATATGGCCATGTCATATCCGATCTCTAAAAGATTGTTTATTACCACTGCTGGTACTACCGTGTTGAAGGCGGAACTATAATTGGGTTTCCCGATCACTCTACGAAGAAAACGACACCAACATTTTTTTAAAATTAATGTTGACCTCTTTTCATGTCGACCTACACTGTTGACCTAAGTCTAGTCTAGCTAACATACCACACCCGATAAGACTTAGGTCGACAGTGTCTAGGTCGACCACTATTGGTCGACAGTAAGTAGGTCGACATGGTATCTAGGTCAACAGGGACTCTAGGTCGACATGTACTAGGTTGACATAAAAAAAGGTCGACATGAGTTTTTTACATTTTTTGGGTTGTCGTTTTCTTCGTAGGGTAACTGTGAACCCCAATTGGTGCACCGTGTCCCCTCGCATGGCGAGCGAACTTTGGGCAAGGTGTCTCGCGCCACTACCACTGCACTCGGCACAGGTTACCGTTCCCAAATGTAGTCCCCGTGGAACGTAAAGTATGAAAAAGTTCAAAAAATAAAAACGTTTTGAAAAACTCACGTCGACCTTTTGTCATGTTGACCTAGTACATGTCGACCTAGAGTCCCTGTCGACCTAGAAACCATGTCGACCTACTTACTGTCGACCAATAGTGGTCAGCCTAGACAGTGTCGACCTAGAGACATGCTGCCATGCTGCCATCACTCCATGATTCACTTCTGGTCTTGCTACTCACATTTTTGATCTGGTTCATGTCTGGGGTATAGCCGGTCATCATAGAAATATCAAAGATTGACATGGTGGCTTCTTGGTTTCTGTGGGACCTACAAGAAACAGAAGGAACACACCAGGGCATTTATTACTGCCCAAAAACCTAGTACATTGTAATCAGTAATGTAGGCATTGGTCATAGTACATTGTTTTGGAGGTGTGATGATAACGAGAAGTTTGCATTAAATAGAAAGATTAGGAAATATTTAGCAGTAGTTATTTTTTATTGTGGTACAAAGTGCTGTAGCCTGAATAGAAGGCCTTGAGTATACTGTGCATATTACTGCTACACTGGGTGTCTCTTACTTCTGGGATGTGTACAGCTATAGGATGGGATGTACTATCAGTGATCGCGGGCCATCGCCGGTCATCGCAATGATGATAATTGCATATGTACTGTACTAACATATGCGATTAGCATCACAATGCAATACCAGGGGCTCTCTGCGATCCCTGGTGGTCCGGAGGAGAGGGTTTGCGGCAGTCTCCGCCACCTCCCAGCACCTGGAGATGACGTGTGCTGGGAGTCCCTAGGCTCCTCCTCCCTGCAGCCAGAAGGAGACAAGGCTGTGAGGCGGGGGAGGAGGAGACGGGGGATCCTGGAGCCGAAGAAGCGGGCTGCCAGGACACAGGTGTGTGTGTGTGTGTGTGTGTGTGTGTGGGGGGGGGTGTCGGCTTGTGCGTCGGCTGCAGTGCTGGGCGACGGGTGCGGCCGGTGCGACAGGTTGCAGAAAGAAGCCTATAGGCTTCTATAGGGTATCGCCATTAAAAAGATGTCGCTATCCTCTGCGGTGATACGTGGACGGCCAGGTCTTAGTACATTTGAAAATACTGTAAAACACCTGAAAATGGGGGTTCTTACCGCATTTTTCCCTTACTAAATCCCACCCATAATATACAGCACTAGAAAACGTAGCATTATTAGTACATAAGGTCACTTACCTGGCACAAATGGTCATGTTGACAGTTGATTTAGCACCTTCTGGCCTCTTAGCTGTGTGAAAAGTTTTATACTTATATTACATGTAATAATAAATACAAGTCTGTTAGGTGTCCCCACCTTATGCATTATACAATCACTGTCACTGACCTCTATTCACAGCATTACTGTGCACTTTTCTACAGTATCTCTCTGAATACACTTGTCCCGCCATCCTGCTATACACATGTCCTCACAGGATTCCAACTAAACTATAACCCTGAGGTCATCATCGCTTGGAGAGAAAGAAAAAGTACCAGCCAATCAGGTCCTTACTGCCATGTCACAGGCTGTGTTTTAAAAATGGTAGCTAGGAGCTGATTGGCTGGTACTTTTTTTTTTTATCACTCTCCAAGCGATGATGCATCTGGACATGACACTAGTATGCCTGCCCATTCTCTACTTCTATCTCAGTCCTTCATACTGTATCTTCAGCATATATTGGTCGCCACACGTCTGTGGGTTTATGCAAATGCCACTACCTAGTCCTTCCCCTCATGTACAGCTGAAGATACAAGGACTGTAAAGCCCACTTTAGTGGTTGCTCATGCTGATATACCCAGCGGTGTCACAATGAGTGTGGGGGCTGCACCCATGGTGGGCGTGACACCAAAATGTCTGGGGATACTGGGCATGCCCCTAAAGTGGTGTAAAATATTGGCTTCCACATGGCCACGCCCCCAAAGTGATGTAGAAAATAGCTCTCGCGAGGCCACACCCCATTTTGCTAAACATGGTGGCTCAGAATCAGGCACTATAACGTAATCACCCATAGCTAATGTGCCAGGGAACATTGTTATAGAAATATCAGGATGCCAAATTAGGTCATTTTAGGGTCAAAAGGAAGCAATATAAATGTGCACACACTATAACATAATATATGACTGAACACCCAGATACACCAACGTGAAATTAATAATGCTATGCACAATGCATTGCACACACAGATTGTCATGAATCCTAAAATAGTTGGCAATCTCGTTATGACTTAGTATTATAGATTTTACAACTATAACTGATACCTCACCTGCACCTGTACATTAATACGGGTGGTCTTCAGTTTGCCGGCGGCCGGGCTCCCGACGACCAGCATACCGGCGCCGGAATCCCAACCGCCAGCATATCAACAGCTTTTCTCCCTCTTGGGGGTCCACGACCCCCCTGGAGGGAGAATAGATAGCGTGGCACGCGCAGCGAGCCCGCAAGGGGCTCACTTGCGCTCACTCAGCTGTCCGTATGCCGGTGGTCGGGATTCCAGCACCGGTATGCTGGCCATCGGGAGCCCGACCGCCGGCATAACATACTACACCCCATCAATACAGAGAGAAGACGCTAAGGGGGAGATGTACCAAGCAGTGATAAAAGTGGAGAAGTTGCCCATGGCAAACCAAACAGCATTGACGTAACATTTATCATTTGCATACTATAAAAGTATACAGAGCAGCTGTTATGCTTACACTCAGTTCTGTAGGTTTATAAACTGTGACTTGTGATGCTCACGCAATTACCCACTGCCCAGCAGTCTTTTAGCCTCCTGCAATGTTAGGCTTCTCCTATAGCAGCCGCCTTTCCAGAGTGAATTAGGTCCACCCCGTGCTCAGATGCCCCCAGATTTTATGTATGGACAAGGCGACTATCGGAGGCTGGGCAGGGGTAAATGCAGTACGGTGAGACGTTCACGCGACACAACCTTACTACAATGTTAAGGCATAGACTGAGGAGTATATAAGGTGGGCACGTGAATACAATAAGGCACAGGTTGGAATATAATCTTAACACAATCAAAATGTACATGCAACAATGCACAGGGTGTTATTAGCAATAAGATTGTACATACAAATGATTTGTAAATGCAACAATGCACAGTATGTAATAAGCAACTTAATGAAGTATTAATGCAACAATGCACAAGGTGGAGACAATTAAGAAATATAGGCAAATCCTCAGCCCTGCTGTGAGTGCTGCGGAGCCGGGGAGCAGTTTTCACTGCTCTCGCAGGTTGCGGCCTATACACTCCCGGAAGCCAGGGACTCGCGTACTCCCGGCGCCCGCGATTTGAACTCAACGGTGGAGACGCGGCGCCGGGAAGCGGCACGGACCCCACACACAAGCTCCGGACCATCCAGAAGCCTTCCCCTGGCCCCCAGGGTAGACACCCCCTGAGGCAGCAGGTCGGGGAGACGCCTGGCAGCAGAGGAGAGCGGTGGATCAGAAGCCCAGGGAGACGCAGTGGCCATCTTTAATCCTACTGGAGGAGCTGGATCTGAGGTAGCAGTGTGCCTGTATAATTGTGGGGGTCTCTGGATTAGGGCTACACCAGGATTGGTGGCCCTCTGGCACTGTTCTCCCCCTGCTCTTACTCTGGGGCCCCTGTTGAGGGATTTGTGCATTCACTTGTGTGGGGAGAAATAGCCTTTTACTTGGCACTATTATTTTCTACTGTAACTGCCCCATCTAGTGGCCTCTGGATGTAATAGCATACATTTCTCACACAGTGTGCTGGATATATAATACATATTGCTCTGCAGACTTTGTGGGACCGCAGATATCCCGGCACCTGCCGAGACGATCGGCCGCGATGTCCTCATGGTTGAATAACCAAGATACTATGAAGTGACCGCTCTGAGATAACTGTGCCTACACCCGAATGCTCCTATGACATGATATGACAACTCGACTTTTGCGTAGATCCCTCCTCGATTGATATTTCAGAAGCCTTGTGCCCCCCGTTCCTCTGCCTTTGTCATTCAGCGCTGCCATGCCTCCCAAGAAATATAAGGCCGCTAAAACTGTCTCCCAGGTGGCGTTCTTTAAACCTTCTCCTCAGGTCGCTAAAGCAAAGGATGCACGGGGTGGTGCCTCTAAACCTGCTGTCCCGGTGCCATCGCCATCTAGAGACATGTCCGCCCCTGCCACTGCACGCCCCAGCTCCATCGATGACGGTGACTCGCTTACGGTGGGTGCTATGAAACATCTCCTAACACAATTTAAGGATGAAGTCACGGCAGAATTCAGAGCGACTATGAAGGAATGTCAGAGATCTATTGACGAGATTGGTGGCCGCACCGATCATCTAGAAAAGAAAATGGGTGAAGTGGTGTCGTCGCACAACGACCTGCTCTCTTCTCATGAACTGCTCCAAAATGAGGTCACGGCGCTCAGGGACAAACTCTCGGAAATTGAGGACAGATCGAGACGTAACAATATAAAGCTACGTGGTGTCCCGGAAGCTGTCACTAATGGCGCTTTAAAAGATTTTGCAGTTGACCTTTTCAGCAAACTCCTTCCTTCGTTCCGCTCAGTGGACTTTCTACTTGACCATATCCATAGGCTCCCTAAAGCCAGGAACGCTCCTGATGGTGTCCCACGGGATGTCCTTATGAGGTTACACTATTTCCACGTGAAGGAGGCGATCTTGAAAGCTGCTAGACCCTCGGATACTGCATCGGAGGCTTTGGGCTCACTTCAGATCTTCGGAGACCTGTCCCCTGCTACTTTAGCGAAACGGCGCTCTCTTTACCCCATCACATCAGTGCTACGTAAAGAGAACATTCTATACAGATGGGGTATCCCACTAAGTTGCTTATTTCTCGAGAAGGTTCTACTGTTGTCATAACGAACGTCGAGGAGGGTAAAAAGATCCTAGCATCATGGAACTCTGCAAGCTCTTCTACACACACCTCTCCCGAGCGGGGCCTTCAGCGGGACTGGGCCTCTTCGGCTGCAGAACTTTGAGTATTGTTTGATTTACTACACCTGCATTGATTTCATGTCTTCTGATCGGTTTGTAGTGTCGTATTTCCTACGTTGCAGAAGTTCCTTGGCAATTGTTTGATGAGGGTGTCTATGTGATATCTGAGTGTTATTAGAATGTTTTTCAGTGATGCCTTCTCTCTGCCGATTTACTGTTTGCTGCCTGTCTCTGCTGCCCCGACTGCCGCCCGCATTTCTTTGTTGGCTGGGAACTCTACCCGAGTTTCCTTTAATCCCGGTGGCTGTCGGGGGACCAGAGATGGAGGGCCGAGGAACTACATTTTGTTTCATTTTGGTTCGGGTGCGGGCAGATTGACCACTACCCCCCACAGTTTAACTCTGAGTCGCCATGGTTAGGCGTCCAAATGTGCCCCCGTGAGGGGTTATTGTTCTGTTTCTTCTTTCTGTTATCCTTCATCTTTTTTGTCCTCTCTTTCCCTTTTCCTCTCTTTATGTCCGGAAACGTTACACACACTTTCTACTTGCCAGTTGGTTGTCGATAGTTATGCAATCCCCGACAGTTTTACAATATGGTTAACATTGTTTCTATAAATGCAAAGGGTCTTAATTCCCCACATAAGAGGAGATTAGCACTTAATTATTTCCATAAACTTAAAGCTCAAATCATAGCCGTCCAAGAGACTCACTTTATTAAATCAGCCCCTCCAAGGTTTACTAATGGGAGATTCCCCCACTGCTATCTGGCTAACGGGCCAGCAAAGAAGGCGGGGGTGGAAATCTTGATATCTCAACACTGCACGTTTTCCCTCACTTCGCAATACTGCGACCCTGAGGGGAGAATTCTAATACTGGTTGGTACTCTTGAAAATAAAGAGGTGACATTAGTTTCTTGCTACGCTCCTAACACCAAGCAACTAGCATTTTGCAGGAAACTTTGCGCTAAGGTGCAACAATTGGCTAAGGGCGCTTTACTCCTAATGGGGGACTTTAACTTGACCCTGGACCCTTTAGTTGATAACTCTAGCAAGCGGCCCTCGATCTCCAGTCAGCTCCATAGGAATGCAATGGGCTTTAGCCAGCTACTGGCGGAATATGATCTTTTAGACCTCTGGCGCGTTAAACATCCAATGGACAGAGATTACACGTTTTTCTCCCTGGTGCATGAATCCTATTCTAGAATAGATCTAGCATTAGCAGACAAGTGGACTCTACAGTCCATCCGTAAAATCTCCATTCTCCCCATGTCCTGGTCGGATCACTCCCCACTATACATTGAATGGGATATAAATAGTAGAAAGGTTACCCCGGCCCCCTGGCACTTAGGTAAACTCAGTCTTCTTCAGCTGGAGACCACGCAGGTGATCCAAACCACCTTGGATTATTATCTTTCTGAGAACTCTCCTCAGGAGACATCTATCTTCACATTCTGGTGCGCCCTCAAAGCAGTAACACGAGGGACGGCGATTCAAACTGTGGCTAAGCTTAAAAGGGCATATTGTAAGAAATTTGAACAAGCTGAGCTCACAGTCGCTTCCCTGGAGAGTTCTCACAAGGCACATCCACACGATAAATCCCTCCTTAAGTCATTGAAAGAAGCAAGGGAGGCGGTAAACGTTTTCTATCTAGCAGAGGTCCAACGCAACCTACATAGACTGAACCAAAAATTTTATGCTTATGGCAACAGGGCTGGTAGACTACTGGCGAGGAAGCTGAGGGGTAAGAAGGCGAAAGAAAAAATCCATATTGTCCACTCAGATAGGGGTAAGAGAGTCTACGATCCTGACGAAATTGCAAATGTCTTTGCATCCTATTACTCTAAATTATACAACTTGAAGGGGGATTCTTCTACTTTTCAACCTACAGGCATAGATGTTCAGAATTTTCTGAGTAACTTTCCTCTCCCTTCGCTGTCGTCGGAGCCTTGTAGCTCACTCAGTGTGCCTTGGACTTTAGCCGAAGTCGAAAAGGCTATTGACTCCCTTCCAGCGGATAGGGCCCCGGGACCCGATGGTTACCCTTCTGGTTTCTATAAATCCTTTAAAGAGAACTTGGCTCCGGTGCTCTTGTCAGTGTTTAATGAAGCCTCAGAGGCTGGCCACTTCCCCAAAGAGATGCTGGAAGCTCAAATCATCACCATTCCCAAACCGGGAAAAAGCCCTACCTCAGTCCAAAATTTTAGACCAATTGCTTTATTAAATACGGATCTAAAAATTTATGCCAAATTAATTGCTAACCGTATCAGTCCCCTTCTCCCTTCCCTTATCAACCCTGATCAAGTGGGCTTCATCTTAAACCGACAGGCCCCGGATAATACGCGTAGGGTGATTAATGTTATTGAACATTCTGCCTGTAGAAGAGAACCCCTCCTAGTTTTGTCTTTGGACGCCGAAAAGGCGTTCGATAGATTGAACTGGGATTTTATGAGATTAACTCTGGATAAATTTGGCTTCTCTGGAAGGATCTTAGACTCTATCCTGGCTCTCTATTCCACACCCAGTGCGCGGTCTTTGTGAACGGATGCCTTTCTTCACCCTTCAATATTTCCAATGGCACGCGACATGGCTGTCCGCTATCTCCTCTTATTTTTGCATTGGCGATAGAACCCTTGGCTGCTTGCATTAGATCCCGGGACTCGATTAGTGGCCCGGTTATAGGGGGCATTTCCCACAAAATTAGCTTGTTTGCGGACGATATTCTGCTATGTCTTTCTGACCCTGAGGCTTCCTTGCCAGTTCTTCATGACGTCCTTCAAAGTTATTCGGATGTTTCCTTTTATAAATTAAATACAAATAAAACTGAAGCCCTCCCACTCAATATATCTCCGACTGTGGTCTCTAGGTTGAAGGATTCGTACAAATATGCCTGGAAGTCCTACTCTTTGAGATATCTAGGGATTAATTTAACCAGAGAAGATAATTTGATTGAGTTTAATTATGCCCCGTTATTAAAAGCATTTACGGAGCTGACTGGGGAGTGGATGCTACAGGAAGTGTCTTGGTTGGGTAGGATTGCTGCTGCCAAGATGGTCCTGTTGCCAAAATTAATGTACCTGTTTCGCGCCATACCAAGGCCCCTTCCCAAACTCTTCTATAATAAATGTAATCAGGTCCTGATCAGATATGTGTGGGGAGGCTCTAGACCGAAAATTGCAAAAAAAAACTCTTATTCTGCCCAAACTGTCTGGTGGGGTAGCTTTCCCAGATATAGAAAAATACCATGCTGCATGTCTGATGAGTCAGTCTAGTGACTGGTTCGACACCTCGAGTCTGAAACCTTGGGTTATCCTGGAAGCTTCATGCTTAGACGCTGTTTCTCTCCCTGATTTGTGTTTTGGTTACCACTGTCTGCTGCTCGGAGTAGGGCCGGATCCTGCAAGTCTATTAAAACGACCCTAGATTCATGGCATAAACTAGTGCTCTCTTCGGAAGAGATTAATTTACCTGCCCCCTGCCTGTCGTTGTCTGCTCTTATGTCATCGATTCCTAATGTCTCCCTAGAGGAGTGGATTCGGAAGGGGCTTTCCACTGTGGGCGATTTATTTGTAGGAGACGTCTTGATGTCCTTTTCTCAATTGCAAGAGAGATTTGGGATTCGGACTTCAAATACCTGCAGGTGAGAAGTTGGTTACACTCATTTACTCCCTCACATCTCCACAAACCTTCTCTTCCGGCTTATATTATAAGCCGATTGGAGTCGTCCTCGCATAAATATGGGATTACGTGGTGGTACCAATTTCAATTGACTAATGGCCCACAGACAAAATTAAAAGCTCGGACTTTATGGGAAAGAGATTTGAATAGGTCCTTTGTTGATGCAGATTGGGACAGTATATTTAGATCTTGTTTTAAAGTCTCCAAATGTGTTAACCACTCCGAAATGTTCTACAAGCTTATACAGAGGGCCTACTTCACCCCTGAAAGACAACACAGGATCTGGCCTTCACAATCTAAATCATGTTGGAGGAAATGCGGCTCTACGGGGGATATCTTTCATATCTTCTGGGTATGCCCTCATATACAACCACTTTGGAGAGAAGTTTTAAATATGGCTAGCATAGTGTTAGGGCTCAACATCCCCCTGGACCCAGCTTTAGCGCTATTCCATTTATACGTTGATCGTCTCTCCGCAGGTGATCGCTACGTCTTGGGACATATCTTGATAGCCACTAAAGCTGCTATAGCACAATTGTGGAAGTCTGAGAATATTCCTACCTTAGCGTTTATTCAAAATAAGATTCACAAACATTTCATTTTCGAAACAGCGGAGGCTAAATATTCTTCCTCGGCTAACTCTATCCACCTGAAATGGTTAGGATGGTCCGACTATAGGAGTAGAGAAGGTAGGCTAACCGTTTATAGCTCTCCAATTGATGTGTCTGTGCTTTACCCCACCTAGATTGACCTTTACAAGAATGTTGTGCTATCAGGTATTTTCTAAGTTTATTGTATTTTAGTCCTTATTGTTTTTTCTTCTTCCATGTCTTTTCTCAGTGCTTTCTCCTTCTCGTGTATCTGAACGCCTAATGTAGCCAATTGTATATTCATCCGACTGTGTGTTGTTTGTATTTTGCATATGTAACCATTCCGGACTTCCGCTGTGTTTCCCTTACCTCTTTTTTCTGTTCCCCATTTCTGTGTGTAAACTCTTCAATAAAAATGTAATGTTTAAAAAAAAGAAATATAGGCAAAGACAGTGCCTGTGTTGAAATTCCACACCAAAACCTGAATACAAGGCTAGCTGGATCCGATCAGGAAAGCAGCCAGACAGGGTCTCAGGATCACGGGTCTTCTCACTAAGACATGAGCTCAGGATTCTGGCAGTACAGGGTACACAGGATCACACTGTGTGCAGTGATAGTGCTGTCTGTTCCAGTGGCCAAGCCTGCTAACTGCACAGATTCCACCAAGGAACAGGGACCGGACACAGGTACAAACAGGAAAAAGGAAGCTTCAAGCTATAACCAGCCTCAGGTGAGGGGCAGTCTGGGTAATAACGGAATCTAGCCCCAATCAGGATGGCTGGAGAGCCAGACACAAGGTAATGGCCTAATTATCTGACAGGTGAGACTGCACAGGCCACCCATACAGGAGACAGGCTGCAGTTACACAGACAGGAATGAGCCACAGAGGTGGCTCATGACAGCAGCTGATTGGTTGCCATGAGCAACTTCTCCACTGGCTCACTTCTCCACTTTTATCACTGCTTAGTACATCACCCCCTAAATCACAGTTATAAGAACACATACTGTATACTGTACTCACCAAGAGGAGCATCTGTGATTGTCACAGAGAGATCAAAGTTATTACACATCTTCTCCTTTTCTGTCTCAATTGCATAATACATAGACAACACCTGGGAAGACAATGACATCATCAATGACCTAATACAATGTGCAGTAGTCCGTTGTATGAATTATATTATGCTGTGGGTGACTTACTGTAACGTGCACTACTTCCCTATAGCCGTAACACAAACTGGCAATTTCTATGTTGCCACATACAGTCAGTACCGTGCAGGTGTCCCCTCATATTGTGACTTGGTGGGGCTTTGTAAAAGTCACAAAGTCAACATTCACTGTCGACTGACAGAATGTCAACAGAGGATATTAGGGGGTTAGGGTAAAGCTGCGGTTAGGGTTAGAATTAGGGTAAGACATAGAATTAATGCAAAAAAAGAAATGTTGACTTTCTAAATATCAACGGTCAGAACATGTCGACACTCTGGCTTAGACATTCTGAATACTGACTTTTGGCATTGCAACTGTATAAATGGTCCATACAGGACATATCATATAATGTACCTCACAGCAGTTAGGGACTGTGGCTTAAATATGGCCCCTGTTTCTGTGCCATACTGTAGGTACACTTAAGGATATAAGAGCATGGCCTTGCATCAGTGGGGCGCATCATGAGTCATGGGGGCATGGCATTCTCTATCTAAACATGACAGCTTAGCAGAGCAGCGGGAGGTGGGGCTGCTCGGCTAGGCCTTCAGATGGCTGTGTCGGCTCTTCTGGCATTTGCAGGCCTTGCCATGCCTCATAATATTTCCTTATACTAATATATTATTATGTTCAGAAATGTCTTAAGGAATTTGAAACAGGAATGTTCATTGCCTGAAGAAGCTTAGTCAGATTGGCCGTAAATTCCAGGAAATGCAAAGAGAGTTAGATTTGGGTGGGTTATATTGTTTCTGTGCAGGGTAAATACTGGCTGCTTTATTTTTACACTGCAATTTAGATTTCAGTTTGACACCCCACCCAAATCTAACTCTCTCTGCACAAGTTATATCTGCCCCACCTGCAGTACACATGGTTTTGCCCAATTGCTAACTTTTGGGTTTGCTAACAAACCCTTATAAGGCGCATAACCCCTTTATTTGTGTAAAATGTGTACTTCCGTGCTCATGCAACAGCAAGGACTGAAATACCCACTATCACTGTCCGTAGACACTGCATCACCGATTGGTGTGACTTTAGACCAATGGCAGGTGTAGTTTCTCTGAGTCCGAGTATGGCCTCCTATTTCAGTGGGGGCTCATCTGCGTCCACAGCCATCTTCAATGACACACCTGCGTCATTCTCATAGGATATTACCCCTATATGTGCCTGATTTGCCACCACTCAGGAACACCTTATACTCTACCTATGCAATACTTTGTGCACGGTCTGGAAATTGTACATCTCTGTGTGCAGACAGTCAGGACGCATGCACAGTAGAGAGAACACTGCCCATTTGTCTCTGAGTAAGGCCCAATATGTCCATACACATAAGTTTTACCAATATGTTAGGCTCCATTTGAGTTTGACCCTCCTATAGGAAAAGGATCGGATCAGCTTGGAGGACACGCTATATACAATTGACCATATCATGAGAGATATTACAGTGAGTGTGGCCTGAATACCATGGGCAGTATGTAATGACGCCCGAGATCGGCGGCCGTGCGGAATACCGGCAGAACTCAGACATTTTCTTTAAAGGGGCAATCACTTACGAGGCATGGTTTTGTCTTGGAAGTGATTGCCCCTTTAAAAATATTGTCATTCCGCACGGCCGCCGGCGTCATTACATCCGGCTCTATACGTCTGATTATCTGTGACCCATTATATTTCTGTCATTCATCAGTAATGACAAGAATGAAGATAAATGGCTATAAACGCTGTAGGAAACTTACCGTCAGAGACCCTCGTCCTTTCCCTGTTGCAGTGACCACAAAGTCTCCATTGACTGTTGTCTGTAAAGGAACAAATTAAAATAGCACGGCATGTTCACCCAGGCATCTATGATGCAATAAATTCATCTCGGTCATTAAAACATTTCTGTATTTACACCATTGTCACACAATTCCCTGTGAATTCATTGTAGACATCCCACCACATTCCATTATCTGCATCCCAGGAACCAGTGCAACATTTATTACTCCAACATCACAGAGCGCATGTCCTCACCTGCTCCGAGCGTGCCAGCATGGCGTTCTGAAGATTGATGCGAACAGTTTTACTTTGCGATCTCCCAGGTAACTTGTAAGAGACATCCATTTCCAGATCTTTTAGAAGTGGGACCTCTATCTGATATTGAGCAAGAGCTTGGAACATCATGATAGTAGGCTAGAACCAAGAGATGTAGGACAATGTATAGGTTCAGTTACGTGAAAATATAACAATGGCAAGCCTAACAAAGCTGTTGTCCTAATGAGTTTAAAAGAAAAAAAGAAAATACATAATGACGATGACGATGATGATGACGATGACGATAATAACAATGTTAATAACTAGCTGATGTGCCCTGATTTCAACAGGGCAAAGGTTTGCTGGGGGGGGGGGACATTTTAGTCCTTTTCATCCCCTTAAGAGTCGAAAGATCCCTGCTTAGTGGGTGGTTGCAAATAGCTGTCACAGTTTCCAGACCATCCAGTACGTCACATGTTCCAGGTCACTCGGCATGTGCACAGGAAGAGTTCTCCGTCTATTCCAGAGCACAATGGTGATGCATTGTAAATGGCGGGTGGACGTTTTGCTGCATAACTCCGAAACGAAGCAACCAATTGCAACAGCAATATAATTCTGCAAATCTACGGACCAAGAGCTTCAAGATTGGCATCACAGAAATAAGTCACTATTAATTTCATGAAAGTCCAAACAAGAGAGAATACTGTAAGCGTGTTATGAGGTAGCACAGGGGATGCAGGCATAAATCTCATGCTGCAATCTGGTTAGTTCTAAGCATACTGTGTTTGCCATGTTTCTGCTTCTGTACAGCGATTGCTAGGTGGAATGGCTAGTTAATATACAGTATCAGAGCACTGCACAACTTAAAGCCAAAAAAAAACATTGTAAACCATAGGAAAGAGTAAATACAGTACTATAATTTGCCTGTAACCTAAGTATTCAAAATTATGAGTCATATATAAGATAGAAAGAGAACAGAGGAAAGATATGAATGGAAAAAAGGAGCATGTGAGGGAACAGGAAAAAAGGGGGGCGGATGCTACTCTGCCTCTGTACAACTACTCTGCTATTAATGCCACCTGGTCTGATCACTGCCCGCGGTACAGTATACGTTCAAGATCCCGTCTGTCAGGATCCCGGCAGCCGAAATACAGACGCCGGAATTACAACAACTGTCAGAGTACTGACGCCAGAATCCCAACCATGCCGGGAACCCGAAGGTATATACTGTATACACGGGAGGGTGGAGGGGGGGAGGGGTATATTAGGGCTAATTGTCACCTTTGGGTGTAGTGGTTAGGCTTTGGAGGGGGGGTGTTATGGTTAGGCTGAGGGGAGGGGGGGTAAGGTTAGGCACCACTGGGGGGGGAATAATTTTTACACTAAGGTAGGAGGGTTAGGATTAAGCTGCGGGGCAGGTTGGGATTAAGTTTAGGCACTAAGGGGAGGTTAGGCTAAGGCAGTAAGGGGGGAGGTAAGGGTTAAGCACTAAGGGGGAGGTTAGGGTTAAGCACTAAGGGGAGAGGTTAGGGTTAAGCACTAAGGGAGGAGGGTTAGGATTAAGCTGAGGGGCAGGTGGGGATTAAGTTTAGGCACTAAGGTGGAGGTTAGGGTTAAGCACTAAGGGGGGAGGTTAGGGTTAGGCACTAATGGGGGAGGTTAGGATTAAGCACTAAGGGGGAGGTTAGGGTTATGCTGTGGTAAGGGAGGGTTAGGGGGTAGGGGGAAGGTAGAATACTTTAGTGAATTATGAATACAGGACCCACAGATACTGTAGTCCTATAAGAAAGACAGAAAAAGAATGTTCCGTCTGAATAGCACAAGGAGGAATCCATCTCTAATACATTTGTGCACAGTCCTACACTTCCTTTACACATCTGCCACGTCTACACTACTCCACAAAATGCGGCATCACAAGCACAACACAGCAGTGGCTACTTGAAGGAATCTGCCCACGTTATATAAGATACACATCATGAGGCCTAAGCTCTGTAAGTCTGGTTCCTGTGGCTTCCTATAATTACTGTACAGCCACTGTGCAACTAACTCAGATTCAGGCCAACATGCAAACTGTCCATAAAACTTGTCCACATGTCACTTATATTGTCAATCTATAGTACCCCCCAAGAATCAGACATTGGTCATGGTGGGACAGTATGTACTGTGATGGAATGTGAGTTAATGTAAGAGCTACATACTTGTGTTGAACCGTACACTCCTCCATAGAATTTCTTCTCCGTTAGCCATCGGACTAATGGTGCAGCCTCTTCATACTGCTTTAACTTCAGAAGTGCGAGGAGAGCATAAGATGTGGCCTCCAGGGACAGGTGGTGGGAGCCCGACTCTTCCCAGTGAGTTTTATCTAGAAAGAGATATCAGGGCAAAACACACATAAACAGAGAGCAGCCACCGTGGTTATCTCTGGAATCAGTGCAAAGATGCATCCAGTGTCGGACTGGGGCATGTAGGGCCCACCGGGGGAATGCAGTGGTAGGGGCCTGTGTTTAAGAGAGTGCAAAGTCTAGGCCCCTTCATAAATATATACAGTAAATTCAGCTGCTGCATGCATGATAATGTACCAGATTAATAACAGCAATGCACAGTAGAAAATACACCATAGTCCAGTATAAAGTAACATATGTATAATGTATAATTCAAGTGCACAGTCTGGAACCTGACCCTAAGGGTGTGTACACACAGTGAGATCCTTGCTATGCCCGATTTTCTCTTGCGATTTTCCTTGACCTCCCCGGAGCCCAGATAGCACAGATTTTGACTAACTTTTCTTGAGATATGGACTATGCGTGCTTACGATTTTGGTTTATGTGAGATTTTGGCTTATGTGAGATGTCATTGACATGTGAGATGAACTAGATAGTACACCGATCTAGCAAGGATTGACTTGCCTGCACAGTCTATCTTTTCTTGCGATGCCGACCTGGCGGGACCGCACATCGGGATCGAATCGGGATCGCAAGGTGACTTTCACCTTGTGATCTGCACTAACTTTTCTTGCGATTTTGACTATATAGTCAGAATTGTAAGAAAAAATCTCACCGTGTGTACACACCCTTAGAGCAGGAGGAGGGGCCCCCAGGCAGTAAGGCCCACCGGTGGTTTCTCCTGTACCCCTGTGGGCCAGTCCAAGCCTGGATGCATCAGATATGTACTGTATATTATTATTTAAGCAAATTGATTAAAAACGATGTGAGTGAGGAATGTACATTAAGGGGCTTTAGGCTTACCTGCAATTGCACATCTAATGTACTGTACTTAGGAAAAGAAAACATTTGCTTGTTATGTGTATATGTTGAGATGCGTCCAGCCAAAAAACAGATGCATTTGTACTGGATGTACATTAGGCATGCAGGTCTGTATTCTTAAACTGCTCGAATGCATAATAACTAGGATTGCCATGGCTAGTAGAACAGTTGAAATGACTAATTGTACACAATATAATAATGTGATGTCTTATACAATACAACAGAGAGAATATTGGGGCAGATGTATTAAGCCTGGAGAAGTAATAAAGCAGTGATATGTGGAAGGTGATAACGCACCAGCCAATTAGCTCCTGTCAATTTACATATAGGAGCTGATTGGCTGGTGCATTATCACCTTGCACGTATCACTGCTATATCCCTTCTCCAGGCTTAATACATCTGCCCCAGTGACTTTGCATATTTAATGAATGTGTCCTGGTTGCACTTGGCTCCTCTGGATGGGCAGGCAGATCCAGCCATTGGAAGTAGAGATGTACGGTCTGGGGTTACTCGCAGTGCTGCAAGTATGACGGTACGGTGAGGTACTACGTATGGGTAAAAAACTTTCCAGCCGGTACGCAGTACCGCCAGGCCGGCCGCCGTGCTTGCAGCCCGCTGCAGTGCTGTGTGTGAGGGAAGGAGAGTAGACTGGATGATCACTGAGGGACACAGGAGAGGCGCGCCCTGGCTACTCTCCTTCCCTCACACACACAGCACTGCAGCGAGGCGCTGGTTCGTGAGCCAATCAGAGCTTGTGGACCGGCAGCTGCGGCTCCTGGTTAGCTGCTGGTCCACGAGCTCTGATCGGCTCATGAACAGGTGCCTCATTTGAGAAACACGCTGCCGCCGATGGGGAGATTGAATGATCACTGAGGGGCAGGAGCGGCACGGGCTGCGCTCTCCTCCCCTCACACAGTAGAGGATGAGGTGAGCAGCAGGGGACAAATCTGGCACTATGGGGGCACTGAGGGTGCATGTGTACATTGCACTGGGGGGCATATGTGTATCTGCACTGTTGGGACATATCTGGCACTATGGGGGTGTCAAAGTCGGAAAAATATCATGCTACACGTTGCCATATATCCACCCCATGCGCGTGCCTGCTGCACGTGCACATTCTCTCGTGCCTGCTGCACGTGCACATTCTCTCCCGTGCGTGCGGATACTCGCAGCCGCGTGATGGCGCCTCCTCGGCCATGCGCTCGAGCGCGTGGTATGTGCATTTACGGTAGAGTTTGTGTGCGTCTAGCGGGTGACTCAATCGTTAAATAATAAAACCAAATAGTATGTTTTATAGATAATGTTCCCCTTAATAATGACTGTAAGTTTGTTTAATGTAAATGGTCGCTGGACAGAGGAATTCCTCTTTGTATGGTACGAAGGGTCAGACAGGGTTTGAACAGCTGTGTCTGGTACCTAACTAAAGAACATTTTAATAGAAACAATCCGGTGCTGGTTAGGTAAAGATTAATCGCTCCTGCGTATAGTTATGGCCATTAGTATTTTCTGGACATATACTATATTTGCGATTCATTACCCATGCGGCGGGAATCTTCAGATTCCCTCCCACCTGAGCAGTTTGATATAGTCACAGCCCACCTGTTCAAACTAACCTATGACCTCTTGTTACAGTGCAGAGAGACATTCCTGTGTCCAATGAACAATGAGATTATAGGTCCCTTTGTAGTGTACTGTATGCAGTGTATATAAGATCAGCCAGCCTGGGCAGCTCACTCTCACTCCACAAACGGTTTTAATATTGACTAACTTGGAGCTGGTACCAGGACTAGCGCAGCGATCGTTCCCAGTGTGTGTAAGTAATTCTCTGTAATCAACTTGTTCTCTGTTTGTATTGGCCATACTCTCTCTCTCTCTGTTATAGTATAAGATTGTGACGCTATTGTATATTTCTGTCTAGATATTCTGTTAGAATTATATGTTAGCTTGTAGTGTATGACTTGTGAACTGTTTTCCCTTTTCGAGATAACTAAAAGCTTGTTAGTAAAGGTGTTGGAACCTTAGCAAGGTATCGTGTGTTCATTACATTGCAGAGGGTAATAGGAGCGTCTCGATCGCTCAAACAGCTTTAGTGTTAACAAGGTTAAGCAGCGTTATATCGCTACAGTATTTCAGTAACAAGGTTTACAGCATAAGAATATCCTTTCTGTGTGTTACATTCAAGGTTTACTGATTGTCATCCCGTGAGCGTCTGCGCCGCTCGTGTTCTCCTCGTGGACTCGAGCGTCCGCTACGCTGGTAGCGTAGCATTACGGTAGTTGGCCGCCTATAGCGTGCTCGACACCACGCATTAAGCTGTGAGCGAGCGTGTCGCATGTGCGTCTCGATCACGGCCGAGCGTATGCTACGCTAAGTGCGTACCCTTACTGTACCCCATACGCCAATTGCGTACTGTGTCTCTTACCCATTTATTGTGAATGTTATAAGATAAATAGTTAGCTTTATCAATTGAGGGCTCGCCCGTCCTCCACATATCCGCACTAACGAAAACAAACGTTATCTGCCAGCAAGGGCGGGAAGGCAGTAGTGCTGGCTAGATAAGCGTCTGTTTCGCTACGTTGTAGGAGTGCTGGTGGAATCCGGAACCGGAGGTAAGAACAATACGCTATTATCTTTTAAAACTGTTTATTTCTGTTTTGTGTACACACACGCACACATCTACATTGTTGTATCTCACTCCCTTGTTGCCATTAGAATTGATTATTAGACACGGGCTGAGGAAATCTGGTGCTATTTAGTTGAGATTAAATAGGATAATTTTAAGTGAATAATTGTAAAAGACACGCACGCAGCATAGCAAATACTGTGTGGTGTATGGTAAGCGATTACAGTTGAACATCGTTTACATTGATAGAAGCGTGTTGCTTGTGTCGCTGTGGGCATATCTGAACTTTGTGCATACGTGTCTCGGACAACGTGCAAAATCACGTACGTGACGCAAAGGCATACGCACATGGCGTGTTTACGCAACGGAGTGTACGGATACGCCCACCGAGACTCAAATCACACAATAACCTTGTTTAGTGTGGGCGGTATAGTATAGCCACCTGATAATAGCACAGGTTTGTTCAGTTTTTTTTTTTTTCTCTCCAAAAAGTATTAGTTAAAAGAAAACCTTTTTCTATTGCAATACTCAGGGATTGGACCCCTGCCTGTATGAAAAGAATTTCTGTACAGAAAGATCAGTGTGTATATGAGTGAGTAGGAGTGAGTGTGGAAATTAAAGTATTATTTTTTGTGAACCCACAAATCGGGATCCCGTCGGAGACCACATCAGGTGAGTGGACACTTGGTGGCGTGGACTGGCTTGCCCGCGTTAACATTTTAGAAGGTAAAAGGAGCAAGTAGTATCCGCAGACAAAAGGACTGCGAAGGTTTAAGCGCAGCCCGAGGGGTTTTGCGTAGCACCCATATAGTCAAGTTGAGCTCCGGCTGAAGGTTTCGCAGCCTAAACAACCGATTCCATTGGTCGTAAAGCGTATAAATATTAAGTTATTTGTGCGCAGTGCGACTGGACCGCACGTAATTGTGTGCATTAGTTTGTTACCTTGATACGCATTAAAAATTTACTGTGGGATCATAAACGCTATTTGTACATTCTAACGTGATTTGTGTAGGTTTTTGTTATTTTAAGGGAGTTTCACTGTTCACTCAGGAAATCTCCAACAACCAATACTTACTGGGGAGGGATCGCATACTCCCACGCGCCCCAGTAAATAGAGGTTACAAAAAGATCCTACGAATTGGGTACGTCCAGTGGTGAGAACATCACTGGAACTTGTATTGGCCAATTGGGGCGCAGAGTGAGTGAAGGCACTAGTTGAACTTTCACCGTCGCCTTACCACGGGCAAATTGGTCTGTTTGTAAGAATTAGCTAAGACAGCAATATCTGCAAACGATGGGGGCCAGTTGTTCAAAGAAGGGACGTCCAACAAGGGTTCACGTTGGTAGTTGCTGGCCCAAAGGGTCCGCACGGTATATAATGTGTGAAAAATCACACACACAGGTATTATGCAATGAATGGGAACGAATGACAGAGGATGATGGGGAGCAGTCTCCCCGGGTAGGCAGTCTGAACCCTGAGGTATTGCAGAACCTACGAAAAAGGATAGGTCTAATAAAATCTGCCAAGCAGAGGATTAGACAAAATGATTGTTTACAGTTATGGCAACGAGAAAGTGAAATACAAGGAGAATTAGTTTATACAGCTGACTCTCACTTTACTAAGAAAAATATGGCAACGGGAGAGAAGGTGGTTACAGAGAATGGCACACTGGTGTATGATAAAAATGCACTTAGCAACTGTATTATAGATGATAAGAATAAGTGTAATAAATGTAACAATGATAATTGTAATACTGTTAAATGTACAACTATTAACCCATGCAAGTTGCACTCCATGTTAAACTCCCCTCAGGATTACCAGCAAGAAAGTGAGCCCAGCACGATGTCGGCACCTCTTCCAGCAGCCATCCTACAAGACATCCAGGTGGACGCGACCAAATCGGTAAAGGCAGTAATCAAACCCCCTAACGGAGGGTCAGGTGAGGTCGTGTCCACAGGTACGTACGGTGTTATATATCACGCACAAACAAATGTACCTCATATAGAAGAACCAACACAAGATGATGTAATTGAATTTAGTCCTGTCAGGGTGATCACAGTCCCCAATGGGAAGACTGACGCTCAGGGAATCATTCCCGTCAAGGACAGTGCAATGCGCCGTCCCTGGTCCCGGACAGAATTGAGGTCAATTATGTCTGAATTCCCTGATCCTAGGAAAGATCTAGTTGCATGTCAGAGATTTATTAAAGAACTAGGAAACTCCACAGAACCCACCAACAAAGATTGGCAGACAGTACTGAGGGCATGTTTGCCCTCCAGTGTTGACCCTGCAAAATTTATTGCTGATTGTAAATTAGACACAGAGGTAATTTGTACGGAGGAACACAATCAGGAATGTATTAAGCAGATCAACCGACAGTTAGGAGTTTATTTCCCAGCCATTGTCGAGTGGAACAAAATCTTCTCCATAAGACAAAACGAAGGGGAAAGCACTTCTAATTATTTCCAACGGGCATTGCAGGACATGACTAGGTATACAGGTATAGAAAACATCGAAACAAGTGCACCGCACAGAGAAGTAGCAGTATTTGTGTTAATGGATGGTTTAAAGAAAGTGTTGAGAGCAAGGATACAGACCACCAATCCATACTGGAGAAATAACTCAGTGACTGCATTAAGGAAGTCCGCTGTTGGGCATGAGCAAAACAGCATCAAGCACAGGGAAACACAGAGAAGTAAGAAGCCCCAGATCCCTGTGGGTAAGTCAAAAGTGATAAGGTGTTATAATTGCCAGAAGGAAGGTCATTTTGCAAGAGATTGTGGATCAAGAAGTAGACAAAAATCATATAAACCCCCTAGACAAAGATATGAGCAAAGTTATGACACACCAAATTGTAATCAGGGATCATATAGGAAGGAGTTTGGGCCGCACCTGTAATATGCAATCAGGAAAGGTGATCATTAGGACTGATAGTAAGCCTGAGGTTACAGTTAATGAAATGGGAGGTCAGTTCCTTGCAGGCACAAGAACGGCCGAGTAAACGTTGTAATTTATCTGTAAATGTTCTTTTTCCCCATCTCTGACGTTCATCGGCAGGACTCAAACATCACATAGCTACTTGGTCTTTGCAGAAGTCTACCTAACCCCAGCGTGACCTACCGACATCGGTGTGTCCTGGCCAGGCACAAGAAAGGTGGAGTGTGGAAATACTGGTGGGGGAGACTGCGCAAAGATACCAATGGATGTGTTGGTGTGACAGCCTGATGGTGAACGGAAGATCTGACAATGTTTTTTGTTTGTTGCTTAATGCAAAATGTGAGGAATTGTTCTCTCTCTCGTTTGTTTTTTTTTTTTTTCTCTCTCTTCTCTCTCATGTTTTCATGTTTTAAAGATGGTATGTCACACATCAGTTAGACAAATGGTAATGCAAGATTTTTGCACCTTACAGAAAGATCGCTGATTTGGAAGGAATATTGTATCGCCGGAGTGTTCGTTTGGAAGACTGAGAGACAGCACCTTTGAGATGACAGCAGAGCAAGAAGAACAACAAGACTAGAGGACATAAGACATCGTAACATTTTTCTTTCCCCTCAAAGTATTTTTTTTTGTACCCCCATTACAAATTTCTCTTTCTCCTCCTGTAAGATTGACTCGCCCCAAGAGACTGCAGTCCGTGTTTTCCTGTTGACCATGATGTCGACCAGAGCAGTCTGTTTCGGTGAGAGTACCAGTGAGGTCGAGAAAGGATCCAGAATGGGTTTCCGATGACAGAGACGGAGGTGTAAATTTCCAATAGCAACACAATCACCAAGCAAAGGCGAGTACCAGAAAACGATCTAGCAGCCATGTTATTTGTAGACATTGTGAAGGATTGTTAGCTAAAGAGAACTGCATCTGTAGGCATTGTGACAGTATAGTTGAGGATGGGTGCATCAAGAAATGTCAGTCCAGTTTTAATATCCACATGGACCGGCACCCATTGAGTGACTATCACTCCTTAGTGGGTAAAGTGTTAAACCAGACAGACTGTTGGGTATGCTCTCAAGTACCTCAAGGCCATAGCAAATCAGGACTAGTACCATTCCCTTTGACGGTAGGAGAGGTACTTGAGCTAAGTGGTGGGAGGCCGGTGGACAAGAGGTTTAATATCTCTAGTCCTCCTAGTTTGAAGCTCCACCAATATCATGTGGATAGGTCCTTAGTATGCTTTAACATTTCCAATCCCCGAAAGCCGGGAAATTGGGAAGTGTCATGCAGTAATCAAACCATGACCTTTTCATACAGACCCGACAGAATGCCCATAGACACAGAACTTATACGCCAGATTGCCGACCATAGGAATTTTTTCCGGTATAGGTACACCTTAGGAAGTAGGACCATGCGAGTTGGAGAAGTATCACCAGGATACTGTGCACAGATCGTACAAACTGATACGTGTACTAAACAGATGGGAGAATTAGGGTTAGGAGATTTCACATGGAAAATTTGTAACATGATAATGTCATACTCCGTCCCATATGTTCTCCCCGATGATGCATATTACATATGCGGGAGGAAGGCGTATAAGTGGCTTGCCCCAAACTCAGAGGGATTGTGCTATATTGGAAAAGTACTGCCTGAAGTAATGACTGTAACCCATAACAAAATGAAAGATATTCACTGCAGTGCCCAAGCTCCTTATACTCACACTCATTACGAGCACATCGTTAAACGGCACCTGATAGAAAGAACAGAGCATCCGGCCTCTGACCTGATCCATGAATCCACCGGGATTCAATTCCTACTCGCGTTAGATATCACTCGTACCGCCAGAGGAGTGATAAATTACAAATATATATCTGCGCTTGCAAATTTATTAGACAATATCACCGAAATGTATGACGACACATTCAGGTACACTGGGAAAGAGTTACAAGCCTACAAAACAGAACTGGTTCAGCATAGGATGATTCTCAATTACCTCACAGCTGTGACAGGCGGGTATTGTGTTACCCTAGCAACTCAATATGGAATAAAATGCTGCACGTACATTACAAACAGCACGGAGGACCCAGCCGAGGTCATAGACCAAAAGATGGATGACATTTTACAATTAAAATGGGAGTTTCGAAGGAAACACAATCTCACACTCGCTACTGTGGGTAATGAGCTGACCAGTTGGGTGTCATGGTTGAACCCACAAAATTGGTTCTCGGGTTTAGGAGAATGGGCCCAAGATATTATTATGGATGTAGGGAAATTTCTTTTGTGTATTCTGGGGGTCGTCATATTGGTTGGCCTGATATTTAGATGCGTTCGGGTTTTAACGAAGAGTAAAAGCAACACCAAGGTGATGAGCTTAAGGAGCGAGGACACTGTAATAACAACAACTAATTTGATTTATGACCCAACGATTGAGACAATGTTGTGATGAAAATGTGATTCCACGGTCCGTTTCTTTCACCCGTTTCTCCTTTGTTTTCCTCCAAGGTACAAAGACATCCGATTGGAAGAAGAATTTGACAACCTCTTTTATACAGACCATTGATGAACTATGCTACAAGCCCCATTTTCCCTAGTGACTTTAAATTTTACGATAGCCCAGATATTTTAGTGACTAACTTTCTGGACAATGGAAAAACTTTTGCTGTCATTTATAGCAAAAGCATCAGGAGACTACAGTCAACATGTACATCGAGACAAGACACAAGACAAGACCTCAATCGGCAAATGTATATTAAACTCACATAGTTTATCACTGCATTTACCATAATTGCTTCTTATCTTCATTTCTACAACCTTCAGGTAATGACACACATAGTCGATAGGGAATATAGATACAGATATCAGCACTCACATATCCCCCCATTCATGTATCATCAACTAAATGTGCTCCCCCGTTTGTTGCAACCAAAAGCCGAAAAGAGCTCGGTAAAGTTTGACAGCCCATCCACAGACCCGTAATACGGGATAAGAAGGATTCAAATGTATACTTCGCAATACCTCGAAGCTTGATTTAAAACACATACGGCACGATTATACATGACCCCTCAAACATGGATTCATACACACATGCTTCTACTATCTCACTAGGTCATACCTTTTTCCCACCTTCTTCTCTCCTCCCTTACCCAATCATAGAAATGTATTTACATATGACATATATTTTTCTCTTTTTGAACTGTTTTAAGTGGCAGTTATTGATGACTGCCAAAGGGTGGACTGTCAAAGTCGGAAAAATATCATGCTACACGTTGCCATATATCCACCCCATGCGCGTGCCTGCTGCACGTGCACATTCTCTCGTGCCTGCTGCACGTGCACATTCTCTCCCGTGCGTGCGGATACTCGCAGCCGCGTGATGGCGCCTCCTCGGCCATGCGCTCGAGCGCGTGGTATGTGCATTTACGGTAGAGTTTGTGTGCGTCTAGCGGGCGACTCAATCGTTAAATAATAAAACCAAATAGTATGTTTTATAGATAATGTTCCCCTTAATAATGACTGTAAGTTTGTTTAATGTAAATGGTCGCTGGACAGAGGAATTCCTCTTTGTATGGTACGAAGGGTCAGACAGGGTTTGAACAGCTGTGTCTGGTACCTAACTAAAGAACATTTTAATAGAAACAATCCGGTGCTGGTTAGGTAAAGATTAATCGCTCCTGCGTATAGTTATGGCCATTAGTATTTTCTGGACATATACTATATTTGCGATTCATTACCCATGCGGCGGGAATCTTCAGATTCCCTCCCACCTGAGCAGTTTGATATAGTCACAGCCCACCTGTTCAAACTAACCTATGACCTCTTGTTACAGTGCAGAGAGACATTCCTGTGTCCAATGAACAATGAGATTATAGGTCCCTTTGTAGTGTACTGTATGCAGTGTATATAAGATCAGCCAGCCTGGGCAGCTCACTCTCACTCCACAAACGGTTTTAATATTGACTAACTTGGAGCTGGTACCAGGACTAGCGCAGCGATCGTTCCCAGTGTGTGTAAGTAATTCTCTGTAATCAACTTGTTCTCTGTTTGTATTGGCCATACTCTCTCTCTCTCTGTTATAGTATAAGATTGTGACGCTATTGTATATTTCTGTCTAGATATTCTGTTAGAATTATATGTTAGCTTGTAGTGTATGACTTGTGAACTGTTTTCCCTTTTCAAGATAACTAAAAGCTTGTTAGTAAAGGTGTTGGAACCTTAGCAAGGTATCGTGTGTTCATTACATTGCAGAGGGTAATAGGAGCGTCTCGATCGCTCAAACAGCTTTAGTGTTAACAAGGTTAAGCAGCGTTATATCGCTACAGTATTTCAGTAACAAGGTTTACAGCATAAGAATATCCTTTCTGTGTGTTACATTCAAGGTTTACTGATTGTCATCCCGTGAGCGTCTGCGCCTCTCGTGTTCTCCTCGTGGACTCGAGCGTCCGCTACGCTGGTAGCGTAGCATTACGGTAGTCGGCCGCCTATAGCGTGCTCGACACCATGCATTAAGCTGTGAGCGAGCGTGTCGCATGTACGTCTCGATCACGGCCGAGCGTATGCTACGCTAAGTGCGTACCCTTACTGTACCCCATACGCCAATTGCGTACTGTGTCTCTTACCCATTTATTGTGAATGTTATAAGATAAATAGTTAGCTTTATCAGGAGCACATATGTACATTGCACTGGGGGAGCATATATGTATCTGCACTGTGGGGGCATATGTGGCACTATGGGTGCATATGTGGCACTGGGGGCATATGTGTACCTTGCACTGGGGAGGATATGTGTATCTGGTACAGTGGGGTCATATGTGGCAATATGGGGGCATGTGTGGCACTATGGGGGCATATGTGGCACTGGGGGCATATGTGTACCATGGACTGGGGAGGCATATATTTATCTGGTACAGAGGGGGCATGTGTATCTAGCACTCCACTATTGGGGGAGAATGTGTATGTGCCACTATTGGGGGCATATGTATATCTGGCACTGCAATATTGGGGTCATATGTGCATCTGGCCCCCCATATGTGTATCACGCCCCTATTTTCATTGGCCACACCCCATGTAGCCATACCCATTTTTGGCTCATGCGCTGTTGGTGCATGCACACACAGTACCACTAAGAATTTTTTTCTACTTACACCACTGATTACTCGGTTATGGTCAGATCTCAAAAACGGCATCTTATTGGCTATCGGCTCTCTGTTTTGAATAGCCAATAAGATCAATTCGAATAAATCCGAACTTACAGTACTTTGGATAAAAGAACGAAGCAAATCCAAACCCGCACATCTCTAAGTGGAAGCTGGCTGACAACAAAGACTGGGGATGGGCTTATTAACCACTGCTGGGCTACGTGGTCCCGGTGAGCCGGCAGCTGTTCCCGTTGACTTACAACTGCCAATGTTGGGCAGTGTTTGGTGATGGGGATGCGGTGGCTCCCCACTTTTAGTTTTGGACTGCACTGCAGCTCCAGGATCCCACTGCCAGTGGTCTGAACTCAGGTTCACATAATGGGACGTGTTCGGCATACCAGCGTTTGGGATGCTGGCAGTCAAAATACCGATGGCGGAATCCCAACACTGGTCAGAAGACTGGCGCCAGAACTCCAACAGCGCTCACAATGTGGACCCCAGAATCCAGACTGTCGGCATACCAAACGTAAGTAGGACAGGGCTGGTTTAGGGTTAGGCCACGGAGGTAGGGGGTAAGGTTTAGGCAGTACAGGGGAGGTTAGAGTTAGGCTGGCAGGGGCGAAGGTTAGGGTTATGCTGAAGGGGGGTGAGGGTCATGCTACCAGGGGGAGGGTTATGAGGGTAAAGGGTAGAGGGTTTGAATACTTACCTATCAGATGTTGTTATTCTGTGCATAGAGATGCCGCCATCAGTCTTATGACATTAAACTGTATCTATACATGCAGACATCAATTTCCCTGTGTACAATGAGTGATGTACAGTGCTGCAGGTGCCATTACTATACCTGTACATGCAGACATCAATTTCCCTGTACCCTATGTGTGATGTACAGTACTGCAGGTCCCATTACTATACCTGTACATGCAGACATCAGCCTCCCTGTACCCTATGTGTGATGTACAGTACTGCAGGTGACATTACTATACCTGTACATGCAGACATCAATTTCCCTGTACCCTATGTGTGATGTACAGTACTGCAGGTCCCATTACTATACCTGTACATGCAGACATCAGCCTCCCTGTACCCTATGTGTGATGTACAGTACTGCAGGTACCATTACTATACCTGTACATGCAGACATCACATTCCCTGTGTCCTATGTGTGATGTACAGTACTGCAGGTGCCATTACTATACCTGTACATGCAGACATCAGCCTCCCTGTGTCCTATGTGTGATGTACAGTACTGCAGGTGTCATTACTATACCTGTACATGCAGACATCAGCCTCCCTGTACCCTATGTGTAATGTACAGTACTGCAGGAGCCATTACTATACCTGTACATGCAGACATCAGCTTCCCTGTGCCCTATGTGTGATGTACAGTACTGCGGGTGCAATTACTATACCTGTACATGTAGACATCAGCTTCCCTGTACCCTATGTGTGATGTACAGTACTGCAGGTGCCATTACTATACCTGTACATGCAGACATCAGCCTCCCTGTGTCCTATGTGTGATGTACAGTACTGCAGGTGCCATTACTATACCTGTACATGCAGACATCAGCCTCCCTGTGTCCTATGTGTGATGTACAGTACTGCAGGTGCCATTACTATACCTGTACATGCAGACATCAATTTCCCTGTACCCTGTGTGATGTACAGTACTGCAGGTGCCATTACTATACCTGTACATGCAGACATCAGCTTCCCTGTGTCCTATGTGTGATGTACAGCACTGCAGGTGCCATTACTATACCTGTACATGCAGACATCAATTTCACTGTACCCTATGTGTGATGTACAGTACTGCAGGTACCATTACTATACCTGTACATGCATACATCAGCTTCCCTGTACCCTATGTGTGATGTACAGTACTGCAGGTGCCATTACTATACCTGTACATGCAGACATCAATTTCCCTGTACCCTATGTGTGATGTACAGTACTGCAGGTACCATTACTATACCTGTACATGCAGACATCAGCCTCCCTGTACCCTATGTGTGATGTACAGTACTGCAGGTGCCATTACTATACCTGTACATGCAGACATCAGCCTCCCTGTACCCTATGTGTGATGTACAGTACTGCAGGTGTCATTACTATACCTGTACATGTAGACATCAGCCTCCCTGTACCCTATGTGTGATGTACAGTGCTGCAGGTACCATTACTATACTTGTACATGCAGACATAAGCCTCCTTGTACCCTATGTGTGATGTACAGTACTGCAGGAGCCATTACTGTACCTGTACATGCAGACATCAATTTCCCTGTACCCTATGTGTGATGTACAGTACTGCAGGTACCATTACTATACCTGTACATGCATACATCAGCTTCCCTGTACCCTATGTGTGATGTACAGTACTGCAGGTGACATTACTATACCTGTACATGCAGACATAAGCCTCCCTGTACTCTATGTGTGATGTACAGCACTGCAGGAGCCATTACTATACCTGTACATGCAGACATCAGCCTCCCTGTGTACTATGTGTGATGTACAGTACTGTGGGTGCCATTACTATACCTGTACATGCAGACATCGGCTTCCCTGTATCATATGTGTGATGTACAGTACTGCAGGTGCCATTACTATACCTGTAGATGCAGACATCAGCTTCCCTGTGTCCTATGTGTTATGTACAGTACTGCAGGTGCCATTACTATACCTGTACATGCAGACATCGGCCTCCCTGTGCCCTATGTGTGATGTACAGTACTGTGGGTGTTATTACTATACCTGTACATGCAGACATCAGCCTCCCTGTACCCTATGTGTGATGTACAGTACTGCAGGTGCCATTACTATACCTGTACATGCAGACATCAATTTCCCTGTGTCCTATGTGTGATGTACAGTACTGCAGGTGCCATTACTATACCTGTACATGTAGACATCACATTCCCTGTGTCCTATGTGTGATGTACAGTACTGCAGGTACCATTACTATACCTGTACATGTAGACATTACATTCCCTGTGTCCTATGTGTGATGTACAGTACTGCAGGTACCATTACTATACCTGTACATGCAGACATCACATTCCCTGTGTCCTATGTGTGATGTACAGTACTGCAGGTACCATTACTATACCTGTACATGCACTATCAGCTTCCCTGCGCCCTATGTGTGATGTACAGTACTGCAGGTGCCATTACTATACCTGTACATGCAGACAGCAGCCTCCCTGTGCCCTATGTGTGATGTACAGTACTGCAGGTGCCATTACTATACCTGTACATGCAGACATCAGCTTCTCTGTGTCCTGTGTGTGATGTACAGTACTGCAGGTGCCATTACTATACCTGTACATGCAGACATCAGCTTCCCTGTGCCCTATGTGTGATGTACAGGACTGCAGGTGTCATTACTATACCTGTACATGCAGACATCAGCCTCCCTGTACCCTATGTGTGATGTACAGTGCTGCAGGTACCATTACTATACCTGTACATGCAGACATCAGCCTCCCTGTGTCCTATGTGTGATGTACAGTACTGCAGGTGCCATTACTATACCTGTACATGCAGACATCAGCCTCCCTGTGTCCTATGTGTGATGTACAGTACTGCAGGTGCCATTACTATACCTGTACATGCAGACATCAATTTCCCTGTACCCTGTGTGATGTACAGTACTGCAGGTGCCATTACTATACCTGTACATGCAGACATCAATTTCACTGTACCCTATGTGTGATGTACAGTACTGCAGGTACCATTACTATACCTGTACATGCATACATCAGCTTCCCTGTACCCTATGTGTGATGTACAGTACTGCAGGTGCCATTACTATACCTGTACATGCAGACATCAATTTCCCTGTACCCTATGTGTGATGTACAGTACTGCAGGTACCATTACTATACCTGTACATGCAGACATCAGCCTCCCTGTACCCTATGTGTGATGTACAGTACTGCAGGTGTCATTACTATACCTGTACATGCAGACATCAGCCTCCCTGTACCCTATGTGTAATGTACAGTACTGCAGGAGCCATTACTATACCTGTACATGCAGACATCAGCTTCCCTGTGTCCTATGTGTGATGTACAGCACTGCAGGTGCCATTACTATACCTGTACATGCAGACATCAGCTTCCCTGTGCCCTATGTGTGATGTACAGTACTGCAGGTGTCATTACTATACCTGTACATGCAGACATCAGCTTCCCTGGACCCTATGTGTGATGTACAGTACTGCAGGTGCCATTACTATACCTGTACATGCAGACTTCAGCCTCCCTGTACCCTATGTGTGATGTACAGTACTGCAGGTGTCATTACTATACCTGTACATGCAGACATCAGCCTCCCTGTACCCTATGTGTGATGTACAGTGCTGCAGGTACCATTACTATACCTGTACATGCAGACATAAGCCTCCTTGCACCCTATGTGTGATGTACAGTACTGCAGGAGCCATTACTGTACCTGTACATGCAGACATCAATTTCCCTGTACCCTATGTGTGATGTACAGTACTGCAGGTACCATTACTATACCTGTACATGCATACATCAGCTTCCCTGTACCCTATGTGTGATGTACAGTACTGCAGGTGACATTACTATACCTGTACATGCAGACATAAGCCTCCCTGTACTCTATGTGTGATGTACAGCACTGCAGGAGCCATTACTATACCTGTACATGCAGACATCAGCCTCCCTGTGTACTATGTGTGATGTACAGTACTGTGGGTGCCATTACTATACCTGTACATGCAGACATCGGCTTCCCTGTATCATATGTGTGATGTACAGTACTGCAGGTGCCATTACTATACCTGTAGATGCAGACATCAGCTTCCCTGTGTCCTATGTGTTATGTACAGTACTGCAGGTGCCATTACTATACCTGTACATGCAGACATCGGCCTCCCTGTGCCCTATGTGTGATGTACAGAACTGTGGGTGTTATTACTATACCTGTACATGCAGACATCAGCCTCCCTGTACCCTATGTGTGATGTACAGTACTGCAGGTGCCATTACTATACCTGTACATGCAGACATCAGCCTCCCTGTACCCTATGTGTGATGTACAGTACTGCAGGTGCCATTACTATACCTGTACATGCAGACAGCAGCTTCCCTGTGTCCTATGTGTGATGTACAGTACTGCAGGTGCCATTACTATACCTGTACATGCAGACATTAATTTCCCTGTGTCCTATGTGTGATGTACAGTACTGCAGATGCCATTACTATACCTGTACATGTAGACATCACATTCCCTGTGTCCTATGTGTGATGTACAGTACTGCAGGTACCATTACTATACCTGTACATGTAGACATCACATTCCCTGTGTCCTATGTGTGATGTACAGTACTGCAGGTACCATTACTATACCTGTACATGCAGACATCACATTCCCTGTGTCCTATGTGTGATGTACAGTACTGCAGGTACCATTACTATACCTGTACATGCACTATCAGCTTCCCTGCGCCCTATGTGTGATGTACAGTACTGCAGGTGCCATTACTATACCTGTACATGCAGACAGCAGCCTCCCTGTGCCCTATGTGTGATGTACAGTACTGCAGGTGCCATTACTATACCTGTACATGCAGACATCAGCCTCCCTGTGTCCTATGTGTGATGTACAGTACTGCGGGTGCCATTCCTATACCTGTACATGTAGACATCACATTCCCTATGTCCTATGTGTGATGTACAGTACTGCAGGTACCATTACTATACCTGTACATGCAGACATCAGCTTCCCTGTGTCCTATGTGTGATGTACAGTACTGCAGGTGACATTACTATACCTGTACATGCAGACATCAGCTTCCCTCTGTCCTATGTGTGATGTACAGCACGGCAGGTGCCATTACTATACCTGTACATGCAGACATCAGCTTCCCTGTGTCCTGTGTGTGATGTACAGTACTGCAGGTGCCATTACTATACCTGTACATGCAGACATCAGCTTCCCTGTGCCCTATGTGTGATGTACAGGACTGCAGGTGTCATTACTATACCTGTACATGCAGACATCAGCCTCCCTGTACCCTATGTGTGATGTACAGTGCTGCAGGTACCATTACTATACCTGTACATGCAGACATAAGCCTCCTTGTACCCTATGTGTGATGTACAGTACTGCAGGAGCCATTACTGTACCTGTACATGCAGACATCAATTTCCCTGTACCCTATGTGTGATGTACAGTACTGCAGGTACCATTACTATACCTGTACATGCATACATCAGCTTCCCTGTACCCTATGTGTGATGTACAGTACTGCAGGTGACATTACTATACCTGTACATGCAGACATAAGCCTCCCTGTACTCTATGTGTGATGTACAGCACTGCAGGAGCCATTACTATACCTGTACATGCAGACATCAGCTTCCCTGTGTCCTATGTGTGATGTACAGTACTGCAGGTGCCATTACTATACCTGTACATGCAGACATCAGCCTCCCTGTGTACTATGTGTGATGTACAGTACTGTGGGTGCCATTACTATACCTGTACATGCAGACATCGGCTTCCCTGTATCATATGTGTGATGTACAGTACTGCAGGTGCCATTACTATACCTGTAGATGCAGACATCAGCTTCCCTGTGTCCTATGTGTGATGTACAGTACTGCAGGTGCCATTACTATACCTGTACATGCAGACATCGGCCTCCCTGTGCCCTATGTGTGATGTACAGTACTGTGGGTGTCATTACTATACCTGTACATGCAGACATCAGCCTCCCTGTACCCTATGTGTGATGTACAGTACTGCAGGTGCCATTACTATACCTGTACATGCAGACAGCAGCTTCCCTGTGTCCTATGTGTGATGTACAGTACTGCAGGTGCCATTACTATACCTGTACATGCAGACATCAATTTCCCTGTGTCCTATGTGTGATGTACAGTACTGCAGGTGCCATTACTATACCTGTACATGTAGACATCACATTCCCTGTGTCCTATGTGTGATGTACAGTACTGCAGGTACCATTACTATACCTGTACATGTAGACATCACATTCCCTGTGTCCTATGTGTGATGTACAGTACTGCAGGTACCATTACTATACCTGTACATGCAGACATCACATTCCCTGTGTCCTATGTGTGATGTACAGTACTGCAGGTACCATTACTATACCTGTACATGCACTATCAGCTTCCCTGCGCCCTATGTGTGATGTACAGTACTGCAGGTGCCATTACTATACCTGTACATGCAGACAGCAGCCTCCCTGTGCCCTATGTGTGATGTACAGTACTGCAGGTGCCATTACTATACCTGTACATGCAGACATCAGCTTCCCTGTGTCCTATGTGTGATGTACAGTACTGCAGGTGCCATTACTATACCTGTACATGCAGACATCAACCTCCCTGTGTCCTATGTGTGATGTACAGTACTGCGGGTGCCATTCCTATACCTGTACATGTAGACATCACATTCCCTGTGTCCTATGTGTGATGTACAGTACTGCAGGTACCATTACTATACCTGTACATGCACTATCAGCTTCCCTGCGCCCTATGTGTGATGTACAGTACTGCAGGTGCCATTACTATACCTGTACATGCAGACATCAGCTTCCCTGTGTCCTGTGTGTGATGTACAGTACTGCAGGTGCCATTACTATACCTGTACATGCAGACATCAGCTTCCCTGTGCCCTATGTGTGATGTACAGGACTGCAGGTGTCATTACTATACCTGTACATGCAGACATCAGCCTCCCTGTGCCCTATGTGTGATGTACAGTACTGCAGGTGCCATTACTATACCTGTACATGCAGACATCAGCTTCCCTCTGTCCTATGTGTGATGTACAGAACTGCAGGTGCCATTACTATACCTGTACATGCAGACATCGGCCTCCCTGTGCCCTATGTGTAATGTACAGTACTGTGGGTGTCATTACTATACCTGTACATGCAGACATCAGCCTCCCTGTACCCTATGTGTGATGTACAGTACTGCAGGTGCCATTACTATACCTGTACATGCAGACATCAGCTTCCCTGTGTCCTATGTGTGATGTACAGTACTGCAGGTGCCATTACTATACCTGTACATGTAGACATCATCTTCCCTGTGTCCTATGTGTGATGTACAGTACTGCAGGTGTCATTACTATACCTGTACATGTAGACATCAGCCTCCCTGTACCCTATGTGTGATGTACAGTACTGCAGGTGCCATTACTATACCTGTACAAGCAGACATCAGCTTCCCTGTGTCCTATGTGTGATGTACAGTACTGCAGGTGCCATTACTATACCTGTACATGCAGACATCAGCTTCCCTGTGTCCTATGTGTGATGTACAGTACTGCAGGTGCCATTACTATACCTGTACATGCAGACATCAGCCTCCCTGTGTCCTATGTGTAATGTACAGTACTGAAGGTGACATTACTATACCTGTACATGCAGACATCAGCTTCCCTGTATGTGTCCTATGTGTGATGTACAGTACTGCAGGAGCCATTACTATACCTGTACATGCAGACAGCAGTCTTCCTGTACCCTATGTGTGATGTACAGTACTGCAGGTGCCATTACTATACCTGTACATGCAGACATCAGCTTCCCTGTGTCCTATGTGTGATGTACAGTACTGCGGGTGCCATTACTATACCTGTAAATGCAGACATCAGCCTCCCTGTGTCCTATGTGTGATGTACAGTACTGCGGGTGCCATTACTATACCTGTACATGCAGACAGCAGCCTTCCAGTACCCTTTGTGTGATGTACAGTACTGCAGGTGCCATTACTATACCTGTACATGTAGACATCAGATTCCCTGTGTCCTATGTGTGATGTACAGTACTGCAGGTGTCATTACTATACCTGTACATGCAGACATCAGCTTCCCTGTGTCCTTTGTGTGATGTACAGTACTGCAGGTGCCATTACTATACCTGTACATGCAGACATCAGCCTCCCTGTGTCCTATGTGTGATGTACAGTACTGCAGGTGCTATTACTATACCTGTAGATGCAGATATCAGTTTCTTTGCGTCCTTCAGCTTCCCGGCTCTGGCCAATGCATATGAAGTGATTGCAATTGAATATGGTTTCTCCAGAGACTGATATTCCTCACTTATGAATGTCGTTGATAGATCAATGCTGTGACGTAGATTCTGGGTTCAAAAACACAGTTAATTTTTTAAAACAAGAATTATTATAGCAGCCCCATTTATGTCATTATATAAATGTCTATAGGAGACAAAATACTGACAAATGTAGTCACCAGTCAATGTGTAAAATGGGTCTGATATCATTCTGTAACATATAACAGTTATATAGATCAGTTGTTCTTAATCTCCGTCCCCAGGGACCCCAAACTGGTCCCATTTCCCATCAGGATTCACAGGTGTATGCATTACTCACTGAAACATTTAAAAGATCCACGGGTGGCGCTATTTATTTCACCTATGATTCCGTGAGGAGACATTGAAAGCAAGAACTGATTGGGATCCCGAGAACAGAGTTTGAGAACCTATGATACAAATTAATACGTTATAGAAAATGTGAGCTAACAGAGTCATAGAAAGGGGAAATAAAGTCTGCTGTACTGCATATGTAATCCATACCTCCCAACATGACCCTCTCAGGGAGGGACAAAATGCTCTGTTCCTAGACTTCACTCTTAAATCATGATTGCCATCACCTGTGTTCAACTAGTTATTAATTGATAGATAAAAGGTGTCCACCACAGGCAGAGCCGAATTAACAATGGGGCAGGTGGACCTGCAGTTGCTGGCCTACCATTGAAAATAGGCCCACAGTGGCCTGCAATGTAGCCAGTGATGACTAGCTGGTGATGTCACCACCAACAGCAACAGCCCTGATTTATCACCTCCCCGGCTGCCCCAGCCTCTCACTCCATCATCACCCCCCACCCCACCCAATGAACTGAATTCCTGCTTACCCACGGACACAGAGCAGTCTGAAGCTCAGCCCTCTGCCATCCAAATCTCCACCTCCTTGCTTACTGAAGCTCACCCCTTGGTTGCGTAAAACTCCGCCCTCTTTGTCTAAAGCTGTGCTCTGAACTGCTGTCTGAGTGAGGTGACAGTCTGGCCAGAGGGAGAGGAGGAGCCAGGATCCCACTTTCCTCCCAGCTCCTCTCCAGCAATACAATCAAGGAGGAGCTGCCATCTACAGATGTAGATACACTCATCATTTTTGCTGTTGCGCCATATAGGCATCCTAGCTGCGCCATACAAATAGCGCAGGTAGGCAAAGTAAGGCGTGATTAGTCACAAGAGGATCAAAAGTATGCAATACACAGTTTCACCATTGGGTGGCGATTGTTCCACCAATGAAAACTACGGTACAGTGCTGAATAGCAGCAGATGGATATGGGACTACAGAATACTGATCAATGTAGCAAGCCCTGACAAGTGGGTCACTGCACATTAAATAGAGTAGTTCTGTTTTAATACTGAAAGTTCCCCTGGTTCGCTGTATAAAATGATCCCTACATTAAGTAAAAAATTGAACACAGAAAAAGATTGGCTCAGCATCTCCGATGCTCACAAAGAAAAGCAAAGTTCAGAGTTCTACACAGCTCTCTAAAAGAAAAAAAATTACAATTAGCGATAGAGTTGTGACACACAGCACTATAAAAATTACAATGCGTGACATTACTATGTCACTGCAGGTGTCAATCACCTGTCTCCATGGCTCTCTTGGCATAGTAGTATCACCGATGGTTACCCTGCCCGTGAGCTAGGGTTCAAGTTCCGCAAAGTACACACTTGTTTTGTATAGCTATTTAAAAGTAGCATTCATGGTTTTTTTGCTAATTTTCCCAATAATAAGTTCAGTCATACTTTGTATACAGACTTAGACATGGACACAGGTATACAGTCAAAATTCGAAAAAAAACATAGGTGCTACTTTTTACACAGACATACAATACAAGTATGACTTTTCAAATTATGAAAGTCTTATCTTTAGGAGACTGAGTTTACTTTACTTCTTCCCAGGCCTACCCATTGCTTTAATTGGCAGCCTCCCCTACTCCCAATCCAACCCCTGTGAGACTTGTGATTTCAAAGATTGTGTGTGCTGCTTAGTAAATGACAGCAGGAGCCATTCATTTACATACAGTAGTGTACCAGCGTGTTGTGTTTGTCATTTACTAAGAATTACACCCAGTCCATGAAATCACGAGTCTCACAGGAAGTGGGATTAGTGGTGGGTGAGGCTGTCAATTAAAGCAATGGAGAGTCCTGGGAAAGAGTACAGTAAACTCAGTCTCATAAAGATAACACTCTTGTAAATGAAAAAGCCACACTGTTTTTGTATATCTGTATAAAAAGTAGCATTATATCTGTGTAAAAAGTAGCATTTACAGTTTTCTTCTAATTTTCCCAAAACTAGTTCTGCCATGCTTTGTATACAGACTCAGACATGCACACAGATATCCATTAAAATATGAAAAAAACAGTCAATGCTACTTTTTATAGATATACAAGTGTGTCTTTTCAAATTACAAGAGTGTTATGTTTATGAGACTGATAATCCCTCCCTCTGTGAGACTTGTGATTTAACGGACTGGGTGTACTGCTTAGTAAATGAGAAACACAACATGGCCGGTAGACTACGGTATGTAAATGAATAGCTTATGCGGGCTTTGGTTGGGGGAAAGTAATACATAAGGCGCGTTCATTTGTAAGGCATATTAGCATTGTGCATTGCACCTACAGATCTAGAGATGCCTAGCGTGAGTGAACCGTTAGTTGCCGGGCAGCTCTGATAACGTTTGGTGTTTTTATTGCTTCTTTTACATATTGCTATGCAAACAGGACAAACAATCAGCTTCTGCTGATTAAAATGATATGCGGCATGCCTATATTCTGTGTGAGACTGCGGATGTATCTGCTAACAAATTTCTATGTCATGGTGCTTCCCTGGAAATGACTGTATTGTAGAATTTCGTATGCAGATACAGCTGGACTCGTACACAGAATATAGGCATGTCGCATATCATTTTAATCAGCAGACGCTGCTTGTGCATCCTATTTGTATAGCGTTGCGTGTATGAACCATTTATGGTAAAAAAGATGCCCAATGTTAGCAGAGCTGCCTGGCGACTGACGGCTCACTCACGCCAGGCATCTCTTGACCTCTCAGTGCATGCACAATGCTAATATGCCAAATGAATGTGCCTTCTGTGTTCTCTTCCTCCAACCAAAGTCAGCATGAGCCATTAATTTACATGTACAGTAGTGTACCGGCCGTGTTGTGTTTGTCATTTCCTAAGCAGTACACCCAGTCCATTAAATCACAAGTCTCACAGAGGGAGGGATTAGTGGTGGGGGAGGCTGCCTATTAAAACAATGGGGAGGCCCAGGAAGAAGTACAGTAAACTTAGGGGGACATTTACTAAGCAGTGATAAGAGTGGAGAAGTGAGCCAGCGGAGAAGTTGTCCATGGCAACCAATCAGCACTGAAGTAACATCTATAATTTGCATTCTATAAAATGATACAGAGCTGCTGATTGGTTGATGGGGCAACTTCTCCACTGGCTCACTTCTCCGCTCTTATCACTGCTTAGTAAATGTCCCCCTTAGTCTCTTTAAGATAACATTCTCATAATTGAAAAACCACACTTGTATATTTGTGTAAAAAGTGGTATACATCAACCCCTCTGTGTCCAAATCAAAATCATTCTGTTTTATTTAATTCACAAATATGCACATTAACATTAGAAGCATGATGCAATTTGGTCAATGGGGGGGATTCCGAGTTGTTCGCTTGCTAGCTGCTTTTAGCAGCATTGCACACGCTAAGCCGCCGCCTACTGGGAGTGTATTTTAGCATAGCAGAATTGCGAACGAAAGATTCGCTAATTTTCTCGTAACTATTACCCCGCAGTTTCTGAGTAGCTCCAGACTTACTCTGCCACTGCGACCAGCTCAGTCCTTTTCGTTCCTGGTTTAACGTCACAAACACACCCAGCGTTCGCCCAGACACTCCCCCGTTTCTCCAGACACTCCCGCGTTTTTCCCTGAAACGCCTGTGTTTTTCCGCACACTCCCAGAAAACGGCCAGTTTCCGCCCAGAAACACCCACTTCCTGTCAATCACACTACGATCAGCAGAACGATGAAAAAACTTTGTTACGGTGTAAGTAAAATACCAAACTTTTGTGCTAATTTACTTGGCGCAGGCGCGCTGCGTACATTGCGAATGCGCAGTTTGCGACTAATCACTCCGTAGCGAAAAAAAATAACGAGCGAACAACTCGGAATGACCCCCAATGTCTTTTGTAATGTTATTGTCTAAGGGGCATGTTTATTAATATTATTTTTACAACAAAAAAAATGTGAAGGGCGTTTTCATACCCATTTCACATTATTTTAGTTTGACTCAAATGTACTAAATGACTTTTTGAGCAGTTTTCATGAAAAACTACTTCAACCCCTTTAATTCACATTTTTCTTTAGTAATCAGATGGCATTCCCGTACTTTTTATAATGGGAAGTGTGATGTGGGCAAATTTATTGGGAAAACAAAGTGTGAAAAACACCGCAATGAGCACTGTTATAATTACGCAGCTAAAGCTGGCAAAATCACATTGATCATTGCGATATCCCTACTTCCGCAGCGCTTTCTCTGATACCCCCCACCCTGGCGGAGAAAGCTGTGCAGTGACCCGGCTCCTGTGATCAGCTCTTTGTGTCCGATAAACACACAAGCTGATCAGTTAAAAAAAAAAGCTTAAAAAGAAAACAAAAACATACTAGCGCTAGGCAGTGGCGTCCTGGCTCTTCTGCAGTGACAGGAGCCGAGTGCTGTAGTGTGATAATCCTCTGCAGCACTCAGCTACTGTCACAGAAAAGGAGCCGTCACTGCACGCTGCCTAGTCTCCGGGGGCAACCAGCATCTCAGAGGAAGCTGGATACACCTCCGGAGTGAAGAAGAAGAGACCCGCGAGGCCACGCCCCCTTTTCAGCCGGTGGCGGCTCCGGCGGGGTGAGTGTGGGGGTGTAGTAATAGAGAGTGTGCACCGGGTGTCCCCACACCTGGTGACGCCTCTGGCACTAGGGGCCAGGGATCGGTGCTTCGGTGCCTGCTGCCAGTCAGTTGGTCCTCCTGTGCGCTGCTGTGACCCCCGGTGCAGTAAAGTGATGCTGAAAAATGGCAGTCACAGCTGCGCACAGGATTCGATGCCCAGCAGCCATCCAGGAGTACTGATCACCGGCTCCTGGGACTGGTAAGTATAATTACTGGTGGGGGTTCTCGGCGTGCAGGGAGGGGGCAGGGCCTCGTGGCGGCAGCACATGCACAGCACGAAGTCGGGATATTTTTTGCGATAAATATCCCGATAATGCTGCAGAAGGCATTCGCAAGGCTATAGGTTTCTCGCAAGACCAGTCCCTGCATGCAATTATTGATATATCCATGTGATGTATACAATAATTGCATTGCCAGTTTGGGCATCCTCAGACGCGGATGGTGATAAATTGGACCCTAAGGAACTGGATTTTCCACCGTCCAGAGCCTAATACAATTTCAGCAGGTTAAAGCAGGATAGAGTAAAGCAGAGGTAGCTGTGGCGGGACAACTATGGGTAGCAGGAATGAAGTGAGGGAAAAATAATTCCGCTACTTACAGCAACCTCTCCGGTACAGAATGCCTCACTTTCCAGCATAGCGACGAGGACGAAGGCTGTGAGTGTAGACTCCAATTCCTTTGCGCCTCTTGTTATCCCGCCCTGTGTAAGACAGACAAGTGGAGATCAAGCATGTATCTCTGTAATAAGCGTGGTCATGTGATTGCCATGACTGTGTAACACACAGCATTTAAACAACACCATTTTTTTTTCTCATATGTGTTGTATAAAATAAGGATATTAACATTTAGAATAAGGAAATCAATATGCATTTGCAAAGTAGGGAATGCAGTACTACCAAAGCACTAGTATACAGTATAATACATGTTATATACTTGTCTACTATTAGGGAAGTTGCAGGAGACTCTCGATTTTCCAGGTAGTCCCCCGCATCCCAATGTGTGTAGACATATCTCCTCAATCCTGCCCGCTTTCTAGTGGAGATTATCATGGGATTCGGAAAGAGAGTAGGAGGGGGTAGTGTGTCATTTTAGTCCCGTTCACTATCCGAGGACCCACGAATCGCAGCATTTTCTAAGTTGGGGTGGAGCCTAATGACAAGAGAGTCTGGCCCCGCCCCCTTAAGTGTGCATCTTCCATCTAGGCTACTCCCAGTATGATATGTTATTACAGTGTCACATACAGAACATGGCTTCTAGGTAAAATCTGATTTAGGGCCTCATTCAATAAGGATTGCAGTCTTTGATAAAAAGCAGTTGCTGCGATCAAATCATTGCCTCCCAGAAATAGAAAAAAAAAGCCTATTGCAGAAATTGCGAAAGCATCGCAATGTGCGGTCTGATCGCTAAACCATACACGATTACCGCAACATCGAAGATATTTTCCATCTACGCCAGGCAAAGTCATCCACATTTCTGGCGATGTACGAGGCTGGATCATCAGTGCTGATAGGTGGCAGGTATTCTCTAACAGTCCGGCACACACAGGGTCAGCCCTGCCTTGCTAAGGTAAGGCGCAGGTCCCTCAGTCAGTGGGGATCACCCTGCTCTCTGCACTGGGCCATTCATCCGACATTGCTCAAAATGGTCAGCGGAGGTGGGGGGGGGGGGGGGGGCTGGGCAACAGTGGGCAGCTTACACCTCAGGGGCCCCAATGAATGCTGCACCAATGGTAGTTCATCTCTGCTTCCCAGCCTGCAGACAGATAGTGAATCACTGTCAACATGTTGTTTGGTGGATGGCTGAAGCAATCCACCAATCAGAGTGCAGATAAACATTCACTGTATGGAAACATGTGGAGAGACGGTGCAGGAACACAGGAGGGGTAATTTACAGATGGAGTCACGCTTATCTTGGCTGCTCTGCTGCGCCTAGCTGTTTATTAGCATAAGCCTTTCATCTATTGTTGTCAGCTGCAATACAATACAGAGAGAACAATACAGCAGGGGATTAAGTCATTACAGCAGGGGATTAGGTCCAACTGCCCTGGCTCAATTAATCCTATTAAAGGCAAAAATGTAGAGGGCTCCATCTGTATGGTTTTTTTTTATATTTATACCCGTGACTGGATGGGTAAGGACCCCAGTGCATTGCTTTGTCCAGGGCCTACAATGCTAATAAGAACTTAAGATGCTCCTGCAATACAGTATGGACGGACTGAAACCAATATAATAATACGATTGTTATAGAACTTCACAAAGAACTGACTGTTTAACAGAGCACATAGTTATATTATATGTTGAGGCAGGCATTACCAACCCCTGTCCTCTAGGCACACTAACAGTACAGGTTTTAGGGATATTCAGGCTTGAGCACAGGTGGCTTAATTAGTACCGCTGTTATTTCTCTAACGTCCTAGTGGATGCTGGGAACTCCGAAAGGACCATGGGGAATAGCGGGCTCCGAAGGAGGCTGGGCACTCTAGAAAGATTTAGGACTACCTGGTGTGCACTGGCTCCTCCCACTATGACCCTCCTCCAAGCCTCAGTTAGATTTTGTGCCCGGCCGAGGTTGGATGCACACTAGGGGCTCTCCTGAGCTCTAAGAAGAAAGATAGTCTTAGGTTTATTATTTTCAGTGAGACCTGCTGGCAACAGGCTCACTGCAGCGAGGGACTAAGGGGAGAAGAAGCGAACTCGCCTGCTTGCAGCCGGATTGGGTTTCTTAGGCTACTGGACACCATTAGCTCCAGAGGGATCGACCGCAGGCCCAGCCTTGATGTTCGGTCCCGGAGCCGCGCCGCCGTCCCCCTTACAGAGCCAGAAGCAAGAAGATGGTCCGGAAAATCGGCGGCATGAAGACATCAGTCTTCACCAAGGTAGCGCACAGCACTGCAGCTGTGCGCCATTGCTCCTCTCACACTTCACACTCCGGTCACTGAGGGTGCAGGGCGCTGGGGGGGGGGCGCCCTGAGGCAGCAATAAAAACACCTTGGCTGGCAAAAATACCTCAATATATAGCCCCAGGGGCTATATATGAGGTAAATACCCCTGCCAGATTCCATAAAAAAGCGGGAGAATAGGCCGCGGAAAAGGGGCGGAGCTATCTCCCTCAGCACACTGGGCGCCATTTTCCCTCACAGTTCCGCTGGAAGGAAGCTCCCTGGCTCTCCCCTGCAGACTACTCTACAGAAAAGGGTAAAAAAGAGAGAGGGGGGGCATTTAATTTGGCGCAGTATATAGTTATATTAAAAAGCAGCTATAAGGGACATAACTCAGTTAGTCCCTGCCTTATATAGCGCTCTGGTGTGTGCTGGCATACTCTCACTCTGTCCCCCCAAAGGGCTTTTGTGGGTCCTGTCCTCTATATAGAGCATTCCCTGTGTGTGTGGAGTGTGTCGGTACGGCTGTGTCGACATGTTTGATGAGGATAATGAGGTGGAGGCGGAGCAGATGCCTTTAGAAGGGATGTCACCCCCTGGGGGGCAGACACCTGAGTGGATGTGCTTATGAAAAGAAATGAGTGCACGTAAAGACTCATTACATAAGAAATTTGACGACATGCCGACTGCGGGACAGCCGAGTTCTCAGCTCGTGCCTGTCCAGGTGTCTCAAAAGTCATCAGGGGCTCTGAAACGCCCGCTATCTCAGATGGCACAAGTAGATGTCGACACGGATACTGACACCAGTGTCGACGACGATGAGTCAAATTTAATGCCCATTAAGGCCATTCACTGCATGATTGAGGCAATGAAAGAGGTGTTAAATATCTCTGATTTACATCCAGGTACCACAAAAAAGGGTATTATGTTTGGGGAGAAAAAACTACCTGTAGTTTTTCCCCTGTCAGATGAATTAAATGAAGTGTGTGAAGAAGCGTGGGCTTCCCCTGATAAGAAATTGGTAATTCCTAAGAAGGTACTAATGGCGTTCCCTTTCCCGCCAGAGGATAGGTTACGTTGGGAAACACCTCCTAGGGTGGATAAAGCGCTCACACGTTTGTCTAAAAAGGTGGCACTACCGTCTCAGGATACGGCCGCCCTTAAGGAACCTGCTGATAGAAAGCAGGAGGCGATCCTGAAGTCTGTATATACACACTCAGGCATTATACTTAGACCAGCTATTGCGTCAGCATGGATGTGCAGTGCTGCCGCTGCGTGGTCGGATAAACTGTCAGAAAATATTGACACACTAGACAGAGACACGATTCTGCTAACGATTGACCATATCAAAGACTCAGTCTTATATATGAGAGATGCACAGAGGGAAGTCTGCCGGCTGGCATCTAAAATAAGTGCATTGTCCATCTCTGCTAGGAGATGCTTATGGACTCGCCAGTGGACTGGAGATGCAGATTCCAAAAGGCACATGGAAGTTTTGCCTTATAAGGGGGAGGAATTATTTGGGGATGGTCTCTCCGACCTAGTTTCCACAGCAACGTCTGGGAAGTCAGCATTTTTACCCCATGTCCCCTCACAGCCTAAGAAGGCGCCATTTTATCAGGTTCAGTCCTTTCGGACCCAGAAAAACAAGCGGGGAAAAGGAGGGTCTTTTCTCTCTAGAGGCAGAGGTAGGGAAAAAAGGCTGCAACAAACAGCAGGTTCCCAGGAGCAAAAGTCCTCCCCCGCTTCCTCTTCCAAGTCCGCCGCATGACGGTGGGGCTCCACAGGCGGAGCCAGGTACGGTGGGGGCCCGCCTCATGAATTTCAGCGATCAGTGGGCTCGCTCACAGGTGGATCCCTGGATCCTTCAAATAGTATCTCAGGGGTACAAGCTGGAATTCGAGGCGGCTCCACCCCACCGGTTCCTAAAATCTGCCTTGCCGATTGCTCCCTCAGGAAGGGAGGCGGTGCTAGCTGCGATTCACAAGCTGTATTCCCAGCAGGTGATAATCAAGGTACCCCTACTTCAACAAGGCCGGGGTTACTATTCCACACTATTTGTGGTGCCGAAACCGGACGGTTCGGTGAGACCCATTTTAAATTTGAAATCCTTGAACACATACATAAAAAAATTCAAGTTCAAGATGGAATCGCTTAGGGCGGTTATTGCAAGCCTGGAGGAGGGGGATTACATGGTATCCCTGGACATCAAGGATGCTTACCTGCATGTCCCCATTTACCATCCTCACCAGGAGTACCTCAGATTTGTGGTACAGGATTGCCATTACCAATTCCAGACGCTGCCGTTTGGACTCTCCACGGCACCGAGGGTATTTACCAAGGTTATGGCGGAAATGATGATACTCCTTCGAAAAAAGGGAGTTTTAATTATCCCATACTTGGACGATCTCCTAATAAAGGCACGATCCAAGGAACAGTTGTTAGTGGGAGTGGCACTATCTCAGGAAGTGCTGCGCCAGCACGGCTGGATTCTGAATATCCCAAAGTCACAGCTGGTCCCGACGACACGTCTAATGTTCCTGGGAATGATTCTGGACACAGTCCAGAAAAAAGTGTTTCTCCCGGAGGAGAAAGCCAGGGAGTTGTCTTCTCTAGTCAGAGACCTCCTAAAACCAAAACAGGTATCGGTGCATCACTGCACGCGGGTCCTGGGAAAGATGGTAGCTTCTTACGAAGCAATTCCATTCGGCAGATTCCATGCCAGGATTTTTCAGTGGGACCTGTTGGACAAGTGGTCCGGATCGCATCTTCAGATGCATCGCTTGATAACCCTGTCCCCAAGAACCAGGGTGTCTCTTCTGTGGTGGCTGCAGAGTGCTCATCTTTTGGAGGGCCGCAGATTCGGCATACAGGACTGGGACCTGGTGACCACGGATGCCAGCCTACGAGGCTGGGGGGCAGTCACAAAGGGAAGAAACTTCCAAGGACTATGGTCAAGTCAGGAGACTTCCCTTCACATAAATATTCTGGAACTAAGGGCCATTTACAATGCCCTAAATCAAGCAAAATTCCTGCTCCTACACCAGCCGGTGCTGATCCAGTAAGACAACATCACGGCAGTCGCCCATGTGAATCGACAGGGCGGCACAAGAAGCAGGATGGCAATGGCAGAAGCCACAAGGATTCTCCGATGGGCGGAAAATCATGTACTAGAACTGTCAGCAGTGTTCATCCCGGGAGTGGACAACTGGGAAGCAGACTTTCTCAGCAGGCACGACCTCCACCCGGGAGAGTGGGGACTTCATCCAGAAGTCTTCCAAATGATTGTAAATCAGTGGGGTCGTCCACAGGTGGACATGATGGCGTCCCGCCTAAACAAAAAACTAGAGAGGTATTGCGCCAGGTCAAGAGACCCTCAGGCGATAGCTGTGGACGCTCTAGTGACACCGTGGGTGTACCAGTCAGTTTATGTGTTCCCTCCTCTACCTCTCATACCAAAGGTATTGAGAATAATAAGAAAGCGAGGTGTAAACACAATTCTCGTGGTTCCGGATTGGCCAAGAAGAGCGTGGTACCCGGAACTTCAAGAGATGATCTCAGAGGACCCGTGGTCTCTGCCGCTCAGACAAGACCTGCTACAGCAGGGGCCCTGTCTGTTCCAAGACTTACCGCGGCTGCGTTTGACGGCATGGCGGTTGAACGCCGGATCCTGAAGGAAAAGGGCATTCCGGAGGAAGTCATTCCTACGCTTATTAAAGCTAGGAAAGAGGTTACAGCAAATCATTATCACCGCATATGGCGGAAGTATGTTGCATGGTGTGAGGCCGAAAAGGCCCCAACAGAGGAATTTCAACTAGGTCGTTTTCTGCATTTCCTGCAAGCAGGAGTTATTATGGGCCTAAAACTAGGCTCCATTAAAGTACAGATCTTGGCTCTGTCGATTTTCTTTCAAAAAGAACTAGCTTCAGTACCTGAAGTTCAGACATTTGTGAAAGGAGTGCTGCATATTCAGCCCCCATTTGTGCCTCCTGTGGCACCTTGGGATCTCAACGTGATGTTGAGTTTCTTAAAATAACATTGGTTTGAGCCACTAAAAACCGTGGATCTGAAATATCTCACGTGGAAAGTGGTCATGTTATTGGCTTTGGCTTCAGCCAGGCGTGTGTCAGAATTGGCGGCTTTATCATGTAAAAGCCCTTATCTGATTTTCCATATGGATAGGGCAGAATTGAGGACTCGTCCCCAATTTCTCCCAAAGGTGGTGTCAGCGTTTCACCTGAACCAGCCTATTGTGGTGCCTGCGGCTACTAGGGACTTGGAGGACTCCAAGTTGCTAGACGTTGTCAGGGCCCTGAAAATATATGTTTCCAGGACGGCTGGAGTCAGAAAATCTGACTCGCTGTTTATCCTGTATGCATGCACCCAACAAGCTGGGTGCTCCTCCTTCTAAGCAGACTATTGCTCGCTGGATTTGTAGTACAATTCAGCTTGCTCATTCTGTGGCAGGCCTGCCACAGCCAAAATCTGTAAATGCCCATTCCACTAGGAAGGTGGGCTCATCTTGGGCGGCTGCCCGAGGGGTCTCGGCTTTACAACTTTGCCGAGCAGCTACTTGGTCAGGGGCAAACACGATTGCAAAATTCTACAAATTTGATACCCTGGCTGAGGAGGACCATGAGTTCTCTCATTCGGTGCTGCAGAGTCATCCGCACTCTCCCGCCCGTTTGGGAGCTTTGGTATAATCCCCATGGTCCTTTCGGAGTTCCCAGCATCCACTAGGACGTTAGAGAAAATAAGAATTTACTCACCGGTAATTCTATTTCTCGTAGTCCATAGTGGATGCTGGGCGCCCATCCCAAGTGCGGTTTATCTGCAATACTTGTACATAGTTATTGTTAACTAAATCGGGTTATTGTTGAGCCATCTGTTGAGAGGCTCAGTTGTTTCATACTGTTAACTGGGATTCATATCACGAGTTGTACGGTGTGATTGGTGTGGCTGGTATGAGTCTTACCCGGGATTCAAAATCCTTCCTTATTGTGTACGCTCGTCCGGGCACAGTGTCCTAACTGAGGCTTGGAGGAGGGTCATAGTGGGAGGAGCCAGTGCACACCAGGAAGTCCTAAATCTTTCTAGAGTGCCCAGCCTCCTTCGGAGCCCGCTATTCCCCATGGTCCTTTCGGAGTTCCCAGCATCCACTACGGACTACGAGAAATAGAATTACCGGTGAGTAAATTCTTATTTTTGATTATCCAACTGTGCTGAAGCCTGGATATCACTAAAGGGCCCTACACATTGAGCGATCCGCCGCCTAGCTGCCCGACGGCAGATACGGCCGACGGGCGACCCGGCGGCGGGGGGGCAGTGACCGGGGGAGTTTCTTCACTCCCCCCATCACCCGGCTCCATAGAAGTGCAGGCAAATATGGACGAGATCGTCCATATTGGCCTGCATGCACAGGCGACGGGGCACCAGCGATGAGCGAGCGCGGGGCCACACATCGGTCATCGCTGGTGCCTCCACACTCAAAGATATGAACGGTATCTCGTTCATTAATGAACAAGATCGTTCATATCTTTGAGTATTATCGGCCAGTGTGTAGGGCCTATAACACCTGCACTGTTGCCTTGAGGACTAAGGTTGGAAATGTGTTGAGGTATTGAATGCTTTTAGGAAACTGCATTTTTTAACCCCTTACTAAAATAATAAATAGTAAAATAGTAAAAGAAACCTCCAGGGTAGTTAATCTGCTAAAAAGAAAGATACATCGCATAGAGAGGGTAATTCCAAGTTGATCGCAGCAGGAATTTTTTTAGCAGTTGGGCAAAACCATGTTCACTGCAGGGGAGCAGAGTCGGATTAAGGGGGGGGCTCCGGGGGTTAAGGACCTGTCTGAAGGGGCCCCCGTCACGCGCCACAGATCGGATCGGTAATCCGATCCGATCCACGGCACTGCACTGCACTCCCCTCCCCACTATGAGCCCAGCAGCAGCCGCCGCTCACACAGCCGCCGGCGCCGCTGAGCGCTTCCTGGGCTGCTTGTGCTGAGCGACGGCTCAGCTGCCCAATAATGTGTCACGCTGCAGCCTGCTGCTCAGCGACTGGCTGAGCACGCAGGCTGCAGGAAACAAGGAAGCTCCCTGCCAGCGCGGGTGAAGAGACAGGCTCTAGTCCTGTCTTTAAGGTCAGGATGGGCTGTTCATTTTTTCTTAAATTTATGTAGTAAACTTAAACGTAGGTTCTGGGTTGTGCATATGTATATATATATATATATATATATATATATATATATATACACACACACACACACACACACACACACACACACACACACACACACGGGATATATATATATATATATATATATATAAAATACAAATATACACACACTGTGGGGTATATTTACTAACATTCGTAATTTTCGGAAAAAGGTCAAAATTCAATCACGAATGACATCGAAAGTGTAAAACTGCAACTTTTTGAATTTATTACGACTAATTTACTAAGCTGTCGTATTCGGATTTTTCATTTGTTCCGATGTCGATGTCATTCGTGTTTTTTTTACCTTTTTTACGGCAGTGATTAGCAAAACACTGCCGACTTTTTCAAAATGAATCTCGGCCGGATCTGTGTGATCCGTGCTGGGGTTCATTTTTTTTTTTTTTTTTAATAAACACTGTAAAACGGAGAAAAAAAATGTGTGGGGTCCCCCCTCCTAAGCATAACCAGCCTCGGGCTGTTTGTGCCGACCCTGGTTGCAGAAATATGGGGGGGAAAATGACAGGGGTTCCCCCATATTTAAGCAACCAGCATCGGGCTCTGCGCCTGGTCCTGGTTCCAAAAATACGGGGGACAAAAAGAGTAGGGGTCCCCCGTATTTCTAAAACCAGCACCGGGCTCCACTAGCTGGACAGATAATGCCACAGCCGGGGGTCACTTTTATATAGTGCCCTGCGGCCGTGGCATCAAAAATCCAACTAGTCAGTCACCCCTGGCCGGGGTACCCTGGGGGAGTGGGGACCCCTTCAATTAAGGGGTCCCCCCCCCAGCCACCCAAGGGCCAGGGGTGAAGCCCGAGGCTGTCCCCCCCATCCAATTGGCTGCGGATGGGGGGCTGATAGCCTTTTGTGAAAATGAAAAGATATTGTTTTTAGTAGCAGTACTACAAGGCCCAGCAAGCCTCCCCCGCATGCTGGTACTTGGAGAACCACAAGTACCAGCATGCGGCGGAAAAACGGGCCCGCTGGTACCTGTAGTACTACTACTAAAAAAATACCCAAAAAAAGACAAGACACACACACCTTGAAAGTAAAGATTTATTACATACATCCACACAAACATACAAACATACTTACCTATGGCCCCACGCAGGTCGGTCCTCTTCTCCAGTAGAATCCAAGGGGTACCTGTTGAATAAATTATACTCACCAGCTCCAGGGTCCCAGGCTCCTCGTAGCATCCATTTGTAATCCACGTACTTGAATAAAATAAAAAAACGGACACCCGAGCCACGCACTGAAAGGGGACCCATGTTTGCACATGGGTCCCCTTTCCCCGACTGCCAGAAACCCACTCTGACTTCTGTCTAAGTGGGTTTCTTCAGCCAATCAGGGAGCGCCACGTTGTAGCACCCTCCTGATCGGCTGTGTGCTCCTGTACTGACTGACAGGCGGCACACGGCAGTGTTACAATGTAGCGCCTATGCGCTCCATTGTAACCAATGGTGGGAACTTTCTGCTCAGCGGTGAGGTCACTTTCGGTCAACCGCAGGGCAGAAAGTTCCCACCATTGGTTAGAATGGAGCGCATAGGCGCTACATTGTAACACTGCCGTGTGCCGCCTGTCAGTCAGTACAGGAGCACACAGCCGATCAGGAGGGTGCTACAACGTGGCGCTCCCTGATTGGCTGAAGAAACCCACTTAGACAGAAGTCAGAGTGGGTTTCTGGCAGTCGGGGAAAGGGGACCCATGTGCAAACATGGGTCCCCTTTCAGTGCGTGGCTCGGGTGTCCGTTTTTTTATTTTATTCAAGTACGTGGATTACAAATGGATGCTACGAGGAGCCTGGGACCCTGGAGCTGGTGAGTATAATTTATTCAACAGGTACCCCTTGGATTCTACTGGAGAAGAGGACCGACCTGCGTGGGGCCATAGGTAAGTATGTTTGTATGTTTTTGTGGATGTATGTAATAAATCTTTACTTTCAAGGTGTGTGTGTCTTGTCTTTTTTTGGGTATTTTTTTAGTAGTAGTACTACAGGTACCAGCGGGCCCGTTTTTCCGCCGCATGCTGGTACTTGTGGTTCTCCAAGTACCAGCATGCGGGGGAGGCTTGCTGGGCCTTGTAGTACTGCTACTAAAAACAATATCTTTTCATTTTCACAAAAGGCTATCAGCCCCCCATCCGCAGCCAATTGGATGGGGGGGACAGCCTCGGGCTTCATCCCTGGCCCTTGGGTGGCTGGGGGGGGGGACCCCTTAATTGAAGGGGTCCCCACTCCCCCAGGGTACTCCGGCCAGGGGTGACTAGTTGGATTTTTGATGCCACGGCCGCAGGGCACTATATAAAAGTGACCCCCAGCTGTGGCATTATCTGTCCAGCTAGTGGAGCCCGATGCTGGTTTTAGAAATACGGGGGACCCCTACTATTTTTGGAACCAGGACCAGGCGCAGAGCCCGATGCTGGTTGCTTAAATATGGGGGAACCCCTGTCATTTTTCCCCCCATATTTCTGCAACCAGGGTCGGCTCAAAGAGCCCGAGGCTGGTTATGCTTAGGAGGGGGGACCCCACGCATTTTTTTTTCCGAAAATAACCACTTTCCCACCCCTTCCCACTGATATACATGCACGGATCTCATGGATCCGTGCATGCCTATCCAATCACGGGGAAAAAAAGCAGGTCTGTTTTTTTTTTAGCACTTTTTTACGAGTTGTAATTTTTCACGGCAGTGTTTTTTTTTTTTTTTTGCTTTGCACTTCTTAGTAAATTACCGAGATTCATAGTTAAACAGCCGCGTTTTGACCGATGGTGTATTCATTCGTAATTTTTTTCTTGGACTTCCAAAAAATTACGAATGCCCTCATCACTGCCGTGATTTGAGTTTAGTAAATTACCGAGATGACACTTTGATGAAAAAACGGCATCTCGGTCAAAATCGGGACCTTAGTAAATATACCCCTGTATGTGTGTATATATATATATATATATATATATACATACATACATACATACACACACACACACATACACACACACACACATACACACACACACACACACACACACACACACACACACACAACAGAGGCGGCACTCCCGGACTCAGCACTTGGTGAAAGATAAGGTGCTTTACTTCGACGTTTCGGGATACTTCCCCCCGTCATCAGGACAAGTGGGTCCTGATGACAGTTGGGGGGATTACCTCAAAATGTTGCAGTACAGTAAACAAAAACTGTATTGAACAAGTCACATACAACCGAGGTTTCGAGGCTGAGACAGAGGCGGTTGCTAGGCGGGAGGGGGCTGAACGGTGGCGTTAAGCCGCCATTTAGGGGGGAGCGGTCCGGCCAACGCAGGCGTGGCCGGACCGTTTGGGGGGGCGTGCCGCGGCGGCTGCGTGACGTCTCATTTTCATGATGTGAAAACTTAGCTCGATTTAAAAAAAAAAATTCTCAGCTACTCCGCTTTCTGCTGGTACTTACCGAAAAGCCCTGGGTATAGACTGGCGAATCCTCCTGGAATACCCCATCCGGCAGCTGTTTATTCTGTATCAGCCACTTCACAGAACCACACAGTACATCTTTTTCAATGTGGATGAAATTTGAAGCCAAGGCAAACACTTTCACCACATAAGCAGTGAGCCTAGGGAGAAAACACAAATGAGGAATTATAATGTTATTAAGGGAGAGGAAACATAGAGGTAGATTACAGAGGATGAGGAGGAGGAGGAGGGTTCAGTATGAATTACCGACGGACACAATACCGACCGTCATAATCCCGAGCTTCATTGACCGACAGTCAAAATACCGACACGGTCTAAGGGGTCAGCCGTGCAAACGCTATGCCGCCGCCCACTGGGAGTGTATTTTATGTTAGCAGAAGTGCGAACGAATGTATCGCAGAGCGCCTGCAAAATATTTTGTGTAGTTTCAGAGTAGCTCAAAACCTACTCAGCGCGTGCGATCACTGCAGACTGTTCAGTTCTGGATTTGACGTCACACACCCACCCCGCGTTCGCCCAGCCTCACCTGCGTTTTCCCTGGTACGCCTGCGTTTTTCTGAACACTCCCTTAAAACAGTCAGTTGCCACCCAGAAACGTCCACTTCATGTCAATCAATCTGCGGCAACCAGTGCGACTGAAATGCATCGCTAGACCCTGTGCAAAACTACATCATTCGTTGTGCCCGTATGTCGCGCGTGCACATTGCACCGAATCTGCATGCGCAGAACTGCCATTTTTTAGCCTGATCGCTGCGCTGTGAACAAATGCAGCTAGCGATCAACTCGGAATGACCCCCTAAATACCGACATTCATTATTCCGACATGTTGAAAATGACAAGTCAGAATACCGACATTTGATATGATGACATGTCAACCTACCAACATGAGTCTTCCTGTTTTTTTTGTGTCAATGTCAACAAGGGTCGACATGGACACCGTCTAAGTGTTCCGTGTCCCCTTGCATGGCTCGTTGCGCTCGCCATGCTTCGTGCACAATGCCTTGATGCACTCGAAACACTATTTTATTCCCCATCCAGGTGCAATGGGATGGTAAAGTATCAACAAGTCTGATTTGGGGCAAAAATTCCTTAAAAATGCATGTCGGCATTTTGACACGTCGGCATTTCAAATGTCGGTATTCTGACTATGTCAGCATTTTGAACATGTCAGCGTAATGAATGTCAACATTTTGATCATGTCACCATTTTGAACATGTCAGCATAATGAATGTCAGTATTTTGACCATGTCGGCATTTTGAACATGTCAACATAATGAATGTCAGTATTTTGACCGTGTCTGTATTTTGAACATGTCAGCATTATGAATGTTGGTATTTTGACTGTGTCGGTATTTTGACTGCCGGTCAATGGCTGTCGGGATTATGACCCTTGGTATTGTGTCCGTCGGTAAATCAACTGCTACCCGAGCAGGAGATGTATTGAGCAGCTGTTTGTTTACTTGTTGCTTTATGCGATCAATATAATATAACACATAATAATCACAAAATAAGCCCCATAGCAGTTGCTTTTTTATATTCAGTGTCATATAGCTCATGTGGGGCCAAATGTAATAGAGAGTTTCAGAAAGTGAGAGATTTGGTAAGGTTTTTCAGTTTTCCTTTAAAGTGGCAATCATTTACACTGCAAAACCAGGTTGATCTTGCAGTGTAAATTGTCGCAACTTTAAAAAATACTGCAAAACCTTACCAAATATCTCACTTTTTGAATCTCTCACTCTATTACATTTGGCCCGTGATTTTTATGCAAACAGAATTTCTCATATTGACCGATATCTGGCAGAACACGGAATACTCAGACACTAGAGATGGAACAGGTACTGTCTGTCAGGGGCGTATTAACAGAAGTGGAGGCCCAAGTGCAACCTCCTCTGTCCAGGCCCCCTCCTCTGTAGCCAGCAGCACAATACAGTGTGAGCACTAGAGGGACACAGACTCTATTGTGCAAATCTTTGGGGAAATGGTGCGGCAGCCATTTTCCCTGAGATATCCTTTCTGCGCATGCGCAAAGCTCTGGGAAAATGGCCACCGCGCCATAAAACCAGAGATTTGTGGAGACATGCTGTCACCGGTGGGGTCTGTATAAAGGTGGGTATCAAAAAGATGGGTGCAGGGTGTGCAGAGTGGACCTCCGCTGAACCCTAGGGCCCGTGAAGCACAGATGTCAACCAAAAATAACAACATTGGAAATATCATCATTATCACAAAGGTGACAAGTAAATTGGTTGGGAATTGACTATATCAGTCAGTAGAGGAAAACTTACTATGACATATGAAGGACATGAATATAAGCACCAATATAAAATGGACGGTTGTGTTAAAGAGCTAGTAATGGGAGTTGTGATACAGAGGAGAATGGTAGAGACTAGGACGAGTTGAGATGTAGGGCTAATACAATATTTTCCAACTGCATGGGGCCCATACTAAATCTCACAGTGCCTGATCTGCCTGGCTGAGAACCCAACCCAGTCCTAATGTTACCTCCTGTGTTTCAATCTTGTTCATTACTTGTACCTAGTATTTTACTTTAGCCTCTCATCCAGTGGCCTCCAGCCAATTGTGTAAGCATCTACTGCTGGAGGTCTAAGTCAAGGTGGCATCCTAAGTACTGGTGTGCACATGAAATATTAAAGGAACAACGGGCAGCTGTTATAGGCAGAAGACCCTCTCACTGACTCTAGAGGTCTTACACAATTGTGCTGGAGTTCCCTAACTTATAACTGGCCAAATACATTGCTAGGCTTAGAGTAATCTGCCGGAATGGATCCAACTCCATACAGTCCAGATCCAGAATCTGACTCAGCAATTGCAGGACTAAACTCTTTGAGTTTCTTCTCAGTAAGAGAGCAGGAGGTCAGTCCAGGCAACTGTTAAAGAACAGAAGCTCAAGCTCCTGGATCGGTTCTTTGGAGACAGAAAGAAGTTTTTCAACTTCCATTAAAGTTGTCAATTATATTTAAAACTCAGGCCTCAGTTGTCAGGGTCCGAGACCTAGTATGTGGGGATTGTCATCTCCCTCCTGCAAGGGGACCCACAGATGTGGGTCTTCAGTATAAAGCCTGACCACGCAGCCCTACAGTCCTTAGGCGCCTTCTTTGCTGCTCTTGGTATATTGTCAGATAACCTGTATAGAGTAGCATCAGCAGAGGCTCAACTGCTCTCCCTCAGGGGCAGAACTCTGCCAAGGAGTACTGTACAGAGTTTAGATGGTGGGCTATTTACTGTGGCTGGAATGATGTTGCGTTACAAAGCCAGTTCCACCTGGGCCTCATTAAATAGATAAAATATTTTCTTGTCCAATGTCCAACTCCAGAGTCATTAAATGATCTTATGCAGTTGGCTTTCAAGGTCGATAGTGGTTTTAGAGAGCGGAGAGTGGATAGGGAGTTATCACCATTGCCACCTTGGGTGGTAGCTACAGAACCTGCAGATGAATTGGATGAACCCATGCAGATAGTGGCATTTCATTTGTCAGCAGAAGAAAAATTCAGGAGATGTACTCCCAGCTTGTGCCTCTACTGCAGTGGCAAGGGACATATCGCCAATTCCTGTACTCAGAAAGACAAGACTCAAGTGTAAAAGGAGGGGTTCATTTGGGTCTATCTACCATCTCTCCCAGCAACTCTGTCATAATTCAGTACAAATTTTAATCAGAACAGAGAAACTGATGTCTCAGCGTTTTTTTGATAGTGGAGCTGCCGGAAATTTCATGGACATTTCCATTGCTCATTCCTGGGAATTCCCGTGGAAATAGAGTCCTCTATCACTGTTTGTGGCCTTGATGGGAGTCCCCTCCTTAATGGACAAGTGAATCTTCAGACACCATTTCTTTACCTGATAATAGGGGCCCAACATTCAGAGGACCTGTCCTTCTATTTTGTTCACTGCCCCATGGCTCCAATAATTCATGGCTTCATGTGGTTAAGAAGTCATAAACCTGTCTTGAACTGGAGGAAGAGCAAGCTTATTTGTTGGGGCGCCAAATGTTCTGCTAGATGTCTGTCCTTGCCAGTCTGGAACTTGCAGCCTATTCCTGAGGGGTTGCCATCTCTTTATCATGCCTAGGTTGATGTTTTCTCCAAAAAGAAGTTGGACTCTCTGCCTCCACATCGTCTGTATGCTTGCCCTATCAATTTAATGCCAGTTGCCAAGCTTCCCAAAGGCAGTTTAAATGCACTTTCTTTAATAATATCCCAAACCAGGGAAAGTAACATTCAAGAGAACTGCAAGAAAGGTTTTATTCACCCATAGGAGTGGGATTCTTCTTTGTGGCAAAGAAGGATGACTCTCTACATCCATGCATTGATTATAGGGACCTCAACAAGGTCAAGGACAAAACTGTATACCCGTTACCCATCATTTATGTCTTGTTTGACCAGTTTTTGGAGACAGTAGTCTTACTCTTTTCCCAAATAGATTTGTGGGTAGCATATAATTTAATACAGATTACGGAGTGGGACAAATGGAAGACAGCCTTCAATACACACTCAGGACATTTTGAGTACCTAGTCATATCTTCCGCATTGTCTAATGCCCCTGCAGTATTCCAAGATTTGATCAACAATATCCTTTTTGAATTTCTTGGGAAATTTTTTGTTCTTTATCTACATGACATAGTGATCTATTCTCAGTCTCTGGAGGAGCATCACAGTCATGTAAAGTTAGTTCTCCAAAAACTCCATGAACACCATCTGTATGCAAAGTTAGAAAAGTGCACGGTGGAGAATATCTCTTTCCTGGGATATATTGTCACCCCTAAAATTGTCCATGGATTCCAGTAAACTCTTCTAGGCTGTCCTTGATTGGCAACCAATATACCTTTAGAAGCAGGTTTACTAACAGTTAGTAATTACTCAGTCCGTCATGCTTAGAAAATTGTTAGTATAGCAAAGCTACTGTATGCTGTTTAGAGATTTACAGGTTGAGTATCCCATATCCAAATATTCCGAAATACGGAATATTCCGAAATACGGACTTTTTTGAGTGAGAGTGAGATAGTGAAACCTTTGTTTTCTGATGGCTCAATGTACACAAACTTTGTTTAATACACAGAATTATTAAAAATATTGTATTAAATGATCTTCAGGCTGTGTGTATAAGGTGTATATGAAACATATATGAATTGTGTGAATGTACACACACTTTGTTTAATGCACTAAGTTATAAAAAATATTGGCTAAAATGACCTTCAGGCTTTGTGTATAAGGTATATATGTAACATAAATGCATTCTGTGCTTAGATTTAGGTCCCATCACCATGATATCTCATTATGGTATGCAATTATTCCAAATTACGGAAAAATCCCATATCCAAAATACCTCTGGTCCCAAGCATTTTGGATAAGGGATACTCAACCTGTACTAACTTTCTCAAAGTGTTAGTCATATCACTCACATTAAGGGCATCATGCAAGCAAAGCTAGGCGGTAAAAACATCCACCTTTGTGGTAAGAAGCAGAACCAGTCATCCTACCACCCTTAGATTGCATAAAACAGGGGGCTGTATATACACGGAGTCCAATTAACTTTTTAATGCAGGCTTCCTTTGGGGTATGATTGCAATGGATGATAATCACTAATTGTGGAATTAACAGGTAAAGCTAGTCCTCGTTTCTCTCTTATGTAACACCAGCAGGGATTTAAATTCACAAGGAGTCCAAATAACAGCCAGCATCCAATAATTTAGAATACTGTTTCCAGCATGAATTTTTAGGAGCAATACCCATGCCCAATGCATCATTAGGTGCATCATGCTCTTTGCAAGGCCTCATTTCCTCAAAAACTTTTCACTGGCAGACATCGAAGACCTTGTACTTTTAAAGTGAGTGACATGGTGCGACTTTCTGCTCGGAATGTTCAATTCTACCAGCCTTTCCAAAAGTTAGGGCCTAGATACATTTAGAGATGAGCGGGTTCGGTTCCTCGGAATCCGAACCCCCCCGAACTTCAGCCTTTTTACACGGGTCCGAGGCAGACTCGGATCTTCCCGCCTTGCTCGGCTAACCCAAGCGCGCCCGAACGTCATCATCCCGCTGTCGGATTCTCGCGAGGCTCGTATTCTATCGCGAGACTCGGATTCTATATAAGGAGCCGCACGTCGCCGCCATTTTCACACGTGCATTGAGATTGATAGGGAGAGGACGTGGCTGGCGTCCTCTCCGTTAGAATAGAAAGAGACACTGGAGTTGATTACTTAGTAATTTTGGGGAGCATTAGGAGTACTCAGAGTGCAGAGTTTTGCTGATAGTTACTAGTGACTGACCACCACCAGTTTTATTTATTATTTAATATAATCCGTTCTCTGCCTGAAAAAAAACGATACACAGTCACATACCATATCTGTGCTCAGCCTCAGTGTGCTGCATGATAATATCATCTATATGTATATCTGACTGTGCTGAGTGCTCACTGCTCACACAGCTGAATTGTGGGGGAGACTGGGGTGCAGTTATAGCAGGAGTACAGTGCACACTTTTGCTGCCAGTGTGACTGACCAGTGACCACCAGTATATTGTCTGCCTGAAAAAGTTAAACACTCCTGTGGTGTTTTTTTTTTTATTCTATAAACGCATTCTGCTGACAGTGTCCAGCAGGTCCGTCATTCATTATATTATATAAATATTTACCTGCAGTAGTGTTATATTTTTTTTGTTCATCTCTACAATCTTTATCATCTCTATATTAGCAGACGCAGTACGGTAGTCCACGGCTGTGGCTACCTCTGTGTCGTCAGTGCTCGTCCATAATTGTATACCTACCTGTGGTGGGGTTTTTTTTTCTATCTTCTTCATACTAGTAGTTTAGGAGTCTGCTGACAGTGTCCAGCAGGTCCGTCATTATATTATATATACCTGCAGTAGTGATATATATATATTTTTTATATCATTATCATCTCTGTACTAGCAGACGCAGTACGGTAGTCCATGGCTGTATCTACCTCTGTGTCGTCAGTGCTCGTCCATAATTGTATACCTACCTGTGGTGGTTTTTTTTTTCTATCTTCTTCATACTAGTAGTTTAGGAGTCTGCTGACAGTGTCCAGCAGGTCCGTCATTATATTATATATACCTGCAGTAGTGATATATATATATATTTTTTATATCATTATCATCTCTATACTAGCAGACGCAGTACGGTAGTCCACGGCTGTAGCTAACTATGTGTCGTCAGTGCTCATCCATAATTGTATACCTACCTGTGGTGTTTTTTTTTTTCCTATCTTCTTCATACTAGTAGTTTAGGAGTCTGCTGACAGTGTCCAGCAGGTCCGTCATTATATTATATATACCTGCAGTAGTGATATATATATATTTTTTATATCATTATCATCTCTATACTAGCAGACGCAGTACGGTAGTCCACGGCTGTAGCTACCTCTGTGTCGTCAGTGCTCGTCCATAATTGTATACCTACCTGTGGTGGGTTTTTTTTTTCTATCTTCTTCATACTAGTAGTTTAGGAGTCTGCTGACAGTGTCCAGCAGGTCCGTCATTATATTATATATACCTGCAGTAGTGATATATATATATATTTTTTATATCATTATCATCTCTATACTAGCAGACGCAGTACGGTAGTCCACGGCTGTAGCTACCTCTGTGTCGTCAGTCACTCGTCATCCATAAGTATACTAGTATCCATCCATCTCCATTGTTTACCTGAGGTGCCTTTTAGTTGTGCCTATTAAAATATGGAGAACAAAAATGTTGAGGTTCCAAAAATAGGGAAAGATCAAGATCCACTTCCACCTCGTGCTGAAGCTGCTGCCACTAGTCATGGCCGAGACGATGAAATTCCATCAACGTCGTCTGCCAAGGCCGATGCCCAATGTCATAGTACAGAGCATGTAAAATCCAAAACACCAAATATCAGTAAAAAAAGGACTCAAAAATCTAAAATAAAATTGTCGGAGGAGAAGCGTAAACTTGCCAATATGCCATTTACCACACGGAGTGGCAAGGAACGGCTGAGGCCCTGGCCTATGTTCATGGCTAGTGGTTCAGCTTCACATGAGGATGGAAGCACTCAGCCTCTCGCTAGAAAAATGAAAAGACTTAAGCTGGCAAAAGCACAGCAAAGAACTGTGCGTTCTTCGAAATCACAAATCCACAAGGAGAGTCCAATTGTGTCGGTTGCGATGCCTGACCTTCCCAACACTGGACGTGAAGAGCATGCGCCTTCCACCATTTGCACGCCCCCTGCAAGTGCTGGAAGGAGCACCCGCAGTCCAGTTCCTGATAGTCAGATTGAAGATGTCAGTGTTGAAGTACACCAGGATGAGGAGGATATGGGTGTTGCTGGCGCTGGGGAGGAAATTGACAAGGAGGATTCTGATGGTGAGGTGGTTTGTTTAAGTCAGGCACCCGGGGAGACACCTGTTGTCCGTGGGAGGAATATGGCCATTGACATGCCTGGTGAAAATACCAAAAAAATCAGCTCTTCGGTGTGGAAGTATTTCAACAGAAATGCGGACAACATTTGTCAAGCCGTGTGTTGCCTTTGTCAAGCTGTAATAAGTAGGGGTAAGGACGTTAACCACCTCGGAACATCCTCCCTTATACGTCACCTGCAGCGCATTCATCATAAGTCAGTGACAAGTTCAAAAACTTTGGGCGACAGCGGAAGCAGTCCACTGACCAGTAAATCCCTTCCTCTTGTAACCAAGCTCACGCAAACCACCCCACCAACTCCCTCAGTGTCAATTTCCTCCTTCCCCAGGAATGCCAATAGTCCTGCAGGCCATGTCACTGGCAATTCTGACGAGTCCTCTCCTGCCTGGGATTCCTCCAATGCATCCTTGCGTGTAACGCCTACTGCTGCTGGCGCTGCTGTTGTTGCTGCTGGGAGTCGATGGTCATCCCAGAGGGGAAGTCGTAAGACGACTTTTACTACTTCCACCAAGCAATTGACTGTCCAACAGTCCTTTGCGAGGAAGATGAAATATCACAGCAGTCATCCTGCTGCAAAGCGGATAACTGAGGCCTTGGCATCCTGGGCGGTGAGAAACGTGGTTCCGGTATCCATCATTACTGCAGAGCCAACTATAGACTTGATTGAGGTACTGTGTCCCCGGTACCAAATACCATCTAGGTTCCATTTCTCTAGGCAGGCGATACCGAAAATGTACACAGACCTCAGAAAAAGACTCACCAGTGTCCTAAAAAATGCAGTTGTACCCAATGTCCACTTAACCACGGACATGTGGACAAGTGGAGCAGGGCAGACTCAGGACTATATGACTGTGACAGCCCACTGGGTAGATGTATTGACTCCCGCCACAAGAACAGCAGCGGCGGCACCAGTAGCAGCATCTCGCAAACGCCAACTCTTTCCTAGGCAGGCTACGCTTTGTATCACCGCTTTCCAGAATACGCACACAGCTGAAAACCTCTTACGGCAACTGAGGAAGATCATCGCAGAATGGCTTACCCCAATTGGACTCTCCTGTGGATTCGTGGCATCGGACAACGCCAGCAATATTGTGTGTGCATTAAATATGGGCAAATTCCAGCACGTCCCATGTTTTGCACATACCTTGAATTTGGTGGTGCAGAATTATTTAAAAAACGAGAGGGGCGTGCAAGAGATGCTGTCGGTGGCCAGAAGAATTGCGGGACACTTTCGGCGTACAGGCACCACGTACAGAAGACTGGAGCAACACCAAAAACGCCTGAACCTGCCCTGCCATCATCTGAAGCAAGAAGTGGTAACGAGGTGGAATTCAACCCTCTATATGCTTCAGAGGTTGGAGGAGCAGCAAAAGGCCATTCAAGCCTATACAACTGAGCACGATATAGGAGGTGGAATGCACCTGTCTCAAGCGCAGTGGAGAATGATTTCAACGTTGTGCAAGGTTCTGCAACCTTTTGAACTTGCCACACGTGAAGTCAGTTCAGACACTGCCAGCCTGAGTCAGGTCATTCCCCTCATCAGGCTTTTGCAGAAGAAGCTGGAGACATTGAAGGAGGAGCTAACACAGAGCGATTCCGCTAGGCATGTGGGACTTGTGGATGGAGCCCTTAATTCGCTTAACAAGGATTCACGGGTGGTCAATCTGTTGAAATCAGAGCACTACATTTTGGCCACCGTGCTCGATCCTAGATTTAAAACCTACCTTGGATCTCTCTTTCCGGCAGACACAAGTCTGCAGGGGTTCAAAGAACTGCTGGTGAGAAAATTGTCAAGTCAAGCAGAATGCGACCTGTCAACATCTCCTCCTTCACATTCTCCCGCAACTGGGGGTGCGAGGAAAAGGCTCAGAATTCCGAGCCCACCCGCTGGCGGTGATGCAGGGCAGTCTGGAGCGACTGCTGATGCTGACATCTGGTCCGGACTGAAGGACCTGCCAACGATTACGGACATGTCGTCTACTGTCACTGCATATGATTCTCTCACCATTGAAAGAATGGTGGAGGATTATATGAGTGACCGCATCCAAGTAGGCACGTATACTGGCAGGAAAAAGAGGCAATTTGGAGGCCCTTGCACAAACTGGCTTTATTCTACCTAAGTTGCCCTCCCACAAGTGTGTACTCCGAAAGAGTGTTTAGTGCCGCCGCTCACCTTGTCAGCAATCGGCGTACGAGGTTACTTCCAGAAAATGTGGAGAAGATGATGTTCATTAAAATGAATTATAATCAATTCCTCCATGGAGACATTCACCAGCAGCAATTGCCTCCACAAAGTACACAGGGAGCTGTGATGGTGGATTCCAGTGGGGACGAATTGATAATCTGTGAGGAGGGGGATGTACACGGTGATGAATCGGAGGATGATGATGAGGTGGACATCTTGCCTCTGTAGAACCAGTTTGTGCAAGGAGAGATTAATTGCTTCTTTTTTGGTGGGGGTCCAAACCAATCCGTCATTTCAGTCAAAGTCGTGTGGCAGACCCTGTCACTGAAATGATGGGTTGGTTAAAGTGTGCATGTCCTGTTTATACAACATAAGGGTGGGTGGGAGGGCCCAAGGACAATTCCATCTTGCATCTCTTTTTTCTTTCATTTTTCTTTGCGTCATGTGCTGTTTGGGGAGTGTTTTTTGGAAGGGCCATCCTGCGTGACACTGCAGTGCCACTCCTAGATGGGCCAGGTGTTTGTGTCGGCCACTAGGGTCGCTTAGCTTACTCACACAGCTACCTCATTGCGCCTCTTTTTTTCTTTGCGTCATGTGCTGTTTGGGGAGTGTTTTTTGGAAGGGCCATCCTGCGTGACACTGCAGTGCCACTCCTAGATGGGCCAGGTGTTTGTGTCGGCCACTTGGGTCGCTGAGCTTAGTCATCCAGCGACCTCTGTGCAAATTTTAGGACTAAAAATAATATTGTGAGGTGTGAGGTGTTCAGAATAGACTGAAAATGAGTGGAAATTATGGTTATTGAGGTTAATAATACTTTGGGATCAAAATGACCCCCAAATTCTATGATTTAAGCTGTTTTTTAGGGTTTTTTGAAAAAAACACCCGAATCCAAAACACACCCGAATCCGACAAAAAAAATTCGGTGAGGTTTAGCCAAAACGCGTTCGAACCCAAAACACGGCCACGGAACCGAACCCAAAACCAAAACACAAAACCCGAAAAATTTCCGGTGCACATCTCTAGATACATTGGTCCATTCCGTTATAACTAGGAAAATAAATCCTGTAGCCTTTCACCTTAGGCTACCCAAAGCTCTGAGAAGTTATAACACTTTTTACTGATCTTTTAAAGCAGGATTTCTGTTCCTCAAAGTTCAGAGGGAGCTGTTCCAGTGATGGTCGAAAGTCATCAAGAATTTGTTGTGGAAAGGAATTTGGATTCCAAGCTTGTAAGAGGGCAAGTGCATTTCCTGGTTCACTGGAAAGGCTATGGGACTGAAGAGAGAAGATGGATTCAGGGAAGGTTTCTTCGTGCATCCGATCTTAATAATTCTGCAAAGAATTTCCAGATAAACCTGGTTCTAGGGATTTCTTAACCCTTCCTCAAGGGGGACGGGGTACTGTCACAAGCCACCAAGTGGCTTGCTCCCGAAGTGAATCCTGGGTGTTGCCTAGCAACTGTGACACCATATCTTCTGACCACAAGAGCCTGCATTCCCCACTCGTCACTGATCAACCAGGACGCTGAAATGCTATTGTGTCCCCAATATAAATATGTATGATTCATGTGGTGTTAATGTAATTATGTTCTTAGTTCTTTATTGTGCTGCTTTGTTCTGTTTTTCCATAAGTTTCAACACCTGGGCTGGACTGACTGATAGGACAGGAAAGTGATACTGAAGACAGTGTTCAAAGAGAGGCGCTGTCTATGCTCACAGCTGAGGGGTGCTGATTGGACAGGGTGGAGCCCTGCAAGGGATAATTTAAATAGGAGCAAGGTAAACTGGTGTGAGAGGAGAGTCTGAGGGAGCAGAGCAGACAGAGGAAACTGCAGCTGCAGTGCAGACAGAGGATAACAGCGCAGGTCAACTGTATCCTCCCGTAGAGATCCAGCAACTGAGATGCAGCAGACAGCCAGCAACTGAGATGCAGCAGAGAACCAGCAACTGAGATGCAGCAGACAGCCAGCAACTGAGAAGCAGCAGAGAACCAGCAACTGAGATGCAGCATAGATCCAGCAACTGAGACACTGCAGAGAACCAGCAACTGAGATGCAGCAGAGAACCAGCAACTGAGATTCAGCAGAGAACCAGCAACTGAGATGCAGCAGACAGCCAGCAACTGAGAAGCAGCAGAGAACCAGCAACTGAGACACTGCAGAGAACCAGCAACTGAGATGCAGCAGAGATCCAGCAGACAGCCAGCAACTGAGATGCAGCAGAGAACCAACAACTGAGATGCAGCAGACAGACAGCAACTGAGATGCAGCAGAGAACCAGCAACTGAGATGCAGCAGAGAACCAGCAACTGAGATACAGCAGAGAACCAGCAACTGAGATGCAGCAGAGATCCAGCAACTGAGACGCTGTAGAGAACCAGCAACGGAGATGCAGCAGGGATCCAGCAACTGAGATGCAGCAGACAGCCAGTAACTGAGATGCAGCAGACAGACAGCAACTGAGATGCAGCAGCCAGTGAATGAAACACAGCAAAGAAACAGCAATTGAGATGCAGCAGTGGGGCTCCTTTGAGCTCCACTATAGCAGACTGGTGAGCCCTAGTCAAAAGAAAGGTTTGTGGTCTCCTTGCACATTTTCTCCACTGTCTGCTGCACACCTACAGTAGCTGCTATCTAAAATGCACCACTTGAGGTGGGTACACACTTAGCGATAAAGTAAACAACGTCACTCCTTTTGACCCTTTGTGAGCGACGTTGCTTAATTTAATGCTAAGTGCGTATGCCACCGCCACAGAGCAATGTGCGGCCCCACGGATCATTAACGACCATCGGTGTCGGCCGTGCATGCATCTCAGTTTGAACTCATCATACAAAACTGCATGCTCCAGCTGGCCACGGCATGATATCACTGTGCAATATCATTAGTGATATCGCACAGTGTGTATGCCCGATGACGGGCGGCCCGGCCTGGGAGGAGAAACAGAAGGTAACATCGCTCATCGAGCACATCACCTAGTGTGTACCCAACTTAAGTATTTGTATTAACGACCATCGGTGTCGGCCGTGCATGCATCTCAGTTTGAACTCATCATACAAAACTGCATGCTCCAGCTGGCCACGGCATGATATCACTGTGCAATATCATTAGTGATATCGCACAGTGTGTATGCCCGATGACGGGCGGCTCGGCCTTGGAGGAGAAACAGAAGGTAACATCGCTCATCGAGCACATCACCTAGTGTGTACCCAACTTAAGTATTTGTATCCCTGGTGCAGTACTGTGTTATATTAAAGGTTGCTAACCTGACCTGTCCTTCTCCAAGCCCACATCATCAACCCTGGGACATTGCAATATACTTTTACTGCATACTGCTGTCATATGCTAGAGAGTTAGTGTTGTTGAAAGGGACTTGCTGAAGAACGCTGATTAACAGGCAGACATCTGTTAAGTGTCCATATTCCTTAGGCTGATCATAACTCAGCAATAGGGAGGCCAATCCCGGGCCTTTTTTTTCAATCCCGGGTATTGGGATTGAAAAAAGGTCAATCCTGGGATTCCCAGGATAGTTACTGGGGATTGGCGTAAGACTCATCATCACGGGTGGGAGGGCTCGCGGGTGGCGAGGTGCGGTCCAGGCGGTGTGGGCGGCTGGCATCAGACTTACATCATGCAGGGGGCAGCGGGAACCTCAGCCTCCTGAGGATGCTCAATGCTGCCAGGCATTAAAAATACAATGGAGCAGTTAAATCCCACAATCCCCAGGATTGGAGGTTCCATTCACAGGATTGAATCCTGGACAGTTTTTGGCCTAAACCCAGGGATCCCACCGATCCGACCACGGGATTGGCCTCCCTACTCAGCAAGCTCCTGCTGTGGTTTGTTCCACATAAAGTGATCACTGTCACATCCTCTCTGCAAAATTGCTCCTGTGTTAGGATTTAGCATACTTCACAATAGCCCCTTAGGGACACCCGTATTTGCAGGAAGTAAGTCAGCCTTCATTGATTAGCACACATTGAGCACCAGTGAATTGTGAACTTTCCCAATTGATAACTGTACAAGGATAAACACAAAAGTTATCTGCCAAAAATAGCCCCCCAAAAAAACAAACCTGAATCTTTCACCATTCCTTTCCCCTAACAGGTTGCAAGGAAAGAACTTTCCATAAGCAACTTGATTTTGCACCCAAGATTTGATTGCTAACTTTGCGAGGGAACTCTATCCCAAAGAGTAGTGGAGTACTTCCAATTTGTTCACAATCTAGTGTTTAAAACAACTGGCCATAATGTCAAAGAAACTCAACTTTCACAGATTTCACGTAATGTGCACCACCTCTACAGCTTTGATGGGACAATGGGTTGGGATATGTGATTTGGTGTTTATTGAGTAGTTATTTGCATTTTGATTTTGCATTCCCATGCAGAGTCCTCATTTATACAATCCTGTTATATACAGTATATATATATAGTAAGGAGATCAAGGTAGGGTTGCCCTCTCCAGGGGTAGATGGGTACCTACAAACATACAGCAGCCAGGAAACAGCACACCAGTCCAGCTGTAGCTAGGTTTCTTGTGCAGTACAGATCAACAAAAAATATCATAAATCTTAGCCCGTGTCAGCACTAACCCACAGATATCCTCTCTCAGAGTGGAAGAACATAGTGCTCCCACCACAACATAGGCATATGCACAGTACTTATGTTCAGTAAAGCCTTGACACACCTAATTAGCCCATAATGGGCTAAGTGGGTGGAGCCCACCCTCTCTCTCCATGCAGAACCCCAGGTACCCTTAATTGGCTTTTACTAAAGCCCAAGTCTGTTTTGCAGGTACCCCATGCTTTGGTTCTAAATCTTTAGCGTTGTTTTAGTGTTGAGTTTGACAAACCCACCCGGAAATGTTTTTGATTTGGTTTTGCATCTGGATTCTTAAAAAAAATGAATAAAACACATAAAACCATGTAATTTGGACTTGTTTTTGTTCGAAAAATATTATTAACATCAATAACATTCATTTTCAGTCAATTTTGACAACCTCACAGCTCACAATATTGTATTCACTAATATTGGTAAAAGGCTGCATCAAGCTGGATGGGAAAACTAAGCAACAGACCATCACAAACACATGGCAGTTTAAAAGAATATAGCACATCTATGAAACGGGTGTGATAGGAAATCCCGGTGTTCAGAATGCTGGTGATCACATGACCAACTGCGACATCCCAAATTTTAAAATGCAGGCAGGAGACAGGGTAATTATTTTACCCTTCCCCTCGCCTGCCGCTACCCGAACCCACCTGGGGTGGCGGCTAGGGTTAATGAACTGGGGGGGCGACTATGGCTAATCACAGCCATGGCAGCTAGGGCTAAGACTTGGGGGGGGGGGGGTGGCTACAGCTAACCCCCCTATAGTGCCTGACCCTAAATATCCCCTCGGGCCCTAACCCACACCCCGATACTTACCTTCGGAATGCAGATGGTCGGAGATCTGGCACCAAGAAGGATAAGGGTAGGGGTCAGTGCTGCAAGTATGGCGTACCGGTAAGAAATTCCCAGTCAGTATGCCGAACCTGCAGCCCGCTGCTGTGTGAGAGGAGGAGAGCTGAGTGCAGCGCCTCTCCTGCCCCTCGATGCTCTGTGATGTGTCCGGTCTCCGGCGGCGGTGGGGTGAATCTCAATAAGACACCATTTTGTTAGACAATCAGAGCTCATGGCCCGGCTGCCGTGGCTCCTGACTGGCTGCCAGTCTGCGAGGTCTGATTGGCTAACGAACCAACACCTCATTTGAGATACCCACTGCCGGAGACAGGACTTCATGACCATTGAGGGGCAGGAGAGGTATGTGCTGCACTCTCCTCACTTCACACAGCAGAAGCAGGGGCAGCGGTGAGCAGGGAGGAGGGGGGGGGGGGCATTTGGGGTGCAATGTGTAACTGGCACTGTGGGGTAATACAGTATGTATCTGGCACTCTGGGGCAATGTGTATCTGGCACTCTGGGGCAATGTGTATCTTGCACTCTGGGGCAATGTGTATCTGGCACTCTGGGGCAATGTGTATCTGGCACTCTGGGGCAATGTGTATCTGGCACTCTGGGGCAATGTGTATCTGGCACTGTGGGGCAATGTGTATCTGGCACTCTGAGGGGCAATGTGTATCTGGCACTCTGGGGAAATGTGTATCTGGCACTCTGGGGAAATGTGTATCTGGCACTCTGGGGAAATGTGTATCTGGCACTCTGAGGCAATGTGTATCTGGCACTCTGGGGCAATGTGTATCGCACTCTGGGGAAATGTGTATCTGGCACTCTGGGGAAATGTGTATCTGGCACTCTGGGGCAATGTGTATTTGGAACTCTGGGGCAATGTGTATCTGGCACTCTGGGGCAATGTGTATCTGGCCCTGTGGGGGCATATATGGCACTGCTGGGAGCATTTGTGTATCTGACACTGTGGGGGCATATGTGTATCTGGCACTATTAGGAACATATGTGTATCTGGCCCCCCATATGTGTATCACACCCCAATTTTAATTGGCCACGCCCCATGTGGCATTTGGCCAAACCCATTTTTTGGCGTACACACCTTTGGCGAGCTCACACATCAGACACTTTTTTCTACTTGCACAACTGGTAAGGCTGTGGGGGAGGTTAGGGCTAGGAACTACAGGGAGGGTTAAGGTTAGGGTACTGGGGGGTGGGGGAGGATAGGGTTAGGCTGCAGGGAGGGAAAGTTAGGGATAGGCTGCGGGGGGAGGTTACGTTTATGTACTACATGCAGCATTAGGGTCAGGCTGCAGGGCAGTTAGGTTTAGGCACTATGGGGCGGGTTGGGATTAGGCTATGGGGTGGGAGGTTAGGGTTAGGCTGCAGGGAGGGGGGATTAGGCACTAAACAGGATAGATAGGGTTAGGCACTAAGGGGGAGGGTTAGGCTGCGGGGAGGGAGGGTTAGGTTTAGCAGTACAGGGAAGGTTAGGTTTAGGCTGCGGTAGGGAGGATTAGGGTTAGGGGAGTAGAAGGGGGGGGGGCTATTATACTTAGCAGGTGTCCGGATTCTACACGTTGGGATGCCACTGTTGATCTTCTCTTTTTGAACATTGTGATTGTCATTTAGACATTACAGCATATTCCTCCATCTTGGACAGTATCACTGCAATCTTTTTATTTTATTTTTTCATTTTTTACCACACTTAAATACCACGCAGACACGTGCCACTTTTATGCCTTCCGGTCCCTCCACGTGACAGTTCTCTCTCTGTCTCACCCAGCACAGGGGGTAATTCGGACCTGATTGTAGCAGCAATTTTGTTAGCAGTGGGGAAAACCATGTGCACTGTAGGTTGGCAGATGTAACATGTGCAGAAAGATTTAGATATGAGTGGGTTTTTTTGTTTCTGTGCAGGGTAAATACTGGCTGCCTTATCTATACACTGCAATTTAGATTTCAGATTGAACACACCCCACCCAAATCTAACTCTCTCTGCACATGTTACATCTGCCCCCCCTGCAGTGCACATGGTTTTGCCCAATGTGCTTGAAATTAAACAACTCTGCATCTCCTGTACACTTAGTACATGCCCATTTGTCTGTTGCTGAGCACGGGTAGAAAAGCCGGGGACAGTGGCATATATTTGGCCCCCATGCTAAAAGTTGCCAGCCAGCCCCTGTCTCACACCCTATTACATTGCCCTATGATGACATTCGGAATGTTCAACCCTATATGTGCCCCTTAAGGCCTAATAAAAGAAAAGACAATATCACAATGCAATTAAAAAACAGATAGCAGAGGTCTGTGTTACCATGTGCTGGCTTTCGAGGTTCCATAGGTACGATATGAAGAGTCCGCTTGACGAAATGGCATTTGATTATCGTAACCTGTTTAAGACACAATGTATAAATACTGACATTATAAAACAATTAGATACTGTGCACCGGTGATTTTTTTACAAACTGGAAGTAAATGCAGGTGCTGCACAGTATTGCACAGTTATACTTATCCTACCTAGCGAATAATGGGGGTAATTCAGACCTGTTCGCCAGGCTGCGTTTTTTCACAGCCTGCGATCAGGTCCGAACTGCGCATGCGTATGCACAGTCGGATGACTGCACCGGTGCATTGTGACGGGATGGTGCGGAAAAAGCGATTGCACGGGCGATCGCAAGGAGATTGACAGGAAGAGGGCGTATGTGGGTGGCAACTGACCGTTTTCAGGGAGTGTCTGGAAAAACGCAGGTGTGTCCAAGTGTTTGCAGGGTGGGTATCTGACGTCCAATCCGGTCCCGGACAGGCTGAAGTGATCACAGTGGTTGATTAAGTCCTATGCTGCACAATCAGTATGTGCAGCTCTGCTCAGGGCTGCCATCAGAAATTGTGGGGCCTGGGACTGACAAAATGAGCAGCCTACCCCCAGCTTTAAAATATATATATATATATATATATATATATATAAAATAAATGAATAAATATTTATTTAAAAAAATAAATAAATCCTGTGCACATACAGAGCAACACTATATTAATGCCCCTTGCACCATATTAATGCCCCCAGTAGCAGTGCTTCTTATATGCATATTGCCCCCCAATAGCGGTGCCGCTTACACACAAATTGCCCCCAGTAGCGGTGGCGCTTAAATACAAACTGGCCACTGTAGCGATGCCGCTTATACGTACCTCCAATAGTAGCGCTGCTTACACATAATGACCACACACACACAGATATACACACACAGATACACACATACCCATACATACATACATACACACACACACACACCCATACACACACACTTTCTCTCTTACTCTCCCTGTGGTAGCAGCCAGCTTGGTCCCATGTAGCCCAGCCCCCTCCACTTCAGTAGCTCCTCCCCCTTTTCATGCCCAAGTTCTAACACTGTCACAGTTGGAGGGGGGGGGGGGTGATATGGGACGCTGCAAGCTTCAATTGAAAACATCCCTCCCAAAATGGCCACCGCCTCAGAGGAGACAGTTATTAAAGATACTAGAGGAGCCTCCTCTAGTATCTTTAATAACTGTCTCCTCTGAGGACGGCCGGGCCCGGTACTACTGTGCCCACAGGATCTCCCTGATGGCGGGCCTGGCTCTGCTACACATGCGTTCGCACACTTGCACAGCGAAAATACACTCCCACTGTAGGCGGCGACTATCTGATCGCAGGACAGCAAAAATCGCTGCATAGTTATCAGGTCTGAATTACCCCCAATATGTGGGGGCATACTTCCTTACTGATTTGTCATTATCTGCTAAAGAAATTACACTTGTGGGTTTTTTCAGTAACAGCAGGAATGCACATATATAAAAATGTCACCCATAATTTTCCTTATATTTCTCCTCAAATATCTTTCATTACATAGTATTAGAGATGAGCGACTAACCGGACTTCTCCCTGTACATACCGATCTGAGGCGGGATCTGAGTCTGGATACTGTGTCTTCCAGGGGCCATGCTCCCGTGTAATATTTTATACAATTACTTTGACGCTGCAGGCCATACCACAGTGTAATATTCATACAAGTACTGTAGCGAAGCAGGCTGTACCCCAGTGTATACATAACAAGTACTGTGACGCTGCAGGCCATACCCCAGTGTATACATAACAAGTACTGTGACGCTGCTTGCCGTACCCCAGTGTATACATAACAACTACTGTGACACCGCAAATTGTACCGCAGTGTAATATTCATACAATTACTGTGACGTTGCAAGCTGTACACCAGTGTATACATAACAAGTACTGTGATGCCGCAGGACATACTGCAATGTAATATTCATAACCCTGGATATCCTTATCCATTAGGAATTTATCTAACCCATTCTTAAAGGTGTTGACTGAGTCGGCCATTACAACTCCCTCAGGCAGGGAATTCCAAACACGTATCGTCCTTACCGTAAAAAAGCCTTTACGCCGTTTTGTGCGGAATCTCCTCTCCTCTAACCTGAGCGAGTGTCCACGAGTTCTCTGTGTTGATCTAACCAAAAACAGGTCCTGCGCAAGATCTGTATATTGTCTTAATCTCCTCTTTTCCAGTGTAAACATGCCTAGTCTTTCAAGCATTTCCTTGTATTCCAGCGTCTCCATACCCTTCATTAGTTTGGTCGCCCGTCTCTGAACCTTTTCTAGCTCCAGTATATCCTTTTTTGTAGTATTAATACTGTTCGAAGAAGATGATGTACACACTGATGAAGGTGATAAATTGGCTATATAGAGCCAGTTTGTGTACAAAGAGATCATTGCCAGCAATGTCCGCTGGTAGCTTGTTTTGTGGGGGACCCAAACAAACCAATCATTTCAGCCACAAGTGACGGCTCCTGTCGCTGAAGTGATTGGTTTGTTAAACTGTACATGTCCTGTTTAATATATACAACCAGTGGCGTAACTACTGCCCCCGCAGTCCTCGCGGTGGCTTGGGGGCGAGGGGCTGCGGGGGCGCCACTGATTACAGCAGACTGACATGCGGACGAGCGCCCGCATGTCAGTCTGCTTTCTCCTTCCCGCCGCCGCTTGTTGGAGGGACACGGACGGCACAGCGTGTGCCTCTCCTGTGTCCCTCCTGCATCATCTCCGGCGGCCGCGGGTCTAATAGGGGGAAGTGCCGTCCGTGAGCTCTAATTGGCTCACGGACGGCACTTCCCCCTATTAGACCCGCGGCCGCCGGAGATGATGCAGCAGGAGGGACACAGGAGAGGCTGTACCCTCCGTGTCCCTCCAAAAAGCGGCGGCGGCGACGGCGGCACTGGGGGGAATATCTGGCACTGGGGGGGGGGATGTCTGGCACTGGGGCATATATGGCACTGGGGGGGAGATGTCTGGCACTAGGGGGGATATCTGGCACTGGGGCATATATGGCACTGGGGGGGGGATATCTGGCACTGGGGGGGGGATGTCTGGCACTGGGGGGGATATCTGGCACTGGGGGGGGGGGATGTCTGGCACTGGGGCATATATGGCACTGGGGGGGAGATGTCTGGCACTAGGGGGGATATCTGGCACTGGGGCATATATGGCACTGGGGGGGATATCTGGCACTGGGGGGGGATGTCTGGCACTGGGGGGGGATATCTGGCACTGGGGGGGGATGTCTGGCACTGGGGCATATATGGCACTGGGGGGGAGATGTCTGGCACTAGGGGGGATATCTGGCACTGGGGCATATATGGCACTGTCTGGCACTGGGGGGGGGATGTCTGGCACTGGGGGGGATATCTGGCACTGGGGGGGGGATGTCTGGCACTGGGGCATATATGGCACTGGGGGGGGATGTCTGGCACTGGGGCATATATGGCACTGGGGGGGGATGTCTGGCACTGGGGGGGATATCTGGCACTGGGGGGGGATGTCTGGCACTGGGGCATATATGGCACTGGGGGGGAGATGTCTGGCACTAGAGGGGATATCTGGCACTGGGGCATATATGGCACTGGGGGGGATATCTGGCACTGGGGGGGGGATGTCTGGCACTGGGGGGGATATCTGGCACTGGGGCATATATGGCACTGGGGGGGATGTCTGGCACTGGGGCATATATGCACTGGGGGGGGGGATGTCTGGCACTGGGGGGGATATCTGGCACGGGGGGGGGGATGTCTGGCACTGGGGCATATATGGCACTGGGGGGGGGATGTCTGGCACTGGGGGGGGATGTCTGGCACTAGGGGGGATATCTGGCACTGGGGGAATATCTGGCACTGGGGGCATATGTGGCACTGGGGGGGAATATATGGCACTGGCGGCATATCTGGCACGGGGGGAATATCTGGCACTGGGGGCATATGTGGCACTGGGGGGGAATATCTGGCACTGGGGGCATATGTGGCACTGGGGGGGGTATATGTGTACCTGGCACATGGGGGGGGCTTTATTTGGCACCGGGGGCATGTGAGTACCTGGCACCGTGGGGGAATATCTGGCACTGGGGTCATATGTGGCACTGGGAGCACAGCCCTAGCAACAAGGACTACCTCCTAGCAACGAGCATGACACCCAGTGCATGAAACACCTGACAACGAGCATGACACCCAGTGCATGAAACACCTGGCAACGAGCATGACACCCAGTGCATGAAACCCCTGACAACGAGAAGGTAATTGAAAAGTAATTAGAAGCCTTACTGTAGGACTTAATGTGTAATGGGCATTACGGTGTGTGGCATAATGTATCACGGACATTGCGGTGTGTGTCATAATGTGTCACAGGCATTACGGTGTATGGTATACTATATCGCGGGCATTGTGATATGTGGTATAATGTCTCAGGGTCATTGCAGTGTGTGGCATAATGTATCACGGACATTGCGGTGTGTGTCATAATGTGTCAGGCATTACGGTGTGTGGTATACTATATCACGGGCATTGTGGTATGTGGTATAATGTCTCAGGGTCATTGCAGTGTGGCATAATACATAACGGGCATTGCGGTGTGTGGCATAGGGTATAACGGGCAGGGCATTGCGGTATGTGTCACAGGCATTACAGTGTATGGTATACTATATCACGGGCATTGTGGTATAATGTCTCAAGGTCATTGCGGTGTGTGTCATAATGTGTCACAGGCATTGTATGTGCTATAATGTATCAGGGGCATTGCAGTGTGTAGCATAATGTATAACGGGCATTGCGATTCCTGTCATAATGTGTCGGGGGCATTACGGTGTGTGGCATAATGTGTCACAGGCATTACGGTGTGTGGCATAATGTGTCACAGGCATTACGGTGTGTGGCATAATGTGTCGGGGGCATTATGGTGTGTGGCATAATGTGTCATGTGCATTATTGTGTGTGGAATAATGTCTAAGGGCCATTGCAGTATGTGGCATAATGTATACTGGGCATTACTATAAGGAGGAAAAATGACAAATAATGTAAGGGGCATGAATCAGGATTATTTTTCTTTCCTGTGGTGGCTAACGTCTGGGCGTGCAGGTTGCAAAACTGGGGTATAAGGTAGTCTTTTCCTGCAATACCACGCCCCTTTATGAGAAACCACGCCCATTCCAACAAAACCACGCCCCCTTTTTTGCAGCGCGCGCCTTCGGCGCGCGCATATTTATCCCTTTCTTGCTCCCAATTATGCGGCGGGTGGGGGGGGGGGGGGGGCGCCAAAGAATTTTTTGGCTTGGGGGAGAAAAATTTCTAGTTACGCCACTGTATACAACATAACCATTGTATATATTACTTTGCATTATGCGCTGTTTGCAGCATTGCTGACTGTCTTCTTGTGTAGACGACAAACATTTGTATAGTTAATTAAACTGCCATCTTGTCTGATTCTGCAATGCCATTCTGTTTCCTAGATTTTCCATGTTGTAAGTTTACAGTGCATCCGGAATGTATTCACACCGCTTCACTTTTTTCCACATTTTGTTATGTTACAGCCTTATTTCAAAATGGAATAAATAATATTTTTTCCTCAAAATTCTACACACAATACCCCATAATGACAACGTGAAAAAATTGTTTTTTTTTTAGATTTTTGCAAATTTATGAAAAATACAAAACTAAGAAATAACGTGTACATAAGTATTCACAGCCTCTGCTCAATACTTTGTTGATGCGCCTTTGGCAGCAATTACAGCCAGAGCCGGCCCTAACCAATATGATGCCCTAGGCAAGATTTTGGCTGGTGCCCCCTAGCACCACCGCTAGTTCCGCCTCTGACACTGTACTGATTTCCCAGCACCATCACCCGTCACTCATAGCAGTCCTCATTTTGGTCCTACCACCTATATTTTAAATAGGAACAGTGCGCACATTCAGCGCGCAGCCCAAAAAGGGGCGTGTTTTTGCTGGGAAAGGACATGGCCACACAATAATACTCCCAATTCAAATTACGCCGCACAGTAGTGCTACTTTATTCACATTATATCATGCGGTAGTGTCCCTTATTCACGTTACATCACACAGTAGTACCACTTTACCTTATATACGTTACTCCTCGAAGTAGTGCCCCTTTTTCACATTACATCACACTGAATTGCTCCTTATTGCTCTTTATTCACATTAGAACACACAGTAGTGCCCTTTCTATACGTTACGCCACACAGTACAGCACCTTATGCACATTATGCTACACATAAATAATGCCATTATACACATAATACCACGCAGTAATACCCCTTTCACATGTGACATACATTATTAATGTCCTTATAAACATAGGGGTTAATTCAGGTTAGATCGCAATAAGCGTTCCACCGCAATTTATGAGAAAAAGATGCAGGCGCATGTGCAACGCCCATCCTGCGCATGCGCCTGCATTATCTGCGGGACGGCCGCAGAAATTGCATTCGCCTCTGCCTGTCAACCAGGCAGAGGTGGTCACGGGATTGGGGGGGGCAGGCAATGCTCCATTTCCAGGGAGGAGACGGAGCGTTGCGGGGGTGGAGGCGGCCTAACGGGAAGTAGGTGCGGCACAAACGGGGGCGTGTCGTGGGCATGATCGCAGAGGCTGCGTGATGTCTCCTGCAGCCACAGCTAAGCTGCACCGGCAGAAGGCATCAATAATTTTTACGATGAAGCAGAAATAGCGAGGCAATCGCAATTTCTGCTTCATCAAGGGGCGGAGGCGCCGGTCAGCATGCTGGGCGGCCTTCTGATCATAGGAGGCTAATCACAGGGGGAGTCTCTGCTAGAAAACAGGACCCTGCATACTGAAAGGTGCCACCTGATTAGTAGAACATGGATTGTAACAGTCTGACAAGGATGCATCAACATAGCTCTGTAAACCTCAACCCACGTTGCTGAATTGTTTTCATCAAGAGCAAGAGGGAACGAGACGTTTATTATCTGCCCTGGGCTCATCCCAGAACGGAAATCAAATCACTGTATTACTGTACATGTATACTGTGGACTCTCTTACCCTTTTGGATGTACTGGAGGGCTTTCTCCCTGCGATCCACTCCTATTCTGTCCCACTGATTAGTAGCATCCAGGTAATGTGTAGCAATCACTGTAGGAGTCATACTCATCATGTTCTGTTCTCCACATCCCCCGGGAATTCTGATCAGGTCATTCAGATTGATGCCGTCAATGGATTTCTCCACCATTTCAGTAATTAGAGTCCCTGAGTGACATAGAGAGGTTAGTTAAGAACCTAGATTATTAATACCAAATAATTGCACCTAATTAATGTAACATAGTCGGTGAGGTTGAAAATAGACTAGTAGTCTCTGGCAGTGTATTCCATATTCGTATTGCCCTTACAGTGAAGAATCCCTTCCTGCGCTGAGTGTGACATTTCCTCTCCTCAAGCCTTAGCGGGTGTCCACGCATTTTGTGTAGAGGCCTCTTAGTAGACAACTCACCTGATAGCTCCGCATATTGCCCCTGTACATATTTGTAAATATTAATCATGTCTCCTCTTAGTCGTCTCATTTCTCATGTCTATATGAAAAAGGAAGATTACCCAATGTAGAGTGAGAGGATAATCTGCACCAGGTGGGCAATGGCCATTCAGGCAGCGCCAGTGGTGCAAGTAGAATTTTTTTCTTAGTGGTACTGATATAAAAAAAATGGGTGTGGTCACACGAACCTAGGGGAGAGGCTACATGACAATAGGGGCATGGCCACATTATGGCACACCATAATGCCCCTTACACATAATGGCAAACACGGTAATGCCCATTACACATTATGCCACACACCGTAATGCCCATTAAACATTATGCCATACACCTTAACACCCATTACATATTATGCCACACACCATAATGCCCATTACACATTATGCCACACCCGTAATGCTTATTACACATTATGCCACATACCGTAACGCTTATTACACATTATGCACACACCGTAACGCCCATTATATATTATGCCACATACCGTAATGCTTATTACACATTATGCCACACACCATAATGCCCATTACACATTATGCCACACACCGTAATGCTGATTTAACATTATTCCACACACCGTAATGCTTATTACACATTATGCCAGACACCGTAACACCCATTACACATTATGCCACACACCATAATGCCCATTACACATTATGCCACACACCGTAATGCCCATTACACATTATGCCACACACCGTAATGCCCATTACACATTATGCCACACACAGTAATGCTTATTACACATTATGCCACATACCATAATGCTTATTACACATTATGCCACACACCGTAATGCCCATTACACATCATGCCAGACACAGTTACACCCATTACACATTATGCCACACACCATAATGCCCATTACACATTATGCCACACTGTAATGCCTATTACATATTATGCCACACACCATAATGACCATTACACTTTATGCCAGACACCGTAACACCAATTACACTTTATGCCACACACCATAATGCCCATTACACATTATGCCACCCACCGTAATGCCCATTACACATTATGCCACACACTGTAATGCTTATTACACATTATGCCACACACCGTAATGCCCATTACACATTATGCCAGACACCGTAACACCCATTACACATTATGCAACACACCGTAATGCTTATTACACATTATTCCACATACTGAAATGCTTATTACACATTATGCCAGACACTGTAATACCCATTACACATTATGCCAGACACCATAATGCCCATTACACATTATGCCACACACCATAATGCCTATTACATATTATACCACACACCATAATGCCCATTACACATTATGCCAGACACCGTGACACCAATTACACATTATGCCACACACCATAATGCCCATTACACATTATGCCAGACACCGTAACACCCATTACACATTATGCCACACACGTAATTCCATTACACATTATGCCACACACTGTAATGCCTATTACATATTATGCCACACACAGTAATGCCACTGACACCATTTTACAAAGTTATGCCCCAGCAGTGGGCTGGTGGTACTGAGTACCACCAGCATATTTCTTATTGGTACTCCGCACCACCCAGCAGTGCCTTAACTAGACATTTTAACGCTGTGTGCAAGATAGGGTATTGGCACCCCACCCCCCTTCATGTAAAATAGGGGCAGTGCGTGCAAAAAATACAGGGGCATGGCTTCATGGGGAAGGGTGTGGCCACAAAATAATGCCAATTCATAATACATATTATAGTAGTCTCCATTATTCAAATTACGCCACACAGTAACGCCACTACACCAGGTAGAGCCCCTTTTACACATTACGGCGGACAGATTCCCCTTATTACACATTACGGCAGACAGTGTCCCCTTTTTACACATTACGACAGACAACGTCCCCTTTTTACACATTACGGCAGACAACGTGCCTTTTTTACACATTACGGCAGACAGCATCCCCTTTTTACACATTAGGTAACAGACATATAAATAGATAGATAGATAGACAGACAGACAGAATAGATGATACTTACCATCTCTCCGCTGGCTCAGGCAGTCAGGCTCCTTGGTACTGGCAGCTCCAGGGGCAGGGGAGAAGGAAGAGGAGGGAGGGGGAGGAGGGAGCCGCAGCAGCGCACTGTAATTGCCGGCAGTGCCGCTGCAGCTGTCCCTCTCCTTCTGCATTGGCTGGATGCCGCCTCTGTGAATGCTGGGATGACAGAAGCGCATCCCAGCATTCACAGCAGCGGCGGCCAGCCTATGTGGAAGGAGAGGGACTGCTGCAGCAGCGCCGCCACCAATTACATAGCGCTGCTGTGGCTCCCTTCCTCCTCTTCCTTCTCCGCTGCCCCCGGAGCTGCTTCTCTCCTCCTCCGGTACAGGTGGCTTGTAATGAGTCAATTTGACTCATTACAAGCTGCTGACTTTAGAGAATGGGGGCCATTGCACCCACCTGGCACACCTGGCACACACGTAGTCACGCCACTGCCACCCCATACCACCCTACTTTCAGCACTGGACAGCGCCTATTACAGGCCAACTGACCTACTGTAGCCACTATATGTTTTTAGCTGCAGGGCTGTATGGCCCTGTAACAGAGCTGTACAACAGAGGGAAACGGAGTTTGAGAAGAGTGATGGTGTTACGTGAGCTTGTAAAGTCCTGCATGCAAAGTCAGATTACCAACAAGGCAGGTGCCTTGGACCCAGTTGTCCCAGGAGGCCAGGAACCGACCTGCTGCTGCCATAGGGATACTGTTGCTGTGTGCCCCCCCCCCCCCTCCCCCTTCCCCATCACCTGGACAAACAGATGCAGGGTAAAACAGGGAAAAGGGCCATGGGGTGCAATATACTGCCTAAGAGGAGTGAGCTGGGACTATGGCTGTACTGATATGCTGGGAATGCTTCCACAGGTGGAAGACAGGTAACTGCTGGTGGGGCTATTATACTATCAGGCGCGGGGGCAAGTGATAATTTTTAGCTCAGTGTGAAGCCAATCTGTTTTTTTGCAGCAGGGATATATGCCCAGCTTCCCACTGTACAGGATGCAACAAACACTTTTGCGCAGTGAGATGGAGCGCAGTCTAGTACAAGGCGTGCTGCAGATTTAGCTTGCCCACTTAGTTCCTGATGATAAACACTGGATCACTCAGCTGGACATTTTCCTGTGCTAAATATTGACAGCCAGCTGCTCAGGAATGATCAACGCTTACCTTGGACAGTGGCAATTGTCTGAACATCTGTTTTGGGAACAATGTTTCTGGCATTCAGTGCTGAGATTCTTTCTTCCTGTACGCCATCTGTAATACAATACACCTTTATTGTTATGATAATGAGTTGTCAATGAAATATCAAATAAAACACTCCGGCACAGTAAAAAAAAGCATAAGTACTGTATACCATCTCCCATAAAACACAAGTCATTACATGTGACAGTTTAGCATATGTACAGTTGTTTTGGCGGGAAAGGGGGGGCGGGGGGGCACTGCTTTTTATGTGTTCGCAAAAGTCTATTTGACGGTAGTTTCTCAAATGCTATATAATGAAAGGCTAATGCTGGTCCTCAGTTCTATGGGGGGAATTCAAGTGTGGTGCACGCCGGCAGCCACTAGATGGCCCCCGACGCAGCAATTCAACTGACATTACTGTTATGTTGTTCTGTCATTTTGATGGGCTGCTAATTAGTAACATATAATTTAGATGACTTGGATCAGCTAAAATACAGGATGTAGTTATGTGACCGGCAGTCAGGAGACCGACGATCACATGACCTCCTCCTACATCCCACCCCCTCACAATCCTGATGGTCGGCATGCCGACCAACAGGAACAATTCCCACTCGTGGGTGTCCACGGCATCAGTATTCTGACCAGCGGTCCCCTGACCACCGGTCACGCACACCACAACCCTAAAATAACACTAGTTCTCTTTAGCACTCTTTCCCATAAAGATCCTGAATATAAAAGGATTTTGACACTGATTACTCAATGGTCTTAATGTGTGCTGAGGGACAGGGCTGCCATCAGAAAATGTGGGGCCCGGGACTGACAAGAGACAGGGCCCTCCCCCTCCCCCCCCCTCCTCCCCCCAAAAAAAAATATATAAAAAAAATAAACAAAATTCTGTGGCAGCACTCCACCCCTATGTGATGTCATACATTGTGATATTACATATAGGAGGACCTACAGGAACGGTTCAGAGAGCTGATGCACAGTTGAAGGCTTGTTTTAAGAAGTCCGTCCTGTGCATCAGCCCGCTGTTGTCTCACAGCCTGGTGCAGCTCTCCAGGTATTGGTGATAGGAGCCAGGAGTGGGCCCTCCCCTCTGTAAGGGCCCAGGTCACCAGTTACCACAGTCCCCCCTTGATGGCTGCCCTGCTGAGCTCAGCTATAATACATCTACCATACCTTTTAGTAATCCCATACATCAGGACACTATTGCATACTATTGTAAAATGTTTGAGCAGGACACCCGGGCGCGTAACCGAAAAAGGGGGCATGATATACATGAAAAGGGCATGACCTTGTGACAGGGGGCGTGGTCTCACCATTTTCTGTCACTGAGGGGGCATGACCAGCGCTCCGCGAGCAGCTGGCATGACCCCTGTCCTTCTGTCTCCACTGACTAGACGTATTCACCGCAGAGCAGCAAGTGACAAGAGCCTAATAACTGCCCCCACCACCACCACGGAACACTGTGGCCCGCGGGTGGGACAGCGGGATAGTCCCAAAAAAACAGGACTGTCCTGCGAAAATCGGGACTGTGTTGGGAGGTATGCTATTGTAGAACAACAAAAATTTAAGTCCCTTCACTCAAACAGGCCCTTCTCCTTTTCAAAAAGAAAAATAATTTTTGCCATTTCTTTTTACGAAAAATGTAATGTTTTAAGACCATGTCAAATTCCTTGAGATCTAAATCCCCCAAAATTGAAAGGATTCCACCTCCTCAATCATTATTTATTAATTTCCGACAGAAAGGATCTGACATCTGAGTATTCAATGGGGGATATTCAATTGTTTGAAAAGTCAGTTGGGTGTCTGTTTTTTCCTATCTAATAGACGGCAAAAAACAGAGACCCGACCGACTTTTCATACATTTGAATTCCCCCCAATGAGCGGCCAAATCCGATAGGATTGACATTGTCGGAATCGGGGCCAAAACCTGTCGGATCCGTGGCTAATCCGCCGATCCAAGTGATTTCCGACAAGTCGGAATTGCCAACTTGTCTGAAAGGATTGAATAGGTCGGAACCCCTTCCGACCTAAAAAAGTTGGAACCTGACGTCTTTCCAACAAGACGGCAGTTTCCGACTGCAATTGAATACCCCCCTATGCAGAACAGTTAGCTGTACCAGGATTAACACTGCATAGACACAAATATACACATTGATTACGGTAGCTGCCATATTAACATGAAGTTCTGTCTGTGGCCAAGGGCAGCAACGCTTGAAAAGTAGCAGTATGCACTGACAAGGCAGAAATAATGTATTTGAAATACTGCATGTCTAAAAATGTTCTAAAACATTGGTTTATAGAATAACACACAAAACTGTTAGTTTGCGCTGAAAAAAATGAGCTTAATTTATTAGGTGCAAAAGGGCTGAGCTGTAGTGAAACAAGTGCTTTGGTGGTTTAGATTTCCATCAGAACACAGACATTTGCAGAGGATTGGGATAAGTAATGGTGCTTCTAACTAATGGCCTTATTCAGACCTGATCGCAACAGCAATTTTTTTCTCTAATGGGCAAAACCATGTTCATTGCAGGTGGGGCAGATGTAACATGTGCAGAGAAAGTCAGATTTGAGTGGGGTGTGTTCAAACTGAAATCTAAATTGCAGTGTACAAATAAAGCAGCCAGTATTTACCCTGCACAGAAACAATATAACCCACCCAAATCTAACTCTCTCTGCACATGTTACATTTGCCCCACCTGCAGTGAACATGATTTTGCCCATTAGAGAAAGATTTTGCTTTTGCGATCAGGTCTGAATTAGGCCCCAAGTCTAAAGTAGTGCCCTAGTTCATCTAGTTATATAGGGCTTGACTCAAATTTGGAAGCAAAGCGAAAAAGCAAGCAACTGTGGACCTGGGCAAAACCATGCTGCACTTTAGGTGGGGCAGATGTAACATGTGCAGAGAGAGTTCGATTTTGAGGGCGTGAGTTTATTTTCATTTAATACTTTTAAGGGCGTGCAGTTTGCATTCTCCAGTTACACTCCAGTGGAGAAGCGGAGCAGTGAAGAAACACAGGATTTAGTGGTCTATGCAGAGCCGGCCATAGGCATAGGCAAACTAGGCAATTGCCTAGGGCATTTGATATGCCTAGGGGCATCAGCAGCTTCTGCTGATTAAAATGATATGCGGCATGCCTATATTCTGTATGTAGCATTTCATATGCAGATACAGTCACAGTCTCACACAGTATATAGGCATGCTGCATATCAGTTTAATCAACAGAAGCTGCTTGTTCATCCTAGCCACATAGCAATGCAAATAAGATGCATTTTCATTCGAAAAAAGGTGCCCGACGTTAGCGTTGATGCAAGATTTGTGAGGACACATCTGTATCCAAGCAGAGGCAGAGGTCACAGTGTTAGTGGCAGTGTGAGTGCTGTGTGCATGTGAGTGGGTTGGTTGTGCAGTAGTGTTCAGAATATGTGTAAGGAGCATTATGTGTGTCATGTAAAAATGCATTAATAATGTGCAGCAAATGTGTAGGGGGCACTATGTGTGTCATTATGTGTATAAGGGCATTACTAATGTGTGGCATTATGGGTATAAGGTGCTCTACTATGTGGCATTGCATATAGAAAGGGCACTACTGTGTCGTCTAATGTGAATAAAGAGCAATAAGGTGTGGTGTAATGTGAATAAGGAGCAATTCAGTGTGATGTAATGTGAATAAGGGGCTCTACTGTGAGGAGTAACGTTTATAAGGTAAAGTGATACTACTGTGGGATGTAATATGAATTATGGACACTATCGCAAGATAAAATGTGAATAAAGTTGCAGCACTGTGTGGCGTAATTGGAACTGGGGTTACTATTGTGTGGCCATGCCCCTTCCCAGCAAGAAGATGCCCCTTTTTGGGCTGTGCGTCAAATGTGCGAACTGTTCCTACTTAAAATATAGGGGGTACAAGGACTGCTATGGGTGAGGGGTGATGGTGCTGGGAGAGAGGTGCAAGGTCAGAGGCAGAACCAGCGGTGGTGCTAGGGGGCACCAGCCAAAATCTTGCCTAGGGCATCATATTGGTTAGGACCGGCTCTGGGTCTATGGCCCTCATTCCGAGTTGTTCGCTCGCAAGCTGCTTTTAGCAGCATTGCACACGCTAAGCCGCCGCCTACTGGGAGTGAATCTTAGCTTATCAAAATTGTGAACGAAAGATTCGCAATATTGCGAAAAGACTTCTCTGTGCAGTTTCTGAGGAGCTTGAGACTTACTCTTCCAGTGCGATCAGTTCAGTGCTTGTCGTTCCTGGTTTGACGTCACAAACACACCCAGCGTTCGCCCAGACACTCCTCCGTTTCTCCAGCCACTCCCGCGTTTTTCCCAGAAACGGTAGCGTTTTTTCAAACACTCCTATAAAACGTCCAGTTTCCGCCCAGAAACACCCACTTCCTGTCAATCACACTCCGATCTCCAGAACGAAGAAAAAAACCTCGTAATGCCGTGAGTAAAATACCAATCTTCATAGCAAATTTACGTGGCGCAGTCGCAGTGCGAACATTGCGTATGCGCAATTAGCGGAAAATCGCTGCGATGCGAAGAAAATTACAGAGCGAACAACTCGGAATGACCACCTATGTACTAAGCTTTGGACAGGGATAAAGTGGACATACTGTAGATAAAGGGAGTAATTCAGACCTGATCGTAGTGTCAAATTTGTTAGCGGTTGGGCAAAACCATGTGCACTGCAGGGGGGGGGGGGGGCAGATATAACATGTGCAGAGAGAATTAGATTTGGGTGGGGTGTGTTCAAACTGAAATCTAAATTGCAGTGTAAAAATAAAGCAGTCTGTATTTACCCTGCACAGAAACAATATAACCCACATAAATCTTACTCTCTCTGCACATGTTATATCTGCCCCCACCCCCCCACTCCTGCAGTGCATATAGGGGTCATTCCGAGGTGATCGCAGCGCAGCGATCAGGTTACTACTGCGCATGCGTATGCACCACAATGCGCACGTGCGTCGTACGGGTACAAACAGAATTGTTGCTGGGCAATGCTTCTAGTGACGAATCCATTTGCACGGGTGATCGCAAGCAGATTGACAGAAAGAGGGTGTTTATGGGTGTCAACTGACCGTTTTCTGGGTGTGGTAGGGGAAACGCAGGCGTGACCTGGCGTTTGCAGGGCGGGCGTCTGACGTCAATTCTGGGACCGGACAGGCTGAAGTGATCGCAAGGGCTAAGTAAGTTCAAACCTACTCTGAAACTGCAAAAAACTTTTTCATCCCGCTCGGCTGCACATATGCGATCGCGCACTTGCAAAGCGAAAATACGCTCCCCCCGTGGTGGCGACTATGCGTTTGCACGGCTGCAAAAAGTAGCTACTGAGCGATCAACTCGGAATGAGGGCCATGGTTTTGCCCAACTGCTAACAAATTTGCTGCTACGATCAGGTCTGAATTACCCTCAAAGTACTAACCAATCAGCTCCTAACTGCCATGTTACAGGCTGTGTTTGAAAAATGACAGTTAGTAGCTGGTTGGTTGGTGCTTTATCTAAATCCACTTTACCTTTCTGCAGGGCTTAGTAAATATACCCTTTAAAGTGATGGGAGATTTACGTTATTGCAGAGTTTTTCTTGTACGCTGATACTCCAGACACATATTTGCCCACTTATCTTGTGGAAGTGAGTCATTAGTGTAGAGATGTACACATCTTATATTACTTGGTTTTATTATTGCCATATTATAGCGCATGCATGCCGCGGATCATGGGGGTCTAGCCACATGCCCTCCCCCCCTCCCGTTTCTCTGTAGTACAGTATGTCGGGTGGCTGAGCAGAGTGTTGGGAGGCAGAGATGCTCAGCCAGCCTCTTTCCATGTGAGCCAGGATGCCCTGGTCTCTCTGCTTGGCCTGACCGGTCCAACACAGCATTTGTCAGAAGTGCCATGTGGGAAGTCTAGTTCTGCTAGGTAGACCACATAGGAGCACCGGTGGATAATTAAGGGGGGGATGTATGAAGCAGTGAAAAGAGTGGAGAAGAGAGCCAGTGGAGGAGTCGCCCATGGCAACCAATAAGCTTTAAGGTAACATTTATCAATTGCATTCTAATAAATTATCTTAAGCATCTGTTACCATGGGCAACTTCTCCACTGGCCCACTTCTCCACACTTTTCACTGCTTCATATATCTACCCCTTAGTCCTTCTGAACAGCATATATAGTGCACTTAGGGTCTAATTCAGGTCTGATCACTTCTCTGCGAGTTTGCAGAGGTTTGCGATCAGATAGTCGCCACCCAGACAGAGTGAAAATCCTCCCCATGCAAGTCTGCATACACTGTGCAAAAAGCTTTTCAAACGTCGGTCAGCTGCAAACACCGGTCAGCTGCAAATGCAGGAAGTACATACTAGTGGTGCAGGTGCTGCCACCAGTCATGACGGTACAAGTCCGTCAGCGTCATCTACTAAGACTGATGCCCGGGGCCATAGAGGGCTTAAGTCAGGGCATTTAAAATAATTTACAGTGGTCAAGAAAAAAAATCAAAAGGAAAGTTAGGTGCAGAGGCAGTAAGACATAACTGTGCAATCAGAATCAGAACCCTTAGACATTCTTGAGGAACGTTTATGGGTGTCCACGTCAGCTATGTGTGAGTCTGACATTTCTCACACTGTCCTAATACTGAAGCCTCTTTCACCTCCTTCCACCATTTCTGCACCATCTGTACAAGTGGGGAGCAGTACAAGTAAAGATGGTGGTGAATCTAATGAGGAGGATATACTACAAATTGAGGATTCGTATGTGGAAGTGGGACAGGAAGGGGGGGTGTACTATCTGACAGTGGGAATGTTGATGATGATGTTGTTTGTGTAAGTCAGCCAACGGTGGCTGCAGTTGTTGACCGTGATAAAAAGAAAGCCATTGCGATGCCAGGGCATAAGACCAAAAAAGTCACTTCTTGGGTGTGGGATTATTTTTACTCCAATCCTGACAATGTTTGTGAAACCATCTGCTCCATTTGTGAGGCCAAAGTTAGTAGAGGTAGGAACGTTAGCCATCTAGGCACCTCCTTAATGTTACGTCATTTGCGGCAAAGACATGCAATTTATTGTACAAGATTATAATGTAATTAACACCTCATCATCAACATCCTCAGAGTCATTAGTTATCGGAGGTAGTCCGTCTATAAAAATGTTTTGTGGGGGTCCAAACAAACCAATCATTTCAGTCACAAGTGACGGTCCCTGTCGCTGAAATGATTGGTTTATTAAAGTGTGCATGTCCTGTTTATACAACATAAGGGTGGGTGGGAGGGCACAAGGACAATTCCATCCTTCACCTTTTTTCTTTGCATTACGTGCTCTTTGGAGCATTTTTTGGCCATAGTTTATAAAACTGCCATCCTGTCTGCCATTGCAATGCAACTCCTAGATGGGCCAGTTGTTTGTGCCACCCACTTCAGTCGCTTAGCTTAGTCATCCAGCGACCTCGGTGCAACCTTTTGGCCTAAACTAGATAAAAACAAGATTGTGAGCTGTGAAGTGTTAAAAATAGACTGGAAATTAGTGTAAATGAATGTTATTGATGTTAGTATTACTGTAGGAACAAAAACACCACAAATTATGGGATTTTAGCTGTTTTTATGATAAAAAAAAATAGAACCAAAACCAAAACACACAAGGGCGGTTTTGGCAAAACCAATCCAAAATCAAAACACGGGAAAACAAAAAAACAACAAAACCCGAAAAGAATGGCCAGACGCACATCTCTAGTAATAATAATACAGTACAAACCTTTGCCTTTCACTTCCGGCTCCAAAGTGACTGACTTCAGAGTCTCTGTTATACGTCGTCCTTCCGGCTGAAACAAAAATGAGATGTTTGGTGATGTTTTTGAAGCTGGAATGATGAGAAGTGAGATGCGACGTAATGACTGAAGATCACTTGTACACTTTCATTGATACACTTTTAGTCAAATTTGTCATTTACAGTAATACAGATGGGTCCATGTTTATCTTGACCTTTAATAGGATTAATTGAGACTGGGCAGTCGGACTTAATCCCCTGCTGTATTGTTCTCTGTATTGTATTGTAGCTGAGAACAATAGATGAAGGGCTTATATTAATAAACCATGTTGTGCCTAGGCGCAGCAAACTAGCCAAGATAACTGTGGACCCATCTGTAGTTACTGTTTTATACTTTTAACAACTAAGAGTTAAAGTGGCCTCGCTATATTACTCACCACGACCTTCAGCTTCTTCTTGACCCCATCTGAGACGTACTGAGCAGCTGCCTTCACTTCCACATCATGCAAACCCAATGTCAGCGGCACAATGATAAAAGGGACCGCCACCGATGATTCAGGTTGAATAAGTACGTCTTGGCGATATTTCTTTTTAGCAGTGGAGAGACTGCAGATGTGTTCATTATAGGTCCATTCTACACGCACCTATATCAAATACAGGCAATAATCATGAGAGGAGTGAATTCCCCTTTTCTAAATGCTGGCTCAAACAAAACAATTATGTCAACAAATGTGGCTCCTCTAAAGCAGAGATCCCCTGTATTCTCAATAGCAACGGAGTTCACGCTCATTCTGCAATACTTTAGTTTTCTTAATGTTCTCCTGACTTTGGGCCTAATTCAGAACTGATCACAGCAGCAAATTTGTTAGCAAATGGCCAAAAACCATGGCCCTCATTCCGAGTTGTTCGCTCGGAGATTTTCATCGCATCGCAGTGAGAATTCTCTTAGTGCGCATGCGCAATGTTCGCACTGCGACTGCGCCAAGTAACTTTACTATGATGAAAGTAAGTTTACTCACGGCATTTTCATCGCTCCGACGTTCGCATTGTGATTGACAGGAAATGGGTTTTACTGGGCGGATGCACGGCGTTTTAGGGGCGTGTGGCTGCAAACGCTACCGTTTCCGGAAAAAACGCAGGAGTGGCCGGAGAAACGGTGGGAGTGCCTGGGCGAACGCTGGGTGTGTTTATGACGTCAGCCAGGAACGAAAAGCACTGAACTGATCGCACAGGCAGAGTAAGTCTGAAGCTACTCAGAAACTGCTAACTCGTTTGTAATCGCAATATTGCGCGTACGTCGGTCGCAATTTTAAGAAGCTAAGATTCACTCCCAGTAGGCGGCGGCTTAGCGTGTGTAACTCTGCTACATTCGCCTTGCGAGCGAACAACTCGGAATGAGGGCCCATGTGCACTGCGGGGGGGGGGGGGATATTTATCATTGCAGCCATACTGAATAGCTCAGCTTGTTAAGGAGGTTGTATGAAGTAATGCACCAGAAATGCTGACTTTAGTGAGCACAGTGCATTTACAAACCCTCCAACATTTTACACATATATATCGGTACAAATTCGAAAAGGGGGTATGGCCATGGGTAAAGGGGGCATGGCCACGCCCCTTTTCCTATACTTTCAATGGAAGTTTGGAGAGCCAAAAATCAGTACAGACCATAAAAAAAAGGTACTGTACCTGCCAAAAAGGTACAGCTGGAGGGTATGCATTTAGGGACACAAGGGGTTATTCAGAGATGATAGCAAACCAAAAAAGTTAGCAAATGGGCAAAACCATGTTACACTGCAGAGGGGGGGGGGGCATATGTAACATGTGCAGAGAGAGTTAGATTTGGGTAGGGTGTGTTTGGGATACGGTCAAGAGGTCGACACAGCTTAGGTAGACAGTCATTAGGTCCACCTTCCAAGGTCGACCTAATGACTGTAGACCTAAGTTGTGTCTATCCAACGACCTGTACCCGTGTGTTCAAACTGAAATCTAAATTGCGGTGTAAAAATAAAGCAGCCGGTATTTACCCTGCATGGATACAATATGAAAAAATGTAAGGATTATTGAAATACTACTTGACAGAATAAACAACTGATATTTTTTTCTGCTTGGATTGTCTCAATTTGGCCTACATAAGAATATTATTCCAGATCAATATAAACACTCGGGTATATTTACTAAAGCTTAAAAAATTGAAAAGTGGTGATATTGCTCTGTTTATGTCTTGGTTACTGTAATGTTATACAATGTCCTGTGTACCCTGCACTGTCCTACTGTTGCTGGATGTAGTGCCCTAGAAATAAAATGTAATAATAATAATAATAATAATAATAATACATATCTCTCACATATGTAACACTCTTAATACATACAGTAGCTTATGCTTCTTACTTATTAACACACACTAACACTCTAGCTTCTCACTAATGTGGTGCCTTGGTCTGGCCCGCTTGTGCTGACTTGGTGGGGTCCTGTGTCCAGGACTGGAATCTTAGTGTTAGGGACCCGCCAGATGAGGTCACCTGGATGTTGGTTTGGCCAGAAATTATGCCAAGCACCTAGAATTTGCTGTATGTCTGATTGCAGAGTTTATTATACTTATTCTGATTAGCAGTGCTTGTTACTATAGAGTGCACATCTGCATTTTCTTTCTTTCTGTGGGGAACTACAAGTCTCAGCATGATAGCACCCCTCATTTTGTTTGGATTAAGTGCAGTCCAAGGACCCCTCCCACCCATTAGTAACCAGTAAAATACATAGGTGGTCTCCGTCATTCGGTGTGTCACATGCCCACGCATCTTGGGTGCGATTATTTTCACCCGTGTGTGACTTGGCTGCGGGAGTGTGCACACCATGCGAGGTCTATGGATCACGGGTGCTTATGCAGTGCCACGCACGTTTACAACACGCAAGTCACTGCAAACGACTTATGATTGTTGTGGCTAGCTGCAAAAGATGATCAGTGTCTCATCAGCACTCTAATGGCATCCTAATGGGATGCTAATAATGCTTGCTAATGGAGTTTTTTCTGATTTAGGGGAGACATTTACTAAGCAGTGATAAGTGCAGAGAAGTGAGCCAGTGGAGAAGTTGTCCATGGCAACCAATCAGCACTGAAGTAACATCTATAATTTGCATACTATAAAATTTGACAGAGCTGCTGATTGGTTGATGGGGAAACTTCTACTCTGGCTTACTTCTCCGCTCTTATCACTGCTTAGTAAATGTCCTCCTTAGCCTTCAGCCCAATCCCAGCCCATCCTACAGTACACCCTCTCCCTCCACTCTCCAGTGAGGGGATGGTGCCTGTGACTTTATGCCTCATTTTAGGATACAAGTGTGGCGGGAAGATCCAAGCTGGAACTCGGAAACACTTGTATACCCAAAGTTCGGGGGTGTACGGATTTCAAAAAATCTAAACTGCACATCTCTATAAATAATCCTGTCCCACGTGAACGTACTCGTAATCTGCACACACCAAGGAACATCAAAAACTCCAAATGGACAGAGCAATCATTTGTCACCGTACAGACACAACCAGCTTGGCTGGAAAACATTACAGTGTATGTTCTTTCCCATTAAGCCAGATGCATCTGCAGAAAGTAGACATGCGGCATCACATAACGAATATTTGTAGTATGGGACCATAAACGACATTTACGATATTACTGTTAGTACTGGTTGACTTGCCTTATGTTGGCTGTTGCCATAGTTGTAGAGAATGGCCCGTATCTCTACTTGCTCATTCCTCACCACAGAATATGGCAGCTTCAGGTCAATGAAGAAGTCCATGCTAACTTGGATATCATGTGGAGTAGAAACACAGATACCTGCCAATGACAAAGCACCAATAAGAATGGAATCTCATAATGTATGTGAGGAAGCTTCATACTGGTCCTAACTGTACACAACACGTCTTGCATTAAATGTAAGGTTTTCAGAGTTTGCCTGCAGGAACCTACGCCATCTTCAACAGTAAGGAACACTGGGTTGTAAAGAGGGATCCAAATAGATCCCTCCACCACACCATATGCCCTGCGGCTGTGCCCATGCGTGAACAGAGGCCATGCAAGAACACTGGGCAAAATCGGCAATGGTAAGTATCACTGCTACTTCGGGAGGACAACTGATTTTCAGAACAGCTGTCTCCGCACCGGAGCAATACTGAATTTCTCCAGTATTTAAGTATCCACCGCCGCAACTAGCTGTGAGTTGGATTCTTAATTATTGAGGACCAATAGGTCCCTGATAATGGATAGGACACTACTGTATACCACATATCTCCTACAAAAAGAATATCTACCCAGATCATCAATTACACACATACATCTTATCGCCTACAAAAAGAAAAACCACCAGATCATCAACTATGCACATTCAACATCATTCACATCCTCCATGAGAGAAGAAAGATTAATTTTTGATAAAGTGAGAGAGTAATCTGCTTACCTTTATTTGCAGAAAGACTTACAGCCAAAACCTCCCATGTAGTGATTGAATCCCTCAAGTAAATATCAAGTGTCTTGGTTGAAATTCTGGGGGGGAAAAAGAAAAGAAAAGAAAAGAAAAAATGTAGGATTCATTTGCTGGAAAAGTATAGCCTTGGGGATTTGGGTTTAGATTTCATATTACAAAATACAGTATACTGAACATTAACTACTGTAAATGTTATGTTACATGGCCTCAGGGGCAGATGTATTAACCTGGAGACGGCATAAGGAAGTGATACACCAGTGATATGTGCAAGGTGATAAAAGCACCAGCCAATCAGCTCCAATATGTAAATTAACAGTTAGGATCTGATTGGCTGCTTTGACATATCACTGGTTTATCACTTCCTTATGCCTTCTCCAGGTTAATACATCTGCCCCTCATCAGTCTCAGATATGGAAGTCATTATGTTGATGTTATCTGTGTATAGAATCTGATAAAGTATGCACAAAAGTCAATGCCTGAATAACAACATCTAATGAAAATCATTTCAATACGAGACCAATTTACCACTCCTCATCTGTAATGTGAGTTTATTATGTATCACGTTGTATCATAAACACTAACATTGATTTTATAAAAATATATTAGTTGCACCACAATATCCATCTTACATTCAAGCTCTGTTATCACATTGTTGTACTTTAGATTTATTAAGGTATGCATTCAGGATCCCGGCTGTCGAGATCCCGGCAGCTGTAATACCGACGCTGGAATCCTGACAGCCACCAAAATACCAACGCCAGAATCCTGAGGAGATCAGGATTCCGGAGACGATATACCAACAGTCAGGATCTGGAGATAACTATGCACTGATGCCGTAGGTTTACCGCGCGGGAGGGGGGGTCAGGTTTAGGCACACTCAGGGGGGTTAGGGTTGGGTACAGGGTGGGGGAGGTTAGGGATAGGCTGCAGAGAGGATGGGGTAAGGCTTATGCATCACCGGGGGAGTATAAGGGTTAGGCACTAAGGGGGGAGGCTTAGGTTTAGGCTGCGGGAAAGGGGGAGGATAGGTTTAGGCACATACGGGGGGAGATTAGGGTTAGGCACCAATAGGAGAGGTTATGGTTAGGCTGCGGAGTGGGAGGGTTAGGGTTAGTGGGTAGGGGAGAGAGTTTAGGGTACCATGCAAACTCTTGTCAGCATTGCCATGATCGGGATGCCGGCCAAGGGTGTAGCTACCATAGGTGCAGGCAGTGCAGCTGATATGGGGCCCAGAGCTGAGAGGGGCCCACCTTCCCTGTCACAGTTATATGTGTTACATACAGCACATTTTTCATTAGTAGATACATAAGGGCCCTTACAAACTTTTGTCTTTTGGTCTACAATACATCTAGTTATGACCCTGGTCTTGAGCAATGTGGTATGAAATGAACTGGGTGGCATTATAATTAGAGATGAGTAGGTCCAGTTCCATGAGAACCGAACCCCCCCCAAACTTCATGCTCCGAGCCTGGATCCGTTAGACTCAGAAACCAGAACGAGGCAATACGTCATCATCCCGCTGTCAGAATCTTGTGGCTTGTGGATTCCATATAAACAGCCGCGCATCGCCGCCACTTTCACTCCGGACTTGGAGAGTGAGGGAGACAGACCTCTGTCTCTCTGTTGGTGGTGGCATCAGATGGGTTAGTGTGTGCTCTGTAGGGGTGCTGCTGCAGTCACTGTGGTGTAACTGTGCTGTGTTAGGGATGCTGTCCTGGCTCTCCTGGCTGTCACTGGTGTTTCATCTGCTGCAGCTGTACATGGGTGTTGCTGTCCTGGCTCTCACTGTGTTGTACAGGGTGCAGGGGCACTGTCCTCCTGTTTGCTGGAAAATAAAGGGGTGCTGCTGGCCCTGTATGTTGTAAAAATTCAGGGGTGCAGTTGTTAAAAATTAAAAGCACACTGCTCTTATATGCTTTAAAATATAGGGGTGCTGCTGGCCCTGTATGTTGTCAAAATTCAGAGGTGCAGCTGTTAAAAATTAAAAGCACATTGCTCCTGTATGCTGTAAAATATTGGGGTGCTGCTGGCCCTGTATGTTGTAAAAATTCAGGGGTGCAGTTTAAAATGAAAAGCACACTGCTCTTGTGTGCTGTAAAATATAGGGGTGTTGCTGTTAAAATATTATTACACTGGCCCTGTATGTTGTAAAAATTCAGGGGTGCAGATGTAAAAAATTAAAAATTAAAAGCACACTGCGGTATGCTGTAAAATATAGCGGTGCTGCAGGCCCTGTATGTTGTAAAAATTAAAACGCGCAGTTGTTAAAAATTAAAAGCACACTGCTGTATCCTGTAAAATATAGGGGCGCTGCTTGTACTGTATGTTGTAAAAATTCTGGGGCGCAGTTGTTAAAAATTAAAAGCACACTGCTATATGCTGTAAAATATGGGGGTGTTGCTATTCAAAACACATTACACTGAATCTGTATGCTATAAAAATTCAGGGGTGCAGTTGATAAAGATTAAAAGCACACTGCTGTATGCTGTTAAATATTGGGGTGCTGCTGACCCTGTATGTTGTAAAAAATTATGGGGTGCAGTTAAAAATTAAAAGCACACTGCTGTATGCTGTAAAATATAGGGGTATTGTTTTTCAAATAATATTACTGTTATGCACACCAGTGCCTGCAGGAATGTACTGGTGTCTGAACTGTTATGCACACCAGTGCCTGCAGGAATGTACTGGTGTCTGAACGGATAGGGATGCAAAACAAATGAACTCACAGACAGACTGGGGAATATGACATTACGTACACAGAAGGTGATAGGGTAACAAAATAAACACAAAGTGAACAGAGAAGCCCTGAGGCTAAGAAACTGGGTGTTTCCCTAGTATTAGGAATGCTCAGATGGAAAAAGCAAGATGTTGTGTTTTAATACGTAGAGAACCCGAAATGCTGTTGCTAAGGGCAACAGCAAAACCCTAAAGGGTTACCAACGGGTGTGGCAGTAAACTCCTTGGTCAGAGATGGAATGATAGACACAAGGAGAGTCTCCACAATCCTAATCCTCACTTGCAGTGCACAGGTTCAGCTTACTGCCACTAAACTGACACCTGAACACCTTGCACAGTGAGACAGGATTTAGGCAGGCAAGTCTGAGAATACAGCCGCAAACTTGCTAAATTCACAGAGTAGCAAAAGAACCCCAGCAAGTTAAACGACTGACTCCAGTCTTACTGCTAGGTCTGGATTGGCAGAGTGTAGTACCAAATCCCCGGGCCTATTTGCAGTAAGCAACAACAAATACAAAGCTACACAGTACTGGCTAACTTTCAGGAACTGACTAACCAACAAAGATTCAGCAGCATCTGCTTAACCTGAGAAGAGGCCTTATATAGCAGGTGCTGTCCACGCCCCACTCAGACCTCACAGACTGTGAGCACAAAAACCAGCACCGGATCCCCTGCCGTGCACAGAGCCTGTAACCACTGCACAGCAAAAGACCCGAACCGGAGTATCATCTGCGCGCAGGTTACTCCGCTAGCACTTGTCTCCCGGTTGCCATGATGACGTGGCAGCACAGGGCAGGAGACCCTAACAGTACCCCCCCATCTGACGAGGGGTCAAAGAACCCCTACCACCGGGTTTATCGGGGAACTGCGAGAAGAAAGAGCGTATCAGTCTGGGGGCATGAAGATCACAACTGCGCACCAACGACCGCTCCTCCGGGCCATACCCCTTCCAGTGCACCAAAAATGACAGCCGACCCGAACCATCTTGGAGTCAAGAATCCTTTCAACAACAAACTCCCTCTGGCCACGTATCAGAAGAGGGGAAGGTCTTCCACTGGAAGAAGGATTACTAATCGCCCGTTTTAAAAGGGAACAATGAAATGTTTTATTGATACCCAAAGAACGGGGCAGATCTAACTGAAATGCCACCGGATTGATAACCCTGGTGATCTTATAAGGGCCGATGAACCGGGGGCCTAACTTATGAGATGGCTGTCTCAACTTCAAATTCTTGGTAGACAACCAGACGAAGTCTCCTAATTTGAAGCTGCAGGGTCTTTTCTGCTTATCAAAAACCCTTTTGGTCACTAATGACACAGACACAAGGGCTTTCTTCACTTTCCTCCAAATACCTCTAAGGACCGAAACCACAGAGGAACCACCAGGCGTGGAGTCCAGGGGGTCAAAAGAATTGGCCTTAGGATGATGCCCATACACACAAAGGAAGGGAGAGATCCCTGTAGCAGAGTGAGCCGCGTTGTTATAGGCAAACTCCGACATGGACAGATGAGCAACCCAGTCAGTCTGACACTTGGAGACATAACACCTGAGGAACTGCTCCAAGGACTGGTTCACCCTTTCAGTCTGCCCATTAGACTGCGGATGGTAGCCTGACGACAAGCTGACAGAAAACTGGAGATCGGAACAAAATGCCCTTCAGAATTTGGCCACAAACTGGGATCCGCGGTCAGAGACCACATCAAGTGGCAACCCGTGGAGACGCACAACATGCAGCATAAATAATTCAGACAGGCGTCTGGCCGATGGCAGCCCAGCCAGTGGAACGTAGTGCGCCATCTTCGAAAACCTGTCAACGACAACCCAGATGGCTGTCATCCCCGAGGATTTGGGCAAGTCCACCACAAAATCCATTGAAATGTGGGTCCATGGCTTAGATGGGAAAGAGAGTGGATGTAATGGGCCAACAGGAACCCCTCTAGGAGTCTTATTTCGGGCACAGATGTCACATGCCCGAACCCACTGATCCACATCCTTAGCCACCGAGGGCCACCACACCGCCCTAGATAGCAACTCCCGAGTTCTGGCAATACCCGGGTGACCTGCCGACTTCTTGGCATGAAATTCCAGGAACACTTGCTGTCTTAACCTAGGAGGCACAAACAAAAGACCTACCGGAAGGTCTGGAGGAGCCTGCTCCTGTGCTCTAAGGACTAATGATAAGAGGTCCTGGGTAATGCCCACTTTAATACATGATGGGGACACAATGGGCAACGGCTCCTCGGTGGTCTCCTGGATTGGAGCAAAACTCAGCGAGAGCGCATCAGCCTTGATGTTTTTTGACCCAGGGCGATATGTTATCAAAAAATTAAAGCGAGCAAAAAACAAAGCCCATCGTGCCTGCCTGGCATTGAGACGCTTCGCTAACTCTAAATATGCCAGATTCTTATGGTCGGTGAGAATTGAGACCACAAACTTAGCCCCCTCAAGCCAGTGTCTCCACTCCTCGAGTGCATCCTTAATAGCCAACAATTCCCGGTTACCCACGTCATAATTAATCTCGGCAGGCGAAAATTTACGGGAAAAGTAAGCACAGGGATGAAGGCGATTATCAGACACTCCCATCTGAGAGAGCACTGCCCCAATACCCATCTCAGAGGCATCCACCTCCACCACAAAAGGACGCTCGGGATCTGGGTGTCGCAGCACCTTGGCCGATACAAATGCCCTTTTGAGACGGGCAAAAGCCGCTTTAGCCTCACAAGACCACTGAGCAACATCCGCCCCTTTCTTAGTGAGTGCCACCAAGGGCGCCACTATAGACGAAACTCCAGCGATAAATCGTCTATAAAAATTTGCAAAGCCCAGGAAACGCTGAAGCGCCTTCAAACTAGTGGGCTGCACCCAATCCAGGACTGCCTGTACCTTGGAACCCTCCATTTGGAAACCTTCTGGGGAGATAATATATCCTAGAAATGCGATTTGCTGAACTTCAAATTCGCACTTCTCCAGCTTCGCCCCAAGCCGGTGGTCTCTGAGTTTCTGGAGGACTAAGCGTACATGCTTCCGATGTTCCTCCAGGGAATGGGAGAAGATTAGGATGTCATCTAAGTATACAACTAAGAATCTATCCAAATATTCCCTGAGTACATCGTTCATGAAATCCTGGAAGACTGCCGGGGCATTACAGAGCCCAAAAGGCATCACCAAATATTCATAATGCCCTGAGTGGGTATTAAAGGCAGTCTTCCATTCATCCCCCTCTCTTATTCGGATTAGATTGTACGCCCCGCGTAGGTCAATCTTAGAAAAAATGGTGGCAGTACGAAGCTGGTCAAACAAGACCGAAATGAGAGGCAGTGGGTATGAGTTTTTAATCGTGATACAGTTCAATTCCCTGAAGTCGATGCAGGGTCGCAACGAACCGTCCTTTTTACCCACGAAGAAGAACCCCGACCCAACTGGAGACTGTGAAGGTCTCATAAATCCCTTAGCCAAGTTCTCCTGAATGTACTCTGCCATAGCCTGAGTCTCAGGACGTGACTGGGAGTACAACCTGCTCTTGGGAAGCTTAGCATTTGGCAACAAATCAATGGCACAGTGTTAGGGTCTCCTGCCCTGTGCTGCCACGTCGTCATGGCAACCGGGAGACAAGTGCTAGTGGAGTAACCTGAGCGCAGCTGATACTCCAGTTCGGGTCTTTTGCTGTGCAGTGGTTATAGGCTCTGTGCACGGCAGGGGATCCGGTGCTGGTTTTTGTGCTCACAGTCTGTGAGGTCTGAGTGGGGCGTGGACAGCACCTGCTTTATAAGGCCTCTTTTCAGGGTAAGCAGATGCTGCTGAATCTTTGTTGGTTAGTCAGTTCATGAAAGTTAGCCAGTACTGTGTAGCTTTGTATTTGTTTGTTGCTTACTGCAAATAGGCCTGGGGATTTGGTATTACACTCTGCCAATCCAGACCTAGCAGTAAGACTGGAGTCAGTCGTTTAGCTTGCTGGGGTTCTGTTACTACTCTGTGAACTTAGCAAGTTTGCGGCTGTATTCTAAGACTTGCCTGTCTAATCCTGTCTCACTGTGCTAGGTGTCAGGGGTCAGTTTAGTGGCAGTAAGCTAAAACCTGTGCACTGCAAGTGATAATCAGGATTGTGGAGACTCTCCTTGTGTCTATCATTCCATCTCTGACCAAGGAGTTTACTGCCACACCCGTTGGTAACCCTTTAGGGTTTTGCTGTTGCCCTTAGCAACAGCATTTCGGGTTCTCTACGTATTAAAACACAACATCTTGCTATTTCCATCTGAGCAGTTCTAATACAAGGGAGATACCCAGTTCCTTAGCCTCTGGGCTTCTCTGTTCACTTTGTGTGTATTTTGTTACCCTATCACCTTCTGTGTACGTTATGTCTTATTCCCCAGTTTGTCTGTGAGTCCATTTGTTTTGCATAACAGTTCAACACCAGTACATTCCTGCAGACACTGGAGTGCATAACAGTTCTGACACCAGTACTTTCCTGCAGGCACTGGTGTGCATAACATATTCAGCAGCCTAATACTCCTGTTGAAATTTTGTGGGAATATGGAGCATACCCCTCAAAATACGTTGCAACAGGTGGTCGATCAGGTGCAGGTCCTGACTCGACAATTTAATGATTTTCCATTAAAATGCACACCTCCCAGGCTGCTGGCGGAGCTCCCGCAGCAGCAGCACCTGCAGGGGTTAAGGAGCCGAAAGTAAATCTCCCGGATCGTTTTTCTGGAGATCGCTCGCAGTTCTTTTGTTTCAAGGAGAGCTGCAAGCTATACTTCCGGCTTAGGCCTCAGTCTTCTGGGTCGGAGATTCAGCGGGTGGGCATAGTGATTTCCTTGCTACAAGGAGACCCACAGGTCTGGGCATATGGGTTGCAGCCTGACTGTCCGTCGCTTAAAAGTGTTGATGATTTTTTTACGGCACTGGGCATGTTGTATGATGAACCTGACAAGACGGCCTCAGCCGAGGCTCAGATTTCGATCCTTAAGCAAGGGCGAAGGCCAGTTGAGGTTTACTGTACGGAGTTTCGGAGGTTGGCCCATGATACCCAGTGGAATGACCCAGCCCTGAGACACCAGTACCGAAGTGGTCTTTCTAACCAGATAAAGGACCAACTGGTACAATATCCCTTGCCTGATAGCTTGGATCAGCTCATGCAGCTATCCATCCGGGTGGATAGACGGCTGAGAGAGCGTAGGCTTGAAAGGGAGACTGAGATTTCCTTCCTTCCCAAGGGAACCTCGGACTCTGAGGAATTTTCTGAGGAGCCTATGCAGATTGGGGCTACCCGCCTCTCCTCGCGTGAGAAGACGCGGAGGAGACAGCAGGGGTTGTGTTTGTACTGTGGGAATAAAGGTCATGTGGTAGTATCATGCCCAGAAAAGCCGGAAAACTTCAGGGCCTGAGGGTGATGGGAAATATCCTGTCAGGCCAGAAGTCAGAATTTCCCAAGAAGACTTTTATCATTCCGGTGACCTTGAAGATCCTCGGTCAAACTGTCAAGACTGAGGCCTTTGTGGACAGTGGGGCCGACGGGGTTTTTATGGACCGCCAATTCGCCCTGAAACACTCTGTTCCCTTAGTACCCTTGGCATCGGAAATTGAGATTTGTGGGTTAAACGGGGAACCATTATCCCAAGGTAAAATTACCTCTTGCACTAGCCAGATTTCTTTGTTTATTGGAGCCACACACTCTGAAAAATTGTCCTTTTATGTGACTGTCTGTACTTTTGCCCCATTGGTGTTGGGGTTACCCTGGTTAAGGGCCCACAATCCTCAATTTGACTGGGTCTCTGGGGAGATTCTTAGTTGGGGTACTGATTGTTTCAGGAGTTGCTTGAGCCTTCCAGTCAGGCTCTCGCAGCTAAGTTTGCCAGGATTGCCAGGGTGTTATGCAGATTTTGCGGACGTGTTCTCCAAAAAAGTTGCAGAGGTACTACCTCCCCATCGCCCCTATGACTGTGCCATTGATTTGTTGCCAAATGCTAAGCTTCCCAAGAGCAGGTTGTACTCCCTGTCACGTCCTGAGACTCAGGCTATGGCAGAGTACATTCAGGAGAACTTGGCTAAGGGATTTATCAGACCTTCACAGTCTCCAGTTGGGTCGGGGTTCTTCTTCGTGGGTAAAAAGGACGGTTCGTTGCGACCCTGCATCGACTTCAGGGAATTGAACTGTATCACGATTAAAAACTCATACCCACTGCCTCTCATTTCGGTCTTGTTTGACCAGCTTCGTACTGCCACCATTTTTTCTAAGATTGACCTACGCGGTGCGTACAATCTAATCCGAATAAGAGAGGGGGATGAATGGAAGACTGCCTTTAATACCCACTCAGGGCATTATGAATATTTGGTGATGCCTTTTGGGCTCTGTAATGCCCCGGCAGTCTTCCAGGATTTCATGAATGATGTGCTCAGGGAATATTTGGATAGATTCTTAGTTGTATACTTAGATGACATCCTAATCTTCTCCCATTCCCTGGAGGAACATCGGAAGCATGTACGCTTAGTCCTCCAGAAACTCAGAGACCACCGGCTTGGGGCGAAGCTGGAGAAGTGCGAATTTGAAGTTCAGCAAATCGCATTTCTAGGATATATTATCTCCCCAGAAGGTTTCCAAATGGAGGGTTCCAAGGTACAGGCAGTCCTGGATTGGGTGCAGCCCACTAGTTTGAAGGCGCTTCAGCGTTTCCTGGGCTTTGCAAATTTTTATAGACGATTTATCGCTGGATTTTCGTCTATAGTGGCGCCCTTGGTGGCACTCACTAAGAAAGGGGCGGATGTTGCTCACTGGTCTTGTGAGGCTAAAGCGGCTTTTGCCCGTCTCAAAAGGGCATTTGTTTCGGCCAAGGTGCTGCGACACCCAGATCCAGAGCGTCCTTTTGTGGTGGAGGTGGATGCCTCTGAGATGGGTATTGGGGCAGTGCTTTCTCAGATGGGAGTGTCTGATAATCGCCTTCATCCCTGTGCTTACTTTTCCCGTAAATTTTCGCCTGCCGAGATGAATTATGACGTGGGTAACCGGGAATTGTTGGCTATTAAGGATGCACTCGAGGAGTGGAGACACTGGCTTGAGGGGGCTAAGTTTGTGGTCTCAATTCTCACTGACCATAAGAATCTGGCATATTTAGAGTCAGCGAAGCGTCTCAATGCCAGGCAGGCACGATGGGCTTTGTTTTTTGCTCGCTTTAATTTTTTGATAACATATCGCCCTGGGTCAAAAAACATCAAGGCTGATGCGCTCTCGCGGAGTTTTGCTCCAATCCAGGAGACCACCGAGGAGCCGTTGCCCATTGTTTCCCCATCATGTATTAAAGTGGGCATTACCCAGGACCTCTTATCATTAGTCCTTAGAGCACAGGAGCAGGCTCCTCCAGACCTTCCGGTAGGTCTTTTGTTTGTGCCTCCTAGGTTAAGACAGCGAGTGTTCCTGGAATTCCATGCCAAGAAGTCGGCAGGTCACCCGGGTATTGCCAGAACTCGGGAGTTGCTATCTAGGGCGGTGTGGTGGCCCTCGGTGGCTAAGGATGTGGATCAGTGGGTTCGGGCATGTGACATCTGTGCCCGAAATAAGACTCCTAGAGGGGTTCCTGTTGGCCCATTACATCCACTCTCTATCCCATCTAAGCCATGGACCCACATTTCAATGGATTTTGTGGTGGACTTGCCCAAATCCTCGGGGATGACAGCCACCTGGGTTGTCGTTGACAGGTTTTCGAAGATGGCGCACTTCGTTCCACTGGTTGGGCTGCCAACAGCCAGACGCCTGTCTGAATTATTTATGCTGCATGTTGTGCGTCTCCACGGGTTGCCACTTGATGTGGTCTCTGACCGCGGATCCCAGTTTGTGGCCAAATTCTGGAGGGCATTTTGTTCCGATCTCCAGATTTCTGTCAGCTTGTCGTCAGGCTACCATCCGCAGTCTAATGGGCAGACTGAAAGGGTGAACCAGTCCTTGGAGCAGTTCCTCAGGTGTTATGTCTCCAAGTGTCAGACTGACTGGGTTGCTCATCTGTCCATGGCGGAGTTTGCCTATAACAACGCGGCTCACTCTGCTACAGGGATCTCTCCCTTCCTTTGTGTGTATGGGCATCATCCTAAGGCCAATTCTTTTGACCCCCTGGACTCCACGCCTGGTGGTTCCTCTGTGGTTTCGGTCCTTAGAGGTATTTGGCGGAAAGTGAAGAAAGCCCTTGTGTCTGTGTCATTAGTGACCAAAAGGGTTTTTGATAAGCGGAAAAGACCCTGCAGCTTCAAATTAGGAGACTTCGTCTGGTTGTCTACCAAGAATTTGAAGTTGAGACAGCCATCTCATAAGTTAGGCCCCCGGTTCATCGGCCCTTATAAGATCACCAGGGTTATCAATCCGGTGGCATTTCAGTTAGATCTGCCCCGTTCTTTGGGTATCAATAAAACATTTCATTGTTCCCTTTTAAAACGGGCGATTAGTAATCCTTCTTCCAGTGGAAGACCTTCCCCTCTTCTGATACGTGGCCAGAGGGAGTTTGTTGTTGAAAGGATTCTTGACTCCAAGGTGGTTCGGGGTCGGCTGTCATTTTTGGTGCACTGGAAGGGGTATGGCCCGGAGGAGCGGTCGTGGGTGCGCAGTTGTGATCTTCAGGCCCCCAGACTGATACGCTCTTTCTTCTCGCAGTTCCCCGATAAACCCGGTGGTAGGGGTTCTTTGACCCCTCGTCAGAGGGGGGGTACTGTTAGGGTCTCCTGCCCTGTGCTGCCACGTCGTCATGGCAACCGGGAGACAAGTGCTAGTGGAGTAACCTGAGCGCAGCTGATACTCCAGTTCGGGTCTTTTGCTGTGCAGTGGTTATAGGCTCTGTGCACGGCAGGGGATCCGGTGCTGGTTTTTGTGCTCACAGTCTGTGAGGTCTGAGTGGGGCGTGGACAGCACCTGCTTTATAAGGCCTCTTTTCAGGGTAAGCAGATGCTGCTGAATCTTTGTTGGTTAGTCAGTTCATGAAAGTTAGCCAGTACTGTGTAGCTTTGTATTTGTTTGTTGCTTACTGCAAATAGGCCTGGGGATTTGGTATTACACTCTGCCAATCCAGACCTAGCAGTAAGACTGGAGTCAGTCGTTTAGCTTGCTGGGGTTCTGTTACTACTCTGTGAACTTAGCAAGTTTGCGGCTGTATTCTAAGACTTGCCTGTCTAATCCTGTCTCACTGTGCTAGGTGTCAGGGGTCAGTTTAGTGGCAGTAAGCTAAAACCTGTGCACTGCAAGTGATAATCAGGATTGTGGAGACTCTCCTTGTGTCTATCATTCCATCTCTGACCAAGGAGTTTACTGCCACACCCGTTGGTAACCCTTTAGGGTTTTGCTGTTGCCCTTAGCAACAGCATTTCGGGTTCTCTACGTATTAAAACACAACATCTTGCTATTTCCATCTGAGCAGTTCTAATACAAGGGAGATACCCAGTTCCTTAGCCTCTGGGCTTCTCTGTTCACTTTGTGTGTATTTTGTTACCCTATCACCTTCTGTGTACGTTATGTCTTATTCCCCAGTTTGTCTGTGAGTCCATTTGTTTTGCATAACAGTTCAACACCAGTACATTCCTGCAGACACTGGAGTGCATAACAGTTCTGACACCAGTACTTTCCTGCAGGCACTGGTGTGCATAACACACAGTCATAGGGGCGATGGGGAGGTAGTACCTCTGCAACTTTTTTGGAGAACACGTCCGCAAAATCTGCATAACACCCTGGCAATCCTGGCAAACTTAGCTGCGAGAGCCTGACTGGAAGGCTCAAGCAACTCCTGAAACAATCAGTACCCCAACTAAGAATCTCCCCAGAGACCCAGTCAAATTGAGGATTGTGGGCCCTTAACCATGGTAACCCCAACACCAATGGGGCAAAAGTACAGACAGTCACATAAAAGGACAATTTTTCAGAGTGTGTGGCTCCAATAAACAAAGAAATCTGGCTAGTGCAAGAGGTAATTTTACTTTGGGATAATGGTTCCCCGTTAAACCCACAAATCTCACTTTCCGATGCAAAGGGTACTAAGGGAACAGAGTGTTTCAGGGCGAATTGGCGGTCCATAAAAACCCTGTCGGCCCCACTGTCCACAAAGGCCTCAGTCTTGACAGTTTGACCGAGGATCTTCAAGGTCACCGGAATGATAAAAGTCTTCTTGGGAAATTCTAACTTCTGGCCTGACAGGATATTTCCCATCACCCTCAGGCCCTGAAGTTTTCCGGCTTTTCTGGGCATGATACTACCACATGACCTTTATTCCCACAGTACAAACACAACCCCTGCTGTCTCCTCCGCGTCTTCTCACGCGAGGAGAGGCGGGTAGCCCCAATCTGCATAGGCTCCTCGGAAAATTCCTCAGAGTCTGAGGTTCCCTTGGGAAAGAAGGAAACCTCGGTCTCCCTTTCAAGCCTACGCTCTCTCAGCCGTCTATCCACCCGGATGGATAACTGCATGAGCTGATCCAAGCTATCAGGCAAGGGATATTGTACCAGTTGGTCTTTTATCTGGTTAGTAAGACCTCTTCGGTACTGGTGTCTCAGGGCTGGGTCATTCCACTGGGTATCATGGGCCAACCTCCGAAACTCCGTACAATAAACCTCAACTGGCCTTCGCCCTTGCTTAAGGATCGAAATCTGAGCCTCGGCTGAGGCCGTCTTGTCAGGGTCATCATACAACATGCCCAGTGCCGTAAAAAAATCATCAACACTTTTAAGCGACGGACAGTCAGGCTGCAACCCATATGCCCAGACCTGTGGGTCTCCTTGTAGCAAGGAAATCACTATGCCCACCCGCTGAATCTCCGACCCAGAAGACTGAGGCCTAAGCCGGAAGTATAGCTTGCAGCTCTCCTTGAAACAAAAAACTGAGAGCGATCTCCAGAAAAACGATCCGGGAGATTTACTTTCGGCTCCTTAACCCCTGAAGGTGCTGCTGCTGCGGGAGCTCCGCCAGCGGCCTGGGAGGTGTGCATTTTAATGGACAAATCATTAAATTGTCGAGTCAGGACCTGCACCTGATCGACCACCTGTTGCAACGTATTTTGAGGGGTATGCTCCATATTTCCACAAAATTTCAACAGGAGTATTGGGCTGCTGAATATGTTATGCACACCAGTGCCTGCAGGAATGTACTGGTGTCTGAACGGATAGGGATGCAAAACAAATGAACTCACAGACAGACTGGGGAATATGACATTACGTACACAGAAGGTGATAGGGTAACAAAATAAACACAAAGTGAACAGAGAAGCCCAGAGGCTAAGAAACTGGGTGTCTCCCTAGTATTAGGAATGCTCAGATGGAAAAAGCAAGATGTTGTGTTTTAATACGTAGAGAACCCGAAATGCTGTTGCTAAGGGCAACAGCAAAACCCTAAAGGGTTACCAACGGGTGTGGCAGTAAACTCCTTGGTCAGAGATGGAATGATAGACACAAGGAGAGTCTCCACAATCCTAATCCTCACTTGCAGTGCACAGGTTCAGCTTACTGCCACTAAACTGACACCTGAACACCTTGCACAGTGAGACAGGATTTAGGCAGGCAAGTCTGAGAATACAGCCGCAAACTTGCTAAGTTCACAGAGTAGCAAAAGAAACTAAGCAAGTTAAACGACTGACTCCAGTCTTACTGCTAGGTCTGGATTGGCAGAGTGTAGTACCAAATCCCCAGGCCTATTTGCAGTAAGCAACAACAAATACAAAGCTACACAGTACTGGCTAACTTTCAGGAACTGACTAACCAACAAAGATTCAGCAGCATCTGCTTAACCTGAGAAGAGGCCTTATATAGCAGATGCTGTCCACGCCCTACTCAGACCTCACAGACTGTGAGCACAAAAACCAGCACCGGATCCCCTGCCGTGCACAGAGCCTGTAACCACTGCACAGCAAAAGACCCGAACCGGAGTATCATCTGTGCTCAGGTTACTCCGCTAGCACTTGTCTCCCGGTTGCCATGACGACGTGGCAGCACAGGGCAGGAGACCCTAACAATTACACTGGCCCTGTATGTTGTAAAAATTCAGGGGTGCAGTTGTTAAAAATTAAAAGCACACTGCTCCTGTATGCTGTAAAATATTGCGGTGCTGCTGGCCCTGTATGTTGTAAAAATTCAGAGGTGCAGTTAAAAATTAAAAGCACACTACTCTTGTATGCTGTAAAATATAGGGGTGTTGCTGTTCAAATAACATTACACTGGTCCTGTATGTTGTAAAAATTCAGGGGTGAAGTTGTTAAAAATTAAATGTACACTGCTGTATTCTGTAAAATATTGGGGTGCTGCTGGCCCTGTATGTTGTAAAAATTCAGAGGTGCAGTTAAATTAAAAGCACACTGCTCTTGTACGCTGTAAAATATAGGGGTGTTGCTGTTAAAATAACATTACACTGGCCCTGTATGTTGTAAAAGTTAAGGGGTGCAGTGAAAATCAATGTACAATGGCCCTGTCTTGTATGCTGTAATTATTCTAGGGTGCAGGGAAAATCAATGTACACTGGCCCTGTCTTGTATGCTTTAATTATTCTAGGGTAAAGTGAAAATCAATGTACACTGGCCCTGTCTTGTATGCTGTAATTATTCTAGGGTGCAGTGAAAATCAATATACACTGGCCCTGTCTTGTATGCTGTAAAATTACAGGGGTGTTGTGAAAATACAGGGGTGCTGGCACTGTCTGCGGTTGCGATGTCTAGGCCTGGCCTTCACAACACTGTATAGAAGAGGAGGCTCCTACCACCATTTGCACACCCCATGCAAGTGCTGGTAGGAGCACCACCAGTCCAGTTGCTGCTATTGAGATTAAGGGTGTCACTGTAGAAGTACACCAGGATGAGGAGGATATGGGTGTAGCTGGCGCAGAGGAGGATGTTGATGATGAGGATCTGATGGTGATGTGGTTTGTTTGAATAAGGCACCAGTGGAGACAGTTCTGGCCATGGGATGTAAAAGCCCATTGTCATGCCTCGGCAAAATACCAAAAAAGCCACCTCTCTAGTGTGGAATTATTTCTCCACAAATCCGGACAGCAGGTGTCAAGCCATGCTGTTCCTTGTAGTGCCAATGAGAGATCCTGGGGGTGGCTCCTGGGTAAGTTAGCTCTCTATCTGGAAGTGTTTTAGTAATAGCCTTTATCATGAGGCTTGTCTGCTTGTGTGCAAGAGGCATTGAATGGGAGCAGCATTTGGAAGGCATGCTGTTTCTTGTAGTGCCAATGGGAGATCCTGGGGGTGGCTCCTAGGTAAGTTAGCTCTCTATCTGGAAGTGTTTTAGTAATAGCCTTTATCATGAGGCCTACTGTGACAAATTACATGGCCCTATGTGGGCACTGCTATTATGTAGGTTAGGACTGCTGTATCGGAGAAGCCGTGACGTGGCCAGCAGCTAAACATGTGTTTGCAAACATTTGTGACTAATTCTCTGAATTTTATTACCAGATAGGTTCAGGGATGGTTACAGGTAATTTTCAGTGTGCGGAAGGGAATTTAGGGGTGGGGATTTGCAACCCCCTCCTCTCTGTCTGTTGTTCATCTGATGCCTTTGTCAATCCATAATAAGTAGGGGTAAGGACGTTAACCACCTAGGAACATCCTCCCTTATACGTCACCTTCAGTTCAGTCATCATAATCATTGTCAAGTTCAGAAACTTTGGGTAATAACGTAAGCAATCCACTGACACCTAAATGATGAGGTTTTGTTTGAATATTTTTTCTCAGTGAGGATGAAGATGTAAACACTGAATGGGGGGGAATCTGAGGTTGAGGACGACACCTTGCCACTGTAGAGCCAGTTTGTGCAAGGAGAGATTTATTGCTTCTTTTTTGGTGGGGGCCTAAACAAAGCAATCATTTCTGCCACAGTCATGTGGCAGACCCTGTTGCCGAAATGATTGGTTTGTTAAAGTGTGCATGTCCTGTTTATGCAACATAAGTGTGGGTGGGAAGACAATTCTATCTTGCACCTCTTTTTCTCTTTGCATCATGTGCTCTTTGGGGCCTAGTTTTTTAAAACTGCCATCCTGTCTGACACTACAGTGCCATTCCTAGATGGGCCAGGTGTTTGTGCCGCCCACTTGTGTCGCTGAGCTAAGTGATCCAGCTACCTCGTTGCACCTCTTTTTCCCCCCTTTGCATTATGTGCTGTTTGGGGCCTAGTTTTTAAAACTGCCATCCTGTCTGACACTACAGTGCCATTCCTAGATGGGCCAGGTGTTTGTGCCGCTCACTTGTGTCGCTGAGCTTAGTGATCCAGCTACCTCGTTGCACCTCTTTTTTTCCCCTTTGCATTATGTGCTGTTTGGGGCCTAGTTTTTAAAACTGCCAACCTGTCTGACACTGCAGTGCCACTCCTATATGGACCAGGTATTTGTGCCGCCCACTTGTGTCACTTAGCTTAGTCATCCAGCGACCTTGGTGCAACCTTTTGGCCTAAAATAATATTGTGAGGTGTTCAAAATAGACTGTAAATGAGTGGAAATTATGCTATTGAGGTTAACAATACTGTAGGATCAAAATTACCCCCAAATTCTGTGATTTTAGCTGTTTTTGTATTTTTTTTTTTTTTAAATCTTCCAGATCCAAAACCAAAACACGAAAGGGTGGTTTTGGCAAAACCAATCCAGATCCAAAACACGAGCGGGGATCCAGATCCAAAACCAAAACACACAACACGAAAAGTCTTCACCGCACATCTCTAATGATAATGTTACATAATATAAACTGTTGACACTGTAATGTGTCACAATATCAAGTGGAGGAACTGTAATGTGGCATAACATGGGCATTGTATGTCATAATAAGAATTGGGGTTAATGTGTTACATAATGGGGTCAATTCTATTCTCTGACAGTTGAATAGCGCTGGGAGTTTGCTCCCGGCGCCATTCAATACAGCGACGAGTGACCCTCAATTGTCGGGAATTCTCTCATCCCCGGGGGATGAGAGAAGAAACCTGACAAAAGTGCTGCCTTGCGGCTGGCGCGAGGCTGATTCTGTCGGGAATCAGCCTATCGCCGGGGAGTTAAGTCGGAGAATGCCCGTTCTCCCGACAATTCAACCTGAATGTGTATTGGCAGCCCTACAAGGTGACATAATGTAAACTAGAGCATTACTATGGTTCATAAAATAAACTAGTGCACTACTATGGGGCATAACATTAACTAAGACACTACTATGGTTCAGAAAATCAACTAGGGCACTAATATGGGGCATACAAATAACAACTGCTGCGGAGAGGTATATCTCTAGAAGCATTGGGACAGGGGCCCCTTTAAAATATTGCTATGGGTCCCACAAATTTCTGGCTACGCCCCTGATGCTGGCATCTGTATACTGAATGCTTGCATCCCAACCGCTGGCTATTCATACTGAACCTTTCTTAAATTATATTCTTAAATCCCCGATACATCAGCAATCAATCAAAACCAGGTTGCTTTTGCTTTGTTAATGATTGGCGCTTTAAAAAAATACAGGAAGACTTGCACAAAATCCCACACCTACAGCAGTTATTTCATTTAGCTTAAAAAAGGAGTCGACGATTTTAGTGTCGACTAGTCATGTTGACCTTTCGACCATGTTACCCTTTCATCTGTCGACCTTAACCACTGTTGTCCTTTAGACCAAATGCATGTCGACCATCTATCATCGATCTGTTGACTGTCCACCTAGACAGTGACACCTAGACAATGACACCTAGACAGTGTAGACACCTGAACATTGTAGATCTATTATACCACAACCCTAGGTCACAGCTGTTCTAATATATCATGATCAGGTCAAACACTATTGAGATGTAGAGGGTTTTTTCAATGCGTTGTCAAAATTGGCAATCAGCTTTGACTAATAAATTTAATAGAGCAATAGAAATAAATGCTAAACCAGACTCGCTAAAAATGTATTCCTATTGCCATTTTAAATCTATCGGTCAAAGACAATGATGAGTAGAATCTAAAAATATATTCCAAAATTACTATGTAGTTAATATTCATTATGAGAAAGCGGTCCTTGACATAATTGTTTGGGACCCTTTTTGATGTGATTAACATGATAACTATGGGATGAAAGTTGACAATTATCATGTGACAAGATGTTTGTAGATTTGCAAGAGGATATTTACCCATTAGCATCTGGTTCCTCATTCATTATTTCCGTCTTCCAGTTAAAACTTTCCGGGAAATCTGTTCTGGATATTATTTCATCATCATCAATGTAATCAGTGTCATAATCACCTGATAGAGGTAAAATATTTTATCAAGTACTTTGCTCCTAACAATTTTGAAAAGGTAAGTGACTGATTAAGAGGCGCACACAAACCAAATGCAGAGCTAGTACCATGGAGGCCATATTCAGATGGAAAAACTGCACCAGCCATATGGCTGGTTCAAGTGCAGGTGGTGCATTCCATACCATACTTGGACATTTCAAAAACCGTCCATTTTACCTACAAATGCCTGTATCTGTATTGTAATTTTGTTTTTTAAGCACAGCTGCACCAATGCAATGTAACCTGCAAACACTTAAAAAAATCTAACATAATTACCATTGCTTCTTAAACCTCTCACAATCCTTTCATTTCTTACACTCCAAATACATTTCTGCAACCACTTTATCTACGCTTTTGACTCATTTCATACTAAATCTACACCCCTTGAGCCTACACTGCTTTTCTCACCTGCATTTCAGCAAATCTTCTGCTCGGATTCACTTGCAGTCTCCTCTCCTACTTCCACTTTCCCTCAACCTATTTACCTACTTAACACTATGTCAAGGCTTTCCTATACTCCCCACATCACTCAGTGTCTACCTAATAATGTATCTTTATCCTTCCCCCCTAGTCTCCTACACCTCCTCCTCTCTCCCCTCCTCTGTCTCCCCTCCATCCCTCTGTTTCCTACCCCCACCTTTCCTGTTACCCCACTTTCATTCACCTCTGCCCCATGGTCCTGCTACCCCACAACTCAGCCCTGCTCCCTCTCTCCCTTCCCTGTCACCTGCCCACACCCCCATCCACATCACACTGACTTCCCTCCCTGCCCACCTCCTGCAGTTTCCCCTCCTAGCTCAGGCACCCATACCATCACTACTCTCTCATCATCCCTGCCCTCAAAGTTAATCCCACCTCATCGCTACAGCAACCCTGAAAATCTCATTCACATCTCTCCCACAAACTCATACCCCCTATCCTGTGCACTCTGGAATGTCAGCTCTGTTTGTAACAAACTGGTCCCCACTCATGACCTTTTCATTTCCAACTCCCTACACCTACTAGCCATTACTGAAACTTGGATTACGCCCTCTGACACTACTTCTCCTGCTGCTCTCTCTGCTCGGGGCCTCACATTCACACCCCCCCCCCCCCGACCTGGGGGTCGCCATGGGGGTGTGGTGTTGGGGTCCTTTTACCTTCTAGTTACTCCTACCAACTCATACCACCAGAACCATCCCTTATATTCTCTACATTTGAGGTCCACGCCATACGCCTCTTCCAACCAGTCCATCTTAGAGTAGCTGTCATTTACCGCCCCCCTGGCACTGCTTCCAAATTCATCGACAACTTTGCTTCCTGGCTTCCTCACTTCCTCTCTTCTGACATTCCCACGATTATTCTAGGCGATTTCAACATCCCTATTGACATCCCCACACAATCCCCTGCCTCTAAACTCCTTAACCTCACCTCTTCACTTGGTCTCTCCCAGTGGACCTCCTCACCCTCCCATGTGAATGGGAGCTCACTGGATCTGGTCTTCACTCACTGCTGTGATATTTCTGATTTTTCCAACTCCCCATTTCCCCTCTCTGACCACCACCTGCTCTCCTTTAACCTATCTCTCTCGACTTCCCCATCTCTACCTACTAAGGATACCATCACTAAGCGTAACATTGAAGCTATTGACACCACATTCCTTTCCTCCCTGTTTGACTCACTTCTCTCTCGTATTCTCTCTCTCTCATGCCCTGAACAAGCCACTTCCACATACAATGCTTCCCTTACTTCTGCTCTTGACTCTGTTGCTCCACCAACCACTATTCACCCTTGCAAATTAACACCTCAATCCTGGCACACCAAATGCACCAGATATCTGCAAAATTGCTCACGTACTGCTGAGCGACATTGGAGGAAATCACGCTCTAAGGCAGACTTCCTCCATTTCAAACTTATGCTTTCATCCTTCAGTGCTGCCCTTTCTCTTGCTAAACAGTCATACTTCAAGAACCTCATCTCCTCCCAGTCTTCCAACCCCCGGCGCCTCTTTGCCACTCTCAACTCACTCCTCTGCCCACCTCCACCTCGTCTCCCTTCCTCACTCTCTGCTCTTGACTTTGCCACTTACTTCACATCCAAAATTGACTCCATACGTCAGGACATCACATCACACCAGACCATCAGTAACCAGCCTTCTCCCATCCCTTGCCAACCCTCCCCATCCCTCGCACCAACTCTGTCATCTTTCTCCCATGCATCTGGAGAGGAAGTCATGGCACTCATTTGTTCCTGTCCCTTCACCACCTCCCCACTTGACCCTATCCCCTCCCGCCTCCTCCGCTACCTCTCTTCTTTTGCTTGTTCCCATCTTTCCCACCTTCTCAATCTCTCCCTATCATCAGGCACTGTCCCCTCTGCCTTCAAGCATGCACTCATCTCTCCTATTCTTAAAAAAACCTACCCTTGATCCAAACACTCTCTTCAACTACCGACCCATCTCTCTCCTCCCTTTTGCCTCCAAACTCCTTGAGCGTATTGTCTACAACCGCCTTACTTCCTTTCTTTCCTCACACTCACTGCTTGACCCATTCCAATCTGGCTTCCGTCCTCTCCACTCCACTGAAACTGCCCTTACAAAAGTATGCAATGACCTCCATGCTGCTAAATCTAAGGGACACTACTCTCTACTTATTCTACTTGATCTCTCTGCTGCTTTTGACACTGTGGACCATCCTCTCCTACTGCAAATCCTTCACTCCATTGGTCTGCGTGACACTGCCCTCTCTTGGTTGTCGTCCTACCTTTCTGACCGTTTATTCTCTGTCTCCTCTCATGACTCCACCTCCCCCTCACTTCCACTAACTGTAGGGGTACCCCAAGGTTCTGTCCTTGGTCCTCTTCTCTTCTCTCTCTATACGTCCTCACTAGGTAAGCTCATAAGTTCTTTTGGTTTCCAATATCATCTCTATGCTGATGACACTCAAATCTATCTTTCCTCTCCAGACCTCTCCCCTACTCTCCTCACTCGTATCTCCAACTGTCTCTCTGCTATCTCTTCCTGGATGTCCCAGCGCTTTCTTAAACTTAACATGTCTAAGACCGAGCTGATCATCTTCCCTCCCTCCCGCATAACCTCACCTCCTACAATCTCATTATCTATTGATGGCACTACTATCTCCTCTACCCCCCAAGTGCGCTGTCTTGGAGTAATCCTTGACTTCTCCCTCTCCTTCAAACCACACATTCAGCACCTCTCACAAACCTGCCGTTTTCATCTAAAAAAATATTTCCAGGATCAGACCCTTTCTGACCCAGGATTCTACTAAGACTCTTATCCACTCACTGGTGATCTCCAGACTGGACTACTGTAATCTCCTCCTGACTGGCATTCCTGACAAATACCTCTCTCCACTCCAATCTATCCTCAATGCTGCTGCCCGGCTCATTTTCCTCACCAAAGGCACTACGTCCACCTCTCCTCTCTTACTAGACCTTCACTGGCTCCCCTTCCCTTTCAGAATCCATTTCAAGCTTCTCACACTTGCTTACAAAGCCCTCACCCACTCCTCTCCCATCTACATCTCTGATCTTATCTCGCTTTACACTCCCACCCGTCCTCTTCGCTCTGCTAATGCTCGCCGACTCTTCTGCCTACAGATTACTTCCTCCCACTCCTACCTCCAAGATTTTTCACGCGCTGCACCACTTCTCTGGAATTCCCTACCTCTCCCCCTCAGACTCTCCACCTCTCTACAAAACTTCAAACGGGCTCTCAAGACCCACTTCTTCACCAAACCCAGCCAAATCTCATCCTAAACCTCTGTTCCATGCTCTCTATGTACCCCATCTGTCTCACCCCTGTCTGTCTACTGCGCCCCTTTAGAATGTAAGCTCTCACGAGCAGGGCCCTCTTCCCTCATGTGCTTATCCTTTTCTTACTTTAATAATCTTCAACTGCACCAAATCCAGCAGTCTTCTGCCACCTGATACTTATTCCAGTGTCATCTGCTGATGTAGCTATGTTTATTTACCCTGTACTTGTCCTATATTGTCGTCAACTGTAAGTTGCTGTTTTCTTGTTTGATTATTTGTTTATGTACTCTGTAATTGGGCGCTGCGGAACCCTTGTGGCGCCATATAAATAAAGGATAATAATAATAATAATAATAATAATAATAATGGTGCACCGATGGTGCAATGTCAATAAATCACCGGCACTTTTACAACATGCAGAGACACAAAGCGTACAGTAAGCTTCTCAGGTCCTACACATTCAGGAGTATGCTAGTACCCAAGGCAAAGACTGAAACTAACCTTCGTATATTAATACTCCCGCAACTCTGCCAACGTACTCAAGAATAGACCCGCTAGCACCAGGCCCTAAATGTGAATCAAAGGCAAATGAAATGTAGAACTTGGGGGATTTCTTAAGAAACAGCAGAATAACGTCTGTATAGCACATTCCTGCTCATCAAAAATTTCTTCCTGTTTAATAATCTTTTACTTTTCTACCAACTAGCTACATAGGTAACAGCAGCTACATACAAGAGTCTCCTTACTTTCAGTGGAACCCTGCAGCAGGCCAAGATCTTTTTAGACAAGGCTAGTGTCCTTCAATAGCTTCCATTAGCACAGTGGACAAGCAATCACCCAGTCAGCTCAGTCAAAGCCAGATGGGAGCCATAGCCACCATTCTGGAAGTCACAGGAAGGAACCCTGGAGATTGACTTTGATTTCATCACTTCAGCCCAATTCCTTCCATACAATCATTTAAGGCAGTATAATGTTCTTGGCGATATTTGGCAACAGCACCCTGCACAAAGTGCAATTAAGATTTGGCTAAAAACAACTTGACACTAGAAACAAAATGCATCCCTTTCTGTGGACTGGGCAAAGTCTGGATGAAGAAGTCTGGGAAATGGAGCATGAGCCATATTCTATAATAAGATTTACAACAAAAAATTCTGAAAACCATACTACAAAAACCATAAAAGGAAGAAAAAGAGAACACTTCCAGCACCACCAATCGATGTACACCTAAAAATATTTTGTTAAGTATAATAAAAAACAAACATTACCATTACTCATACTGGGCACAGAAAAAAGGTATAAAGAAAACCATTCAGTGTTGTAAAACAGTATAAATGTATCTCATGGCTGACGAACATTTTAGTGTAGACCAAGTGATAGGTATTGTAGGATTGTAAAACCATGTAGCTCCCATATGTGGTGCTAGAAGTGGTATATTTCTCTTTGTATATGGCAAAAAAATATTTGGATATGCATTCACATTTGAACCAATTGAGCCCTCATTAGTCACAACTAGACCATCCCAAGAAGCCATCCCAAGTCGGTCACTAAGGACATTGAACTTTGACTGTGAAATAGGCTTCATAAAGGGGATAATCACAGTCTAGGAAACAGGGACCAATTACTGAAAACATGGTCTTCTATTTTCACGTTCCCTGTGTACTTATGCATTCATTGGTACAGTACGGTATCATGTCTACTTACTTCTTGATTGGTCATCATGCTCATGCAGCTTCGTATCAAGTGACCTCAGCTTCTCAATCTCCTTGCAGCAGTCAAGGAAGGCAGCAATGCACTTCTCTCCATCCTGTATGAGACGGGAGCGATGCTCACAACTGTAACCCACAGTGTTTTTTGACATACCATCCTGACAACACGTCATCTCCATGCCTGTGTACTGCGATGCTGTAATATTGAGTCTCATGATTGGCATTTGTTCTCTAAAACTATCCGCACACCCCAAAATAATTATACAATGCACAAAGAAGGAATCAATAAGGAAAATACAAATAATTAACAAAGAAGTGAGGATTTCATCATAGAACTGTCAAAATGTTTTTTGTTTTTTTTTTACTTAAGTATATTCCTGTTCTCTGAATCTAATGTGGGACACTGGAACACAGGGATATAAAGTATGATCACAAGAGCTCAAGCACTTTACCTTTAAAAGCTAAAGCTCCTCTCGTACTATTGGTCATTGGCAGCCTGGGAGTTCAACATTTTTCAAACTAAGGGTCAATTCAATCAGAAGCAAGGTGGGGAAGTTGCCATCGCTTCAGCATGGAAATGCTGCAAACAGCACCGCAATTCATCTCACTTGTGGGCTGATCTCGCCCCAGATTCAGGGTTTTTGATCGCAAAGTTTAAAAGTAGAACTAGAAGCACAGAACACATGAAGAGTAGAGAAGAATGTCTTCCATCAGGCAGAATGAAAATATTTTATAAAACGATGAACAGGAACAAGAACAAAGAGTGTAAGACAAGGTCATAGGGAAGGATGTGTGTGCGGTGCTGTCACCCAGGTTGCAGGGCCCTGGGGGGTGGCACCATCACTGCTCCATGGACTCTACATCTGGCTAGCAGGGTGAATTTAATGGCACCCTGCGGCTAGTAGTGCCTGCAGTATGCAAAGATGTTGCCCCTCTGAAGCCTGCTTCAAGCATCACTAGCTGAGGCTGAGGGATGCCAATCCAGAAAAAAAATGTAAAAGCAAAAAAATCAAGAAGAGTGAAGTGACTGCCAGTCAAAGAATAATCCCGCAGCTCTGGTGAACACTTCAAAATTTCTGAGGCAGCTGTGGGGAGGGGTTTTAGAAGAACATTTGAAGGGCTTACTTTCTGTCATTCTAGTATTTCAGTGTAATTCAGTGTCCCTATAGATGAATGATAAATATAAATGTTCAATGCTAATAAATGCCAGTTATCCCATTATTGATATGGGTAGCATGGTTGGTGTAATGGTTAGCATTAATGCCACACCTGGCACTCAGGTCTTAGGTTTTCACCATGGACCTAGCTGTATGGAGTTTGTAAATTCTCTCCGTACATGCAAGGGTTTTCAAAAATTATCAAAAAATATTTTTTTTAAATTAACTTGTGTGTATGTTTGCATGTGTTACGGAATATAGATTGTAAGCTCCACAGGGGCAGGGACTAGTGTGAATAGCCAAATATTCTCTGGAAAGTACTGCAGAATATGTATACGCTATATAAATAACTGCCAAAAAATAAAAATAATTATGATTTTTGTCCATTTAAATCTCATAGCCAGAACTGCCGACACGTTGCAGATTTAAAACCCTGCTGTTAGGTTTTACAACCAATTTCTTGAAATGAAGGACTGAATTCCATTTACAAGCAAGAACTGAATTGCCCATAAAACCCTACTTGGTCTGGTAAAGAATACCATAGTTGGACTTCCCTTATAATCATGAGCCCTGTCACGATTCCGGCGCAGCGATTCTCCAGATATGACAATCTGAGAAAGCTGCCCGTGACACCTTACTGATTACCTCAGCGTGTGTGGTAAATCCACGAGCTAACTGCCACCAGAAAAAGTACCAGTCGTTGCGCCAGCCAGGCCAAGCGACTTTGAGGGACCATGCCAAGTCGAGCTTCTGCTCTCACCAGCACACCAAATGTTTAATACATAAAAATTAGGTAACATGAACCTCTCGAGGTATTGGGAGTGAAAGCACAAATAACAGAACTAAGTTTAGATTTTAAATCCAAGTCAAAACTTCAAAGCTTATGGTTACAGAAAAAAGAAAGTTACAAGAATATAATAGTTAAATAATTAATCACACAAGCAAATTACAATCTCAAGAATAAAAATAGGGAAAACAAAAAGAGCGAACGATCAGATCACCTGAAGTCTTAATGCTGGTTTGAGTGAGGTCTACTTGAATAACTTGGACATTATAGCATCCACTCTCTTCTTGGATGCCACCTCAAGATAATGACAATTAGCAGACAGCAGGTCTTCATATTTAACTACATGCTGTTGCTCCCTCACAGGCCACCCTTGCTCTGGAGGGTTTGTTAACCCTTCCCAAGCCACAGTGAAATGAGTCTCGGCTTATACTGTGATGTATTTTAGGAATACGAGCAGGCTGGATGGCCTTATCTTTTAATTGTCTTATGAAGCTCTGGGTTGGGGTTTACAACTGTAGGATGAGGCCTGTATGAATACCCTTTACAACTTAGTCAGGAAGGGCTTAACACCTTCTGGCCATAGCTCTGGTTCTGGGGTAATTAATACCCCTTTTCCACCTGTAGCACGGGTCGCAGCTGGGAGCCTGACACGGCTACCACCCATGCTACAGCCCCCTTTCCCACAGCGCTCACCAACCCAGCATATTGCCGGGTTGGTGATGCTGCTAGTGACACGGCAGGGGCGGCGCTGGGAGATCACATGATCTCACAGCGCCGCTCTTCCATTGACTGTGAACGGGAGCCGTGTCACATCGACACTGCTTACATTCACACTACACAGCTTACTGGGTTGGACACGTGTAGGATTTCCGGATCACTTGATCCGGTAATTTGCAGGGGGGGCCGTTTCCACTAGGAAAAAACACGTGTAAATGCGCACCCCCACGCATTTACCCGTGTTTTTAAAGCTAGTGGAAAAGGGGTATAAATTAGCTCTGGTCAGGAAGAATTTCTCACCTGCGTAGCCAGTGTGTCTCTGACGTTCTGTGGCTATAATGAAATACCAGCAGGTCAATTACATTTCCTACCATTTGACATGCAATAATACAATGGTACATTGATGCATCAATCAGAACAATACAAATTTTAATCATGGGCATTTTGAAATAATCCAGATGCACTGGCATCACCTCCATTGATACACCACTCAGATATCCTGATATCACATACATTGATATCACATTACTTACTAACAGGCCTATTCCTACTTGAAATAGCCTGGTTCATAACAAGCCCAATTCTGTGCTATTGGAACACAATTATTGAATCTGTATGTGATTGCCGTTTACAACATATCACAACACTCTTCATGTACTTTTTACGTTGAGTTATGCAATTGTGTTGGTATATTTTCAGTATAGACCTTTGTACATCTAAAATTTGTACATCAGAATAGAATTTTGCAATACAAGCGGAAATTTTACCTATTTTTTAATTAAATGAAAAGCACTACAGAACATGGAGCAAGAAATGTATTAAATAAATCTAAGTGGTGATAAAAAGTATGCAGTCATGTTGACAGGTGCATGTTCAGATCAGACCTTTCGTGGCTTCTGTAACTGTCTGTGGTAGAGGAACGCAACACAAAGAAATAGCCGACCCCAGGGGATGGAGAATGGGTGTGTCGACAAGGGTCAGTGACAGAGACAGCATGCTGGTCCTTGTGGTGCTAATGGAAGATTTTAGGGGTGGCTCTCAAGTAATCTAGCCCTCAATCTGGAAGCAATTTTGTATGAGCTTTTATCATTAGGCCTTACTGTAGACAAATCCCATGGCCCTATGTGGGCACTGCTATTATGTAGTGTTAGGACTGCTGACATCAGAGATGCCTTGATGCGGCTCAGCAACTTTCCATGTATTTGCAAATTCATGTACTAAATATTCTGTTTTCTGTTACCCTTCCCCTTTTCTAGCACCTGATATAATTATCTCCAGAATGTTTGCATCAGTGACAGAGACGCCTGGTGGCTTGCCATATATATTATTTTCAAATATATGCAACTGAGATCTCTGCATTGCTTTTATCTGAAAGAATGTTCGCCTGTTTGAAGTGTGCTGGAGAATTTGCTGGGTTCTTTTTTTACCTCTAGATGAACCCCTCCCTTTCATGCACCTGTAATGGGCTTAAACAGTGATCTGAGCAACTTCCAGTGGCTGTGCCAGAAGTGGGGCTGCAGTGCAGTCCAAAATTCAAATAAGGGAGCCACTTCAACTGCCAGTGAGTCCGTTTGGAATGGCAGTTGGTGGCAGGTAAGTGGGCCACCACTGGCAATTTCCATTCTGTATGTCAGTATCAGTGACACGTCTGGGAAGGTATTTGGTAGCCAGTGGCATGTGAGTGATTTGGGCAACAGCTGAATGAGATATGGTGGAATGGAGGAGAGAAGATACTGTCGGGCAAATATTGAGTGGGACAGATGGGGGTTGACATGGAGAAAGATGAAGAGAAGGGAGACACAAAAAACTCAGAAAGCCAAGCAACAATGTACATATCACCTAGTAAAAAAAATAAATACAGAGGTAAGTATAGTTTATGCAATATGTTCACTTAAACTAGATGCCTGCACTTCATATATAATTGATAATAAGATTTTACTCACCGGTAAATCTATTTCTCGTAGTCCGTAGTGGATGCTGGGTACTCCGTAAGGACCATGGGGAATAAACGGGCTCCGCAGGAGACTGGGCACTCTAAAGAAAGATTTAGGTCTACCTGGTGTGCACTGGCTCCTCCCCCTATGACCCTCCTCCAAGCCTCAGTTAGGACACTGTGCCCGGAAGAGCTGACACAATAAGGAAGGATTTTGAATCCCGGGTAAGACTCATACCAGCCACACCAATCACACCATATAACTCGTGATAGGAACCCCGGTTAACAGTATGATAACAATGGAGCCTCTGAACAGATGGCTCGCAATAACAACCCGATTTTTGTAACAATAACTATTTACAAGTATTGCAGACAATCCGCACTTGGGATGGGCGCCCAGCATCCACTACGGACTACGAGAAATAGATTTACCGGTGAGTAAAATCTTATTTTCTCTGACGTCCTAGTGGATGCTGGGTACTCCGTAAGGACCATGGGGATTATACCAAAGCTCCCAAACGGGCGGGAGAGTGCAGATGACTCTGCAGCACCGAATGAGAGAACTCCAGGTCCTCCTCAGCCAGGGTATCAAATTTATAAAATTTTGCAAACGTGTTTGCCCCTGACCAAGTAGCAGCTCGGCAAAGTTGTAAAGCCGAGACCCCTCGGGCAGCCGCCCAAGATGAGCCCACCTTCCTTGTGGAATGGGCTTTCACATTTTTAGGCTGCAGTAGTCCCACCGTAGAATGCGCCAGCTGAATAGTGCTACAAATCCAGCGCGCGATAGACTGCTTAGAAGCAGGTGCATCCAGCTTGTTGGGTGCATATAGAACAAACAGCAAGTCAGTTTTCCTGACTCCAGCCGTCCTGGAAACATAAATTTTCAGGGCCCTGACTACGTCCAGAAACTTGGAATCCTCCAAGTCCCTAGTAGCCGCAGGCACCACAATAGGTTGGTTCAAGTGAAAAGCTGACACCACCTTCGGGAGAAACTGAGGACGAGTCCTCAACTCTGCCCTATCCATATGGAAAATTAGATAGGGGCTTTTACAGGACAAAGCCGCCAATTCTGACACTCGTCTGGCTGAAGCCAGAGCCAACAACATAACCACTTTCCACGTGAGATATTTTAAATCCACAGTCTTAAGTGGCTCAAACCAATGTGATTTTAGAAATTCCAAGACCACATTGAGATCCCAAGGTGCCACTGGGGGCACAAAAGGAGGCTGAATATGCAGGACTCCCTTGACAAAAGTCTGAACTTCAGGCAGTGAAGCCAGTTCTTTCTGGAAGAAAATCGACAGGGCCGAGATCTGGACCTTAATGGACCCCAATTTGAGGCCCAAAGTCACACCTGCTTGCAGGAAGTGTAAGAAACGACCCAGTTGAAATTCCTCCGTTGGGGCCTTCTTGGCCTCACACCAAGCAACATATTTCCGCCAAATGCTGTGATAATGCTTTGCGGTGACATCCTTCCTGGCTTTGATCAGGGTAGGGATGACTTCCTCCGGAATACCTTTTTCCTTCAGGATCCGGCGTTCAACCGCCATGCCGTCAAACGCAGCCGCGGTAAGTCTTGGAACAGACAGGGTCCCTGCAGCAGCAGGTCTTGTCTGAGCGGCAGAGGCCAAGGGTCCTCTGCAAGCATCTCTCGAAGTTCCGGGTACCAAGTCCTTCTTGGCCAATCCGGAGCCACGAGAATAGTTCTCACTCCTCGCCTTCTTATTATTCTCAGTACCTTGGGTATGAGGGGCAGAGGAGGAAACACATAAACCGACTGGTACACCCACGGTGTCACTAGAGCGTCCACAGCGATCGCCTGAGGGTCCCTTGACCTGGCGCAATACCTTTTTAGCTTTTTGTTTAGGCGGGATGCCATCATGTCCACCTGTGGTTTTTCCCAACGGTTGACCAGCATTCGGAAAACTTCTGGATGAAGTCCCCATTCTCCCGGGTGGAGGTCGTGCCTGCTGAGGAAGTCTGCTTCCCAGTTGTCCACTCCCGGAATGAATACTGCTGTCAGTGCTAACACATGATTCTCTGCCCATCGGAGAATCCTTGTGGCTTCTGCCATTGCCCTCCTGCTTCTTGTGCCGCCCTGTCTGTTTACATGGGCGACCGCCGTGATGTTGTCTGACTGGATCAGCACCGGCCGGTTCTGAAGCAGGGGTCTTGCTTGACTTAGGGCATTGTAAATGGCCCTTATCTCCAGAATATTTATGTGAAGTGAAATCTCCTGATTTGACCATAGTCCTTGGAAATTTCTTCCCTGTGTGACTGCCCCCCAGCCCCGAAGGCTGGCGTCCGTGGTCACCAGGACCCAGTCCTGTATTCCGAATCTGCGGCCCTCTAGTAGATGAGCCGTCTGCAGCCACCACAGCAGCGACACCCTGGTTCTTGCCGATAGGGTTATCCGCTGTTTTATCTGGAGATGGGACCCGGACCATTTGTCCAACAGGTCCCACTGGAAAGTCCTTGCGTGGAACCTTCCGAATGGAATTGCCTCGTACGAAGCTACCATCTTTCCCAGGACTCGTGTGCATTGATGTACCGACACCTGTCCCGGTTTTAGGATGTCTCTGACTAGAGATGACAACTCCTCGGCTTTTTCCACTGGAAGAAACACTCTTTTCTGGTCTGTGTCCAGAATCATTCCCAGGAACAGAAGACGTGTCGTCGGGACCAGCTGTGACTTTGGAATATTGAGAATCCAGCCGTGCTGTTGTAGCACGTCCCGAGCAAGTGCTACCCCTACTATCAACTGTTCCTTGGACCTCGCCTTTATCAGGAGATCGTCCAAGTACGGGATAATTGAAACTCCTTTCTTGCGAAGGAGTATCATCATTTCGGCCATTACCTTGGTAAAGACCCTCGGTGCCGTGGATAACCCAAACGGCAGCGTCTGGAACTGAAAGTGACAGTCCTGTACCACAAATCTGAGGTACTCCTGGTGAGGAGGGTAAATGGGGACATGTAGGTACGCATCCTTGATGTCCAGGGAGACCATGTAGTCCCCCTCCTCCAGGCTCGCAATAACCGCCCTGAGCGATTCCATCTTGAACTTGAACCTTTTGATATAAGTGTTCAAGGATTTTAAATTTAAGATGGGTCTCACCGAACCGTCCGGTTTCGGTACCACAAACATTGTGGAATAGTAACCCTTTCCTTGCTGAAGGAGGGGTACCTTGAAAATCACTTGCTGTGAATACAGTTTTTGAATAGCCACCAACACTGCCTCCCTGGCAGAGGGAGTTGCCGGTAAGGCAGATTTTAGGAAACGGCGGGGGGGGAGACGTCTCGAATTCCAGTCTGTACCCCTGAAGTACTACTTGAAGGACCCAGGGATCAACCTGTGAGAGAGCCCACTGTGTGCTGAAATTTTTGAGACGGGCCCCCACCGTACCCGGGTCCGCCTGAGCAGCCCCAGCGTCATGCTGTGGACTTACCGGACGCAGGGGAGGACTTCTGCTCTTGGGAACTAGCTGTGTGTTGCAGCTTTTTTCCTCTACCTTTGCCTCTCGGCAGAAAGGATGAGCCTCTAGCCCTCTTGCTTTTCTGGGGCCGAAAGGACTGTACCTGATAATACGGTGCTTTCTTTTGCTGTGGGGCAGCCTGTGGCAAAAAGGTCGATTTCCCAGCAGTAGCTGTGGACACGAGGTCCGAAAGACCATCCCCAAACAGTTCCACCCCCTTATAGGGCAAAACCTCCATGTGCCGCTTTGAGTCGGCATCGCCAGCCCATTGCCGAGTCCATAACCCCCTTCTGGCGGCAATGGACATAGTGCTTATTCTTGATGCCAGCCGGCAAATATCCCTCTGTGCATCACGCATGTATAAGACTGCATCTTTTATATGCTCTATTGTCAGCAAAATATTGTCCCTATCCATAGTATCAATATTATCCGACAGGGAATCTGACCACGCAGCGGCAGCACTGCACATCCAAGCTGATGCAATCGCTGGTCGTAATATAATGCCCGTGTGTGTGTAAATAGCTTTTAGTGTAACCTCCTGCTTTCTATCAGCAGGTTCCTTCAGGGTGGCCGTATCCGGAGACGGTAGTGCCACCTTCTTTGATAAGCGTGTCAGCGCCTTATCTACCCTAGGGGGTGTTTCCCAACGTGACCTATCCTCTAACGGGAAAGGGTACGCTGCCAATAATCGTTTTGAAATTATCAATTTCTTATCAGGGGAAGTCCACGCTTCCTCACACACCTCATTTAATTCCTCAGATGCAGGAAAAACTACTGGTAGTTTTTTCTCACTAAACATTGGCCCTCATTCCGAGTTGATCGCTCGCAAGGCAAATTTAGCAGAGTTGCTCACGCTAACTCTGGGAGTGTATCTTAGCTTCTTAAAATTGCGACCGATGTATTCGCAATATTGCGATTACAAACTACTTAGCAGTTTCAGAGTAGCTTCAGACTTACTCGGTATCTGCGATCAGTTCAGTGCTTGTCGTTCCTGGTTTGACGTCATAAACACACCCAGCGTTCGCCCAGACACTCCCCCGTTTCTCCGGCCACTCCTGCGTTTTTTCCGGAAACGGTAGCGTTTTTATCCACACGCCCCTAAAACGCCGTGTTTCCGCCCAGTAACACCCATTTCCTGTCAATCACACTACGATCGCCGGAGCGAAGAAAAAGCCGTGAGTAAAAATACTATCTTCATTGTAAAATTACTTGGCGCAGTCGCAGTGCGATTATTGCGCATGCGTACTAAGCGGAATTTCACTGCGATGCGATGAAAATTACCGAGCGAACGACTCGGAATGAGGGCCATAATACCCTTTTTTGTGGTACCTGGGGTATTATCAGAAATGCGTAAAACATTTTTCATTGCCTCAATCATGTAACGGGTGGACCTATTGGAGGGTACACTTGTCTCATCATCGTCGACACTGGAGTCGGTATCCGTGTCGACGTCTGTATCTGTCACCTGAGTTAGCGGGCGTTTTAAAGCCCCTGATGACATTTGAGACGCTGGAACAGGCACAAGCTGTGTAGCCGGCTGTCCTATGTCGTCAAACCTTTTGTGTAAGGAGTTGACACTTTCACGCAATTCCTTCCATAAGTCCAGCCACACAGGTGTCGACCCCGCAGGGGGTGACATCACATTCACAGGCATTTGCTCCGCCTCCACATCATTTTACTCCTCATACATGTCGACACAGCAGTACCGACACACAGCAGATACACAGGGAATGCTCTTACAGAGGACAGGACCCCACAAAGCCCTTTGGGGAGACAGAGAGAGAGTATGCCAGCACACACCAGAGCGCTATATATCACAGCGATATCACCTATAGAAGTGTGTTTTCCCTTTATAGCTGCATAAATATAGTTATACTGCGCCTAATTTGTGCCCCCCCTCTCTTTTTTACCCTTTTCTGTAGTGCAGGACTGCAGGGGAGAGCCAGGGAGCTTCCTTCCAGCGAAGCTGTGAGGGAAAAATGGCGCCAGTGTGCTGAGGGAGATGGCTCCGCCCCTTTTTCGGCTGGCTTTCTCCCGCTAATGTAAAAGTTCTGGCAGGGGCTAAAAAGCACCTATATAGCCCCTGGGGCTATATATGGTGCCAGTTTGCCAGCCAAGGTGTTCGTATTGCTGCTCAGGGCGCCCCCCCCCCCAGCGCCCTGCACCCATCAGTGACCGCAGTGTGTGGTGTGCATGAGGAGCAATGGCGCACAGCTGCAGTGTCTTCAGCCGCCGATTTTCTGGACCACCTTCTTGCTTCTGGCTCTGTAAGGGGGACGGCGGCGCGGCTCTGGGAACGGACGACGAGGTCGGGTCCTGTGTTCGATCCCTCTGGAGCTAATGGTGTCCAGTAGCCTAAGAAGCCCAAGCTACCACCACTTAGGTAGGTTCGCTTCTTCTCCCCTTAGTCCCTCGATGCAGTGAGCCTGTTGCCAGCAGGTCTCACTGAAAATAAAAAACCTAAACTATACTTTCTTTCTAGGAGCTCAGGAGAGCCCCTAGTGTGCATCCAGCTCGGCCGGGCACAGAAATCTAACTGAGGCTTGGAGGAGGGTCATAGGGGAAGGAGCCAGTGCACACCAGGTAGACCTAAATCTTTCTTTCGAGTGCCCAGTCTCCTGCGGAGCCCGTCTATTCCCCATGGTCCTTACGGAGTACCCAGCATCCACTAGGACGTCAGAGAAATAGAGGTTGGTACGTACCTATCTGCAACATTCCCAAAACACATTGCCGTTTTTTTCTGTGCTTCTTTATATCGTATAGAGGAGAAGTTTACATGGAGGTTTTCTATGGCTACAACTAATATGAAAATGCCCAGGAGAAGGAAGCCGTGCATTTCTTGGTAGTCTTTGAATGTGTGTGGTATGGAAGGTCAACCACACTTTGGTTAACAGTGTCTAGGTCGACCACTATTGGTCGACAGTAACTAGGTCGACAAGGTTTCTAGGTCAACAGGTCTCTAGGTCGATATGTTCTAGGTCCACAGGTCAAAAGGTTGATACAAGTTTTTTTAGAAAAAAATGGTGTTGTTTTCTCCGTACAGTGACCGAGAACCCTAATTAGTGCACATGTCAACTCGCATGCCTCGCTTAGCTCGCCGTGCTTCGGGCGAGGTGCCTTACTTCGCTACCGTTGCACTCGTCACAGGTTACTATTCCCAATCGTAGTCTGCGTGGATCGTTAAGTATGAAAAAGTTAAAAGAAAGAAAAAAATTGTGAAAAACTCATGTCGATCTTTTGGCATGTCGACCTAGAACATGTCGACCTAGAGACCCTGTTGACCTAGAAACCCTGTCGACCTACTTACTGTCAACCAATAGTGGTCGACCTAGACATTGTCAACCTAAGTGTGTGGTCGACCTAGATACCCTTTGAATGAGGGTATGTGAAAATAAATAAACTGCATTCACTTTAGCATTTCCGATTACAGACTACAGTAAATCAAGGTCTCTAGAACAAGCAATTGGAGGCTTCTATCCAAGTTTTACCTTTAGTGTGTTTCTGTTGAATTAATGCTGCCGACTCACGACGTCTGCGCTTGGATTTCACCTGACAGAAGGGATCTGTGGGGAATAAGACAAGGCTGACATGTTAGGAGGAGAATGGGATAGGGCTGCCGCTTATCTATTATATAGTAATTAGCAACTCTCATGTTAGGGTTCTAATATTTTTTAGAGCCGAAAACACTGGTAGACCAATTGGAATTTTAAATTGGATATTGAAAAAAAACAGTAATACAGCCAATTAGTAACTCATTCCCTTCATATTTATTATTCATAGTGTATCAGCAGTACACAGCCTATGATTTCTTGGTTTGGAAGCGGGTCCCTCCTCCCTGGCCAGTGCCATCTTGCCAGCAGTGCCAGATTAAGGTCCACTAGGGCCTGGAGCTGAAATTTATGAAGGGCCTATTGTGTGCTGCCGCAGGGGGTGTGACCAGCACACCAAGAGTGTGACTAGTGATGTGCGGGGTGTAACTAGTGTTGTGGAGGTGTGGTCTGCACAGGGGGTGTGGCCTGTACATATGGTGTGACTAGCGCCTTTCAAAAATCTCCATTTCCCCTGCTCTTCACTTACATGAACATTGCAATGTGAGAGTCTATGAATGAACAAACCACTTGTTAATGTGACTGTAATACAGATGTAGCCATGCTCATCGTGGCTACATCTGCGCCGAACGAGCACTCTCGGCGCAGCTAGTCCAGAACTTGACAGTACAAGGTCCTTCCAACGTGTCATACTCTGCTTGTTCATACCGAGCTTACACCTGCCCCCTTCTTTGCAGCTCTTTGTGTGGCAGCAACCCCTCCTGACTATTATTTATTTATTACCAGTTATTTATATAGCGCACACATATTCCGCAGCGCTTTACAGAGAACATTCAGTTATTCACATCAGTCCCTGCCCCAGTGGAGCTTACACTCTATATTCCCTATCACATGTACACAGGGCCGGATTAACAATGGGGCGGATGGAGCTGCAGCTCCAGGCCCCCATTGAAAATAGGCCCACAGCAAACTGACAGCATTGACAGGAAAAAACTTTTTCCTGTCACATACTGCCAGCGGCCTCCTGTCACATACTGTACTTTTTCCTGTCACATACTGCCAGCGGCCTCCTCTCTCTCATGCCCCCTTCTACGGCTCCATCGATCTCACCTGCCACGGAGCCGTGCAGGCAGTGTGCTGGCCGCCCCTCCCTCTTCAGTCACTCCTTCTCCGGGGTCCTGCTGTCACTCACAGGCCCAAGCTCCGCCCCCAGACTGCACGGGCCACGGGGAGCTGCTGCTACAGGAAGCCTGGCAAGTGCAGTGATGGCTTCTTTATTAATATGTGTATACAGTTTGTGTGATGTGCGTAGTGAATGTGTGTGTGTATATGTGGTGGTGGGTGGGTGTGTATAGTGTGTACTGTGTGTATATGTGGTGGTGTGTGTGTGTGTGTACTTTGTGTGTGTGTAGTGTGTACTATGTGTGTGTGTATATATATATATATATATATATATATATATAGTGATGGGGGGTGTACTTTATATGTGAAGTGTGTAGTCACTGTAATGGGTTCTGTGTGTGTGTTTAGTGTGTATATATGGTGGTGGAGGTGTGTGTGTACTTTCTGTGTGGGTGTGTGTAGTGTGTAAATGTGGTGGTGGGTGGGTGTACTTTGTGTGACTGTAGTGAGTACTGTATGTGTATATGTTGTGGTGGGTGGGTGTGTTTGTGTATATGTGGTGGTGGTGGTGGGTGTACTTTGTGTGTCTGTAGTGTGTACTGTATGTGTATATGTTGTGGTGGGTGGGTGTGTTTGTGTATATGTGGTGGTGGTGGGTGTACTTTGTGTGTCTGTAGTGTGTACTGTATGTGTATATGTGGTGGTGGGTGGGTGTGTTTGTGTATATGTGGTGGTGGTGGTGGGTGTACTTTGTGTGTTTAGTGTGTACTGTATGTGTATATGTGGTGGTGGGTGTGTTTGTGTATATGTGGTGGTGGTGGGTGTGTATATAGTGTGTACCAGTGGTCGAAATGGAGTGGTATATTTTTTAATTAAATGAAAGTGTTCATGTTAAGCTTCTTTCGCAGGGAGCTGCGCCCTGCCCCTTTTCTGAGTGACAGAATGCGCCCTGCTAATCACCAAAGGACTGCCTTCTCCACCCGCCGCGCTGTCACTTCTCCCCCCGCAGCACTGTTACTCCTCCCCCCGCCGCGCTGATAGCTCTCAGCTGAAGGCGGAGACAGGGTCAGCATGCAGCGGGGAGGAGCAGCCAATCAGATCCTGCGGTGTCTCCTGCCAGTCCTCCGGCATGGTTTGATTCTGCCTCACCACGGCGCTGCGCGCTGACCTGGGCTCCGCCGTCAGCATCAAGAGACTGGCCCTGCTGATCCGGCACAGTGCCCTCCTCCGCAACGGTGAGTGCCGCTCTGCATCTGCCCTGTGCCTGTCCTCCCCTTCCTCCCAGTGCTCTCTACCTGGTGCAGTGTGCCTCAGTGCTCTCTACCTGGTGCAGTGTGCCTCAGTGCTCTCTACCTGGTGCAGTGTACCTCAGTGCTCTCTACCTGGTGCAGTGTACCTCAGTGCTCTCTACCTGGTGCAGTGTGCCTCAGTGCTCTCTACCTGGTGCAGTGTACCTCAGTGCTCTCTACCTGGTGCAGTGTACCTCAGTGCTCTCTACCTGGTGCAGTGTGCCTCAGTGCTCTCTACCTGGTGCAGTGTGTATAACGTGCTCTATCTGGTGCAGTGTGCCTCAGTGCTCTCTACCTGGTGCAGTGTGCCTCAGTGCTCTCTACCTGGTGCAGTGTGCCTCAGTGCTCTCTACCTGGTGCAGTGTGCCTCAGTGCTCTCTACCTGGTGCAGTGTGCCTCAGTGCTCTCTACCTGGTGCAGTGTGTCTCAGTGCTCTCTACCTGGTGCAGTGTGTCTCAGTGCTCTCTACCTGGTGCAGTGTGTCTCAGTGCTCTGCCTGGTGCAGTGTGTATAACGTGCTCTATCTGGTGCAATATGTATAACGTGCTCTACCTGTCGCAGTGTGTATAGGAGGTTCTACCTGTTGCAATGTGTATTAGGTGCACTACTGTGTGCTATAATGTGAATTTCGGCTTATTCAGTGTTCTATAATGTGAATTTCTCTGACGTCCTAGTGGATGCTGGGAACTCCGTAAGGACCATGGGGAATAGCGGCTCCGCAGGAGACTGGGCACAAAAGTAAAGCTTTAGGACTACCTGGTGTGCACTGGCTCCTCCCCCTATGACCCTCCTCCAAGCCTCAGTTAGATTTTTGTGCCCGGCCGAGAAGGGTGCACACTAGGGGCTCTCCTGAGCTTCTTAGTGAAAGTTTAGTTTTAGGTTTTTTATTTTCAGTGAGACCTGCTGGCAACAGGCTCACTGCATCGAGGGACTAAGGGGAGAAGAAGCGAACTCACCTGCGTGCAGAGTGGATTGGGCTTCTTAGGCTACTGGACACCATTAGCTCCAGAGGGACCGAACACAGGCCCAGCCTCGGAGCTCGGTCCCAGAGCCGCGCCGCCGGCCCCCTTACAGAGCCAGAAGCAAGAAGAGGTCCGGAAAAATCTGCGGCAGAAGACATCCTGTCTTCACCAAGGTAGCGCACAGCACTGCAGCTGTGCGCCATTGCTCCTCAGCACACTTCACACTTCGGTCACTGAGGGTGCAGGGCGCTAGGGGGGGGCGCCCTGAGCAGCAATAAAAACACCTTGGCTGGCGAAAATACATCACATGTAGCCCCCAGGGCTATATGGATGAATTTTAACCCCTGCCAGATTCCACAGAAAAACGGGAGAAAAGGCCGCAGAGAAAGGGGCGGGGCCTATCTCCTCAGCACACTGGCGCCATTTTCTCTCACAGCTCCGTTGGAGGGAAGCTCCCTGGCTCTCCCCTGCAGTTACTACACTACAGAAAGGGGTTAAAAAAATAAGAATTTACTTACCGATAATTCTATTTCTCGGAGTCCGTAGTGGATGCTGGGGTTCCTGAAAGGACCAGGGGGATAGCGGCTCCGCAGGAGACAGGGCACAAAAGTAAAGCTTTCCGATCAGGTGGTGTGCACTGGCTCCTCCCCCTATGACCCTCCTCCAAGCCAGTTAGGTACTGTGCCCGGACGAGCGTACACAATAAGGGAGGAATTTTGAATCCCGGGTAAGACTCATACCAGCCACACCAATCACACCGTACAACTTGTGATCTAAACCCAGTTAACAGTATGATAACAGCGGAGCCTCTGAAAAGATGGCTCACAACAATAATAACCCGATTTTTGTAACTATGTACAAGTATTGCAGATAATCCGCACTTGGGATGGGCGCCCAGCATCCACTACGGACTCCGAGAAATAGAATTATCGGTAAGTAAATTCTTATTTTCTCTATCGTCCTAGTGGATGCTGGGGTTCCTGAAAGGACCATGGGGATTATACCAAAGCTCCCAAACGGGCGGGAGAGTGCGGATGACTCTGCAGCACCGAATGAGAGAACTCCAGGTCCTCCTTAGCCAGGGTATCAAATTTGTAGGATTTTACAAACGTGTTTGCCCCTGACTAAATAACCGCTCGGCAAAGTTGTAAAGCCGAGACCCCTCGGGCAGCCGCCCAAGATGAGCCCACCTTCCTTGTGGAATGGGCATTTACATATTTTGGCTGTGGCAGGCCTGCCACAGAATGTGCAAGCTGAATTGTATTACACATCCAACTAGCAATAGTCTGCTTAGAAGCAAGAGCACCCAGTTTGTTGGGTGCATACAGGATAACAGCAAGTCAGTTTTCCTGACTCCAGCCGTCCTGGAACATATTTTCAGGGCCCTGACAACATCTAGCAACTTGGAGTCCTCCAAGTCCCTAGTAGGTGCAAGGCACCACAATAAGCTGGTTCAGGTGAAACACTGACACCACCTTAGGGAGAGAACTGGGGACGAGTCCGCAGCTCTGCCCTGTCCGAATGGACAAACAGATATGGGCTTTTTTGAGAAAAAACCACCAATTTGACACTCGCCTGGTCCAGGCCAGGGCCAAGAGCATGGTCACTTTTCATGTGAGATGATTCAAATCCACAGATTTGACTGGTTTTAAACCAATGTGATTTGAGGAATCCCAGAACTACGTTGAGATCCCACAGTGCCACTGGAGGCACAAAAGGGGGTTGTATATGCAATACTCCCTTGACAAACTTCTGGACTTCAGGAACTGAAGCCAATTCTTTCTGGAAGAAAATCGACAGGGACGAAATTTGAACCTTAATGGACCCCAATTTGAGGCCCATAGACACTCCTGTTTGCAGGAAATGCAGGAAACGACCGAGTTGAAATTTCTTTGTGGGGCCTTCCTGGCCTCACACCACGCAACATATTTTCGCCACATGTGGTGATAATGTTGTGCGGTCACCTCCTTTCTGGCTTTGACCAGGGTAGGAATGACCTCTTCCGGAATGCCTTTTTCCCTTAGGATCCGGCTTTCCACCGCCATGCCGACAACGCAGCTGCGGTAAGTCTTGGAACAGACATGGTACTTGCTGAAGCAAGTCCCTTCTTAGCGGCAGAGGCCATAAGACCTCTGTAAGCATCTCTTGAAGTTCCGGGTACCAAGTCCTTCTTGGCCAATCCGGAGCCATGAGTATAGTTCTTACTCCTCTACGTCTTATAATTCTCAGCACCTTAGGTATGAGAAGCAGAGGAGGGAACACATACACCGACTGGTACACCCACGGTGTTACCAGAACGTCCACAGCTATTGCCTGAGGGTCTCTTGACCTGGCGCAATACCTGTCCCGTTTTTTGTTCAGACGGGACGCCATCATGTCCACCTTTGGTATTTCCCAACGGTTTACAATCATGTGGAAAAAACTTCCCGATGAAGTTTCCACTCTCCCGGGTGGAGGCCGTGCCTGCTGAGGAAGTCTGCTTCCCAGTTTCCATTCCCGGGATGAAACACTGCTGACAGTGCTATCACATGATTTTCCGCCCAGCGAAAAGTCCTTGCAGTTTTTGCCATTGCCCTCCTGCTTCTTGTGTCGCCCTGTCTATTTACGTGGGCGACTGCCGTGATGTTTTTCCCACTGGATCAATACCGGCTGACCTTGAAGCAGAGGTCTTGCTAAGCTTAGAGCATTATAAATTTACCCTTAGCTCCAGTATATTTATGTGGAGAAAAGTCTCCAGACTTGATCACACTCCCTGGAAATTTTTTCCTTGTGTGACTGCTCCCCAGCCTCTCGGGCTGGGCTCCGTGGTCACCAGCATCCAATCCTGAATGCCGAATCTGCGGCCCTCTAGAAGATGAGCACTCTATAATCACCACAGGAGAGACACCCTTGTCCTTGGATATAGGGTTATCCGCTGATGCATCTGAAGATGCGATCCGGCCCATTTGTCCAGCAGATCCCACTGAAAAGTTCTTGCGTGAAATCTGCCGAATGGAATTGCTTCGTAGGAAGCCACCATTTTTACCAGGACCCTTGTGCAATGATGCACTGTTTTTAGGAGGTTCCTGACTAGCTCGGATAACTCCCTGGCTTTCTCTTCCGGGAGAAACACCTTTTTCTGGACTGTGTCCAGAATCATCCCTAGGCACAGCAGACGTGTCGTCGGGATCAGCTGCGATTTTGGAATATTTAGAATCCACCCGTGCTGTTGTAGCAGTATCCTAGATAGTGCTACTCCGACCTCCAACTGTTCCCTGGACTATGCCCTTATCAGGAGATCGTCCAAGTAAGGGATAATTAAGACGCCTTTTCTTCGAAGAAGAATCATCATTTCGGCCATTACCTTGGTAAAGACCCGGGGTGCCGTGGACAATCCAAACGGCAGCGTCTGAAACTGATAGTGACAGTTCTGCACCACGAACCTGAGGTACCCTTAGTGAGAAGGGCAAATTTGGGACATAGAGGTAAGCATCCCTGATGTCCCGGGACACTATATAGTCCCCTTCTTCCTGGTTCGTTATCACTGCTCTGAGTGACTCCATCTTGATTTGAACCTTTGTAAGTGTTCAAAAAATTTTTTAGAATAAGTCTCACCTAGCCTTCTGGCTTCAGTACCACAATATAGTGTGGAATAATACCCCTTTTCTTGTAGTAGGAGGGGTAATTTAATTTTCACCTGCTGGGAATACAGCTTGTGAATTTTTTCCCATACTGCCTCCTTGTCGGAGGGAGACCTTGGTAAAGCAGACTTCAGGAGCCTGCGAAGGGGAAACGTCTCGACATTCCAATCTGTACCCCTGGGATACTACTTGTAGGATCCAGGGGTCCTGTACGGTCTCAGCGCCATGCTGAGAACTTGTCAGAAGCGGTGGAACGCTTCTGTTCCTGGGAATGGGCTGCCTGCTGCAGTCTTCTTCCCTTTCCTCTATCCCTGGGCAGATATGATCTTATAGGGACGAAAGGACTGAGGCTGAAAAGACGGTGTCTTTTTCTGCAGAGATGTGACTTAGGGTAAAACCGGTGGATTTTCCAGCAGTTGCCGTGGCCACCAGGTCCGATGGACCGACCCCAAATAACTCCTCTTCCTTTATACGGCAATACACCTTTGTGCCGTTTGGAATCTGCATCACCTGACCACTGTCGTGTCCATAACATCTTCAGTCAGTTATGGACATCGCATTTACTCTTGATGCCAGAGTGCAAATATCCCTCTGTGCATCTCGCATATATAGAAATGCATCCTTTAAATGCTCTATAGTCAATAAAATACTGTCCCTGTCAAGGGTATCAATATTTTTAGTCAGGGAATCCGACCAAGCCACCCCAGCTCTGCACATCCAGGCTGAGGCGATCGCTGGTCGCAGTATAACACCAGTATGTGTGTATATACTTTTTATGATATTTTCCAGCCTCCTGTCAGCTGGTCCTTGAGGACGGCCCTATCTATAGACGGTACCGCCACTTGTTTTGATAAGCGTGTGAGCGCCTTATCCACCCTAAGGGGTGTTTCCCAACGCGCCCTAACTTCTGGCGGGAAAGGGTATACCGCCTATAATTTTCTATCGGGGGGAACCCACGCATCATCACACACTTTATTTAATTTATCTGATTCAGGAAAAACTATGGTAGTTTTTTCACATCCCACATAATACCCTCTTTTGTGGTACTTGTAGTATCAGAAATATGTAACACCTCCTTCATTGCCTTTAACGTGTGGCCCTAATAAGGAATACGTTTGTTTATCCACCGTCGACACTGGATTCAGTGTCCCTGTCTGTGTCTGTGTCGACCGACTAAAGTAAACGGGCGTTTTAAAACCCCTGACGGTGTTTTTGAGACGTCTGGACCGGTACTAATTGTTTGTCGGCCGTCTCATGTCGTCAACCGACCTTGCAGCGTGTTGACATTATCACGTAATTCCCTAAATAAGCCATCCATTCCGGTGTCGACTCCCTAGAGAGTGACATCACCATTACAGGCAATTGCTCCGCCTCCTCACCAACATCGTCCTCCTACATGTCGACACACACGTACCGACACACAGCACACACACAGGGAATGCTCTGATAGAGGACAGGACCCACTAGCCCTTTGGAGAGACAGAGGGAGAGTTTGCCAGCACACACCAAAAACGCTATAATTATATAGGGACAACCTTATATAAGTGTTTTCCCTTATAGCATCTTTTTTATATATTTCTAACGCCAAATTATTGCCCCCCCTCTCTGTTTTAACCCTGTTTCTGTAGTGCAGTGCAGGGGAGAGCCTGGGAGCCTTCCCTCCAGCCTTTCTGTGAGGGAAAATGGCGCTGTGTGCTGAGGAGATAGGCCCCGCCCCTTTTTCGGCGGCCTCGTCTCCCGCTCTTAACGGATTCTGGCAGGGGTTAAATATCTCCATATAGCCTCCGGAGGCTATATGTGAGGTATTTTTAGCCAAAATAGGTATTCATTTGCCTCCCAGGGCGCCCCCCTCCCAGCGCCCTGCACCCTCAGTGACTGCCGTGTGAAGTGTGCTGAGAGGAAAATGGCGCACAGCTGCAGTGCTGTGCGCTACCTTTAGAAGACTGAGGAGTCTTCTGCCGCCGATTCTGGACCTCTTCTTACTTCAGCATCTGCAAGGGGGCCGGCGGCAAGGCTCCGGTGACCATCCAGGCTGTACCTGTGATCGTCCCTCTGGAGCTGATGTCCAGTAGCCAAGAAGCCAATCCATCCTGCACGCAGGTGAGTTCACTTCTTCTCCCCTAAGTCCCTCGTTGCAGTGATCCTGTTGCCAGCAGGACTCACTGTAAAATAAAAAACCTAAGCTAAACTTTTCTAAGCAGCTCTTTAGGAGAGCCACCTAGATTGCACCCTTCTCGGCCGGGCACAAAAATCTAACTGGCTTGGAGGAGGGTCATAGGGGGAGGAGCCAGTGCACACCACCTGATCGGAAAGCTTTACTTTTGTGCCCTGTCTCCTGCGGAGCCGCTATCCCCCTGGTCCTTTCAGGAACCCCAGCATCCACTAGGACGATAGAGAAAGAGAGGGGGGCACTAATTAGTAGAGATGAGCGGGTTCGGTTTCTCTGAAACCGAACCCGCACGAACTTCATGTTTTTTTCACGGGTCCGAGCAGACTCGGATCCTCCCGCCTTGCTCGGTTAACCCGAGCGCGCCCGAACGTCATCATGACGCTGTCGGATTCTCGCGAGACTCGGATTCTATATAAGGAGCCGCGCGTCGCCGCCATTTTCACACGTGCATTGAGATTGATAGGGAGAGGACGTGGCTGGCGTCCTCTCCATTAGAAATTAGATTAGAAGAGAGAGAGAGATTGTGCAGAGTCAGACAGAGTTTACCACAGTGACCAGTGCAGTTGTTGTTAGTTAACTTTTATTTATTTTAATATAATATATCTGTTCTCTGCTATATCCGTTCTCTGCCTGAAAAAAAACGATACACAGCAGCAGCCAGTCACACAGTGTGACTCAGTCTGTGTGCACTCAGCTCAGCCCAGTGTGCTGCACATCAATGTATAAAAGGCAAAGCTTAAAATAATTATGGGGGAGACTGGGGAGCACTGCAGGTTGTTATAGCAGGAGCCCCCAGGAGTACATAATATTATATTAATTTAAAATTAAACAGTGCACACTTTTGCTGCAGGAGTGCCACTGCCAGTGTGACTAGTGGTGACCAGTGCCTGACCACCAGTATAGTAGTATATTGTTGTATGTATTGTATACTATCTCTTTATCAACCAGTCTATATTAGCAGCAGACACAGTACAGTGCGGTAGTTCACGGCTGTGGCTACCTCTGTGTCGGCAGTCGGAACTCGGCAGGCAGTCCGTCCATCCATAATTGTATTACAATATATACCACCTAACCGTGGTATTTTTTTTTCTTTCTTTATACCGTCGTCATAGTGTCATACTAGTTGTTACGAGTATACTACTATCTCTTTATCAACCAGTGTACAGTGCGGTAGTTCACGGCTGTGGCTACCTCTGTGTCGGCAGTCGGCAGGCAGTCCGTCCATCCATAATTGTATTATTATTATAATATATACCACCTAACCGTGGTTTTTTTTTCATTCTTTATACCGTCATAGTGTCATACTAGTTGTTACGAGTATACTACTATCTCTTTATCAACCAGTGTACAGTGCGGTAGTTCACGGCTGTGGCTACCTCTGTGTCGGCAGTCGGCAGGCAGTCCGTCCATCCATAATTGTATTATTATTATAATATATACCACCTAACCGTGGTTTTTTTTTCATTCTTTATACCGTCGTCATAGTGTCATACTAGTTGTTACGAGTATACTACTATCTCTTTATCAACCAGTGTACAGTGCGGTAGTTCACGGCTGTGGCTACCTCTGTGTCGGCAGTCGGCAGGCAGTCCGTCCATCCATAATTGTATTATTATTATAATATATACCACCTAACCGTGGTTTTTTTTTCATTCTTTATACCGTCATAGTGTCATACTAGTTGTTACGAGTATACTACTATCTCTTTATCAACCAGTGTACAGTGCGGTAGTTCACGGCTGTGGCTACCTCTGTGTCGGCAGTCGGCAGGCAGTCCGTCCATCCATAATTGTATTATTATTATAATATATACCACCTAACCGTGGTTTTTTTTTCATTCTTTATACCGTCGTCATAGTGTCATACTAGTTGTTACGAGTATACTACTATCTCTTTATCAACCAGTGTACAGTGCGGTAGTTCACGGCTGTGGCTACCTCTGTGTCGGCAGTCGGCAGGCAGTCCGTCCATCCATAATTGTATTATTATTATAATATATACCACCTAACTGTGGTATTTTTTTTTCTTTCTTTATACCGTCGTCATAGTGTCATACTAGTTGTTACGAGTATACTACTATCTCTTTATCAACCAGTGTACAGTGCGGTAGTTCACGGCTGTGGCTACCTCTGTGTCGGCAGTCGGCAGGCAGTCCGTCCATCCATAATTGTATTATTATTATAATATATACCACCTAACTGTGGTATTTTTTTTTCTTTCTTTATACCGTCGTCATAGTGTCATACTAGTTGTTACGAGTATACTACTATCTCTTTATCAACCAGTGTACAGTGCGGTAGTTCACGGCTGTGGCTACCTCTGTGTCGGCAGTCGGCAGGCAGTCCGTCCATCCATAATTGTATTATTATTATAATATATACCACCTAACCGTGGTTTTTTTTTCATTCTTTATACCGTCGTCATAGTGTCATACTAGTTGTTACGAGTATACTACTATCTCTTTATCAACCAGTGTACAGTGCGGTAGTTCACGGCTGTGGCTACCTCTGTGTCGGCAGTCGGCAGGCAGTCCGTCCATCCATAATTGTATTATTATTATAATATATACCACCTAACCGTGGTTTTTTTATACCACCTAACCGTGGCAGTCCGTCCATAATTGTATACTAGTATCCAATCCATCCATCTCCATTGTTTACCTGAGGTGCCTTTTAGTTCTGCCTATAAAATATGGAGAACAAAAAAGTTGAGGTTCCAAAATTAGGGAAAGATCAAGATCCACTTCCACCTCGTGCTGAAGCTGCTGCCACTAGTCATGGCCGAGACGATGAAATGCCAGCAACGTCGTCTGCCAAGGCCGATGCCCAATGTCATAGTACAGAGCATGTCAAATCCAAAACACCAAATATCAGAAAAAAAAGGACTCCAAAACCTAAAATAAAATTGTCGGAGGAGAAGCGTAAACTTGCCAATATGCCATTTACCACACGGAGTGGCAAGGAACGGCTGAGGCCCTGGCCTATGTTCATGGCTAGTGGTTCAGCTTCACATGAGGATGGAAGCACTCAGCCTCTCGCTAGAAAACTGAAAAGACTCAAGCTGGCAAAAGCACCGCAAAGAACTGTGCGTTCTTTGAAATCCCAAATCCACAAGGAGAGTCCAATTGTGTCGTTTGCGATGCCTGACCTTCCCAACACTGGACGTGAAGAGCATGCGCCTTCCACTATTTGCATGCCCCCTGCAAGTGCTGGAAGGAGCACCCGCAGTCCAGTTCCTGATAGTCAGATTGAAGATGTCAGTGTTGAAGTACACCAGGATGAGGAGGATATGGGTGTTGCTGGCGCTGGGGAGGAAATTGACCAGGAGGATTCTGATGGTGAGGTGGTTTGTTTAAGTCAGGCACCCGGGGAGACACCTGTTGTCCGTGGGAGGAATATGGCCGTTGACATGCCAGGTGAAAATACCAAAAAAATCAGCTCTTCGGTGTGGAGGTATTTCACCAGAAATGCGGACAACAGGTGTCAAGCCGTGTGTTCCCTTTGTCAAGCTGTAATAAGTAGGGGTAAGGACGTTAACCACCTCGGAACATCCTCCCTTATACGTCACCTGCAGCGCATTCATAATAAGTCAGTGACAAGTTCAAAAACTTTGGGTGACAGCGGAAGCAGTCCACTGACCAGTAAATCCCTTCCTCTTGTAACCAAGCTCACGCAAACCACCCCACCAACTCCCTCAGTGTCAATTTCCTCCTTCCCCAGGAATGCCAATAGTCCTGCAGGCCATGTCACTGGCAAGTCTGACGAGTCCTCTCCTGCCTGGGATTCCTCCGATGCATCCTTGCGTGTAACGCCTACTGCTGCTGGCGCTGCTGTTGTTGCCGCTGGGAGTCGATGGTCATCCCAGAGGGGAAGTCGTAAGCCCACTTGTACTACTTCCAGTAAGCAATTGACTGTTCAACAGTCCTTTGCGAGGAAGATGAAATATCACAGCAGTCATCCTACTGCAAAGCGGATAACTGAGTCCTTGACAACTATGTTGGTGTTAGACGTGCGTCCGGTATCCGCCGTTAGTTCACAGGGAACTAGACAATTTATTGAGGCAGTGTGCCCCCGTTACCAAATACCATCTAGGTTCCACTTCTCTAGGCAGGCGATACCGAGAATGTACACGGACGTCAGAAAAAGACTCACCAGTGTCCTAAAAAATGCAGTTGTACCCAATGTCCACTTAACCACGGACATGTGGACAAGTGGAGCAGGGCAGGGTCAGGACTATATGACTGTGACAGCCCACTGGGTAGATGTATGGACTCCCGCCGCAAGAACAGCAGCGGCGGCACCAGTAGCAGCATCTCGCAAACGCCAACTCTTTCCTAGGCAGGCTACGCTTTGTATCACCGCTTTCCAGAATACGCACACAGCTGAAAACCTCTTACGGCAACTGAGGAAGATCATCGCGGAATGGCTTACCCCAATTGGACTCTCCTGTGGATTTGTGGCATCGGACAACGCCAGCAATATTGTGTGTGCATTAAATATGGGCAAATTCCAGCACGTCCCATGTTTTGCACATACCTTGAATTTGGTGGTGCAGAATTTTTTAAAAAACGACAGGGGCGTGCAAGAGATGCTGTCGGTGGCCAGAAAAATTGCGGGACACTTTCGGCGTACAGGCACCACGTACAGAAGACTGGAGCACCACCAAAAACTACTGAACCTGCCCTGCCATCATCTGAAGCAAGAAGTGGTAACGAGGTGGAATTCAACCCTCTATATGCTTCAGAGGTTGGAGGAGCAGCAAAAGGCCATTCAAGCCTATACAATTGAGCACGATATAGGAGATGGAATGCACCTGTCTCAAGTGCAGTGGAGAATGATTTCAACGTTGTGCAAGGTTCTGATGCCCTTTGAACTTGCCACACGTGAAGTCAGTTCAGACACTGCCAGCCTGAGTCAGGTCATTCCCCTCATCAGGCTTTTGCAGAAGAAGCTGGAGGCATTGAAGAAGGAGCTAACACGGAGCGATTCCGCTAGGCATGTGGGACTTGTGGATGCAGCCCTTAATTCGCTTAACAAGGATTCACGGGTGGTCAATCTGTTGAAATCAGAGCACTACATTTTGGCCACCGTGCTCGATCCTAGATTTAAAGCCTACCTTGGATCTCTCTTTCCGGCAGACACAGGTCTGCTGGGGTTGAAAGACCTGCTGGTGACAAAATTGTCAAGTCAAGCGGAACGCGACCTGTCAACATCTCCTCCTTCACATTCTCCCGCAACTGGGGGTGCGAGGAAAAGGCTCAGAATTCCGAGCCCACCCGCTGGCGGTGATGCAGGGCAGTCTGGAGCGACTGCTGATGCTGACATCTGGTCCGGACTGAAGGACCTGACAACGATTACGGACATGTCGTCTACTGTCACTGCATATGATTCTCTCAACATTGATAGAATGGTGGAGGATTATATGAGTGACCGCATCCAAGTAGGCACGTCACACAGTCCGTACTTATACTGGCAGGAAAAAGAGGCAATTTGGAGGCCCTTGCACAAACTGGCTTTATTCTACCTAAGTTGCCCTCCCACAAGTGTGTACTCCGAAAGAGTGTTTAGTGCCGCCGCTCACCTTGTCAGCAATCGGCGTACGAGGTTACATCCAGAAAATGTGGAGAAGATGATGTTCATTAAAATGAATTATAATCAATTCCTCCGCGGAGACATTGACCAGCAGCAATTGCCTCCACAAAGTACACAGGGAGCTGAGATGGTGGATTCCAGTGGGGACGAATTGATAATCTGTGAGGAGAGGGATGTACACGGTGATATATCGGAGGGTGAAGATGAGGTGGACATCTTGCCTCTGTAGAGCCAGTTTGTGCAAGGAGAGATTAATTGCTTCTTTTTTGGGGGGGGTCCAAACCAACCCGTCATATCAGTCACAGTCGTGTGGCAGACCCTGTCACTGAAATGATGGGTTGGTTAAAGTGTGCATGTCCTGTTTTGTTTATACAACATAAGGGTGGGTGGGAGGGCCCAAGGATAATTCCATCTTGCACCTCTTTTTTCTTTTCTTTTTCTTTGCATCATGTGCTGATTGGGGAGGGTTTTTTGGAAGGGACATCCTGCGTGACACTGCAGTGCCACTCCTAGATGGGCCCGGTGTTTGTGTCGGCCACTAGGGTCGCTAATCTTACTCACACAGCTACCTCATTGCGCCTCTTTTTTTCTTTGCGTCATGTGCTGTTTGGGGAGGGTTTTTTGGAAGGGACATCCTGCGTGACACTGCAGTGCCACTCCTAGATGTGCCCGGTGTTTGTGTCGGCCACTAGGGTCGCTAATCTTACTCACACAGTCAGCTACCTCATTGCGCCTCTTTTTTTCTTTGCGTCATGTGCTGTTTGGGGAGGGTTTTTTGGAAGGGCCATCCTGCGTGACACTGCAGTGCCACTCCTAGATGGGCCCGGTGTTTGTGTCGGCCACTAGGGTCGCTAATCTTACTCACACAGCTACCTCATTGCGCCTCTTTTTTTCTTTGCGTCATGTGCTGTTTGGGGAGGGTTTTTTGGAAGGGACATCCTGCGTGACACTGCAGTGCCACTCCTAGATGGGCCCGGTGTTTGTGTCGGCCACTAGGGTCGCTTATCTTTCTCACACAGCTACCTCATTGCGCCTCTTTTTTTCTTTGCGTCATGTGCTGTTTGGGGAGGGTTTTTTGGAAGGGACATCCTGCGTGACACTGCAGTGCCACTCCTAGATGGGCCCGGTGTTTGTGTCGGCCACTAGGGTCGCTTATCTTTCTCACACAGTCAGCTACCTCATTGCGCCTCTTTTTTTCTTTGCGTCATGTGCTGTTTGGGGAGGGTTTTTTGGAAGGGACATCCTGCGTGACACTGCAGTGCCACTCCTAGATGGGCCCGGTGTTTGTGTCGGCCACTAGGGTCGCTAATCTTACTCACACAGCTACCTCATTGCGCCTCTTTTTTTCTTTGCGTCATGTGCTGTTTGGGGAGGGTTTTTTGGAAGGGACATCCTGCGTGACACTGCAGTGCCACTCCTAGATGGGCCCGGTGTTTGTGTCGGCCACTAGGGTCGCTTATCTTACTCACACAGCGACCTCGGTGCAAATTTTAGGACTAAAAATAATATTGTGAGGTGTGATGTGTTCAGAATAGGCTGAAAATGAGTGTAAATTATGTTATTTGAGGTTAATAATACTTTGGGATCAAAATTACCCCCAAATTCTATGATTTAAGCTGTTTTTTAGGGTTTTTTGAAAAAAACACCCGAATCCAAAACACACCCGAATCCGACAAAAAAAATTCGGTGAGGTTTTGCCAAAACGCGGTCGAACCCAAAACACGGCCGCGGAACCGAACCCAAAACCAAAACACAAAACCCGAAAAATTTCCAGCGCTCATCTCTACTAATTAGGCGCAGTATAACAATACAGCAGCTATAAGGGGAAAAACACTTATATAAGGTTATCCCTGTATATATATATAGCGCTCTGGTGTGTGCTGGCCTACTCTCCCTCTGTCTCCCCAAAGGGCTAGTGGGGTCCTGTCCTCTATCAGAGCATTCCCTGTGTGTGTGCTGTGTATTGGTACGTTGTGTCGACATGTATGAGGAGGAAAATGAGGTGGAGGCGGAGCAATTGCCTGTAACAGAGATGTCACCCCCTAGGGAGTCGACACCTGAGTGGATGAGCTTATGGAAGGAATTATGTGACAGTGTCAGCTCTTTACAAAAGATTAATGACATGAGACAGCCGGCGACTCAGCCTGTGCCTGTCCAGGTGTCTCAAAACCATCTGGGGCTCTAAAACGCCCGTTACCGCAGATGGCAGATACAGACGCCGACACGGATACTGACTCCAGTGTCGACGATTAAGAGACGAATGTGACTTCCAGTAGGGCCACACGTTACATGATTGAGGCTATGGAAAATGTTTTTACACATTTCTGATAATACCAGTACCACTAAAAAGGGTATTATGTTGGGTGAGAAAAAACTGCCTGTAGTTTTTCCTGCATCTGAGGAATTAAATGAAGTGTGTGATGATGCGTGGGTTTCCCCCGATAAAAACTGTTAATTCCTAAAAAGTTATTAGCATCAAACCCCTTCCCGCCAGAGGATAGGGCACGTTGGGAAACACCCCTTAGGGTGAATAAAGCGCTCACACGCTTGTCTAAACAGGTGGCACTACCGTCCCCGGATACGGCCGCCCTTAAGGAACCTGCTGACAGAAAGCAGTAAAATATCCTAAAATGTATATACACTCACACGGGTGTGATACTGCGACCAGCAATCGCCTCAGCCTGGATGTGCAGTGCTGGGGTGGCTTGGTCGGATTCCCTGACTGACAATATTGATACCCTAGATAGGGACAGTATATTACTAACTATAGAGCATTTAAAAGATGCATTTCTATATATGCGTGATGCACAGAGGGATATTTGCCGACTGGCATCAAGAGTAAGTGCGCTGTCCATTTCTGCCAGAAGAGGGTTATGGACAAGACAGTGGTCAGGTGATGCTGATTCCAAAAGGCATATGGAAGTATCCAGTTTCATTGTCTGCCGGCAGACACCCGTGGTTTATGGACTCCGTGTAATTTGAAGTAAGTGACCCTTCAAATACTATACAAGGGATTGCTATACCCATTGGATTCTGAGGATATGAACCTGAACTGACTATTATTAAGATTACTGCTCACTGTTTGCACTTTGGTCAGAATCTGTTTATTCACTTGGCCATTACTCCAGTCTGGGAGATATATGACCACACACCCTGCAATAGAGACATCTGAAATTATTGTGCCACAGCTCTGTGAGTAAAACGCTGAGGAGAGCGTATCATAGATCTATATGTTATATGTGTGTTTTGTTTTGTCTTATTTAATTTTCAGTATACCGGTATTAGGACACACTAGAATTATTTTTAGGATAATTTTATGAATAAGAAATGATATACATTTTTTAAACAATATTCTTAATAAAAGAATTTTATTTGCCAATTATCAACCCTGTGTGATGTTTTGATGCTTGAATATAATTTTTAATTTATTCTCTATAATTTTTAGCGCTGGGAGATATTTCTTCTTTTTATGTGTTTTATTATTGGGAAGATAGTGGAATCCTCCCCATTCTCCATAGCAGCTTGAAGTCATTTAGTCAAGCAGTAAAAGCGCAGTCCTCAATTCTCCCTTGTTTCATATGGAAGTATCGCCTTATAAAAGGGAGGAGTTATTTGGGGTAGGTCTAACAGACCTGGTGGCCACGGCAACGGCTGGAAAATCCACATTTTTACCCCAGGTAGCTTCTCAACCTAAGAAGACGCCGTATTATCAGGCGCAGTCCTTTCGGCCCCATAAGGGCAAGCGGGCAAAAGGCGCCTCATTTCTGCCCCGTGGCAGAGGGAGAGGAAAAAGGCTGCAGCAAACAGCCAATTCCCAGGAACAAAAGCCCTCTCCCGCCTCCGCAAAGTCCTCAGCATGACGCTGGGGCTTTACAAGCGGTCTCAGGCACGGTGGGGGCCCGTCTCAAGAAATTCGAGACGTCTCCCCCTCGCCGTTTCATAAAGTCTGCTTTACCGACGTCTCCCTCAGACAGGGAGACAGTATTGCAAGCCATTCACAGGCTGTATTCCCAGCAGATGATAATCAAGGTACCCCTCCTGCAACAGGGAAAGGGGTACTATTAAACACTATTTGTGGTACCGAAGCCGGACGGCTCGGTGAGACCAATTTTAAACCTAAAATCCTTGAACACTTACATACAAAGGTTCAAATTCAAGATGGAGTCACTCAGAGCAGTGATTGCAAACCTGGAAGAAGGGGACTATATGGTCTCTCTGGACATCAAAGATGCTTACCTACATGTCCCAATTTACCCTTCTCCAAGGGTACCTCAGTTTTGTGGTACAGAACTGTCACTATCAGTTTCAGACGCTGCCGTTTGGATTGTCCACGGCACCCCGGGTCTTTACCAAGGTAATGGCCGAAATGATGATACTCCTTCGAAAGAAGGGAGTTTTAGTTATCCCTTACTTGGACGATCTCCTGATAAGGGCAAGATCCAGGGAACAGTTGGAAGTCGGGGTAGCACTATCTCAGATAGTGCTGCGGCAGCACAGTTGGATTCTCAATATTCCAAAATCGCAGCTGATCCCGACGACACGCCTTCTATTCCTAGGGATGATCCTGGACACAGTCCAGAAAAAGGTGTTTTCTCCCGGAGGAGAAAGCCAGGGAGTTATCCGAACTAGTCAGAAACCTCCTAAAACCAGGCCAAGTGTCAGTGCATCAGTGCACAAGGGTCCTGGGAAAAATGGTGGCTTCCTACGAAGCAATTCCATTCGGCAGATTCCACGCAAGAACTTTCCAGTGGGACCTGCTGGACAAATGGTCCGGATCGCATCTTCAGATGCATCAGCGGATAACCCTGTCACCAAAGACAAGGGTGTCTCTCCTGTGGTGGTTGCAGAGTGCTCATCTTCTAGAGGGCCGCAGATTCGGCATTCAGGACTGGGTCCTGGTGACCACGGATGCCAGCCTGCGAGGCTGGGGAGCAGTCACACAGGGAAGAAATTTCCAGGGCTTGTGGTCAAGCCTGGAGACATCACTTCACATAAATATTTTGGAGCTAAGGGCCATTTACAATGCCCTAAGCCAAGCAAGACCTCTGCTTCAAGGTCAGCCGGTGCTGATCCAGTCGGACAACATCACGGCAGTCGCCCACGTAAACAGACAGGGCGGCACAAGAAGCAGGAGGGCAATGGCAGAAGCTGCAAGGATTTTTCGCTGGGCGGAAAATCATGTGATAGCACTGTCAGCAGTGTTCATTCCGGGAGTGGACAACTGGGAAGCAGACTTCCTCAGCAGGCACGACCTCCACCCGGGAGAGTGGGGACTTCACCCAGAAGTCTTCCACATGATTGTAAACCATTGGGAAAAACCAAAGGTGGACATGATGGCGTCCCGCCTAAACAAAAAATTGGACAGGTATTGCGCCAGGTCAAGGGACCCTCAGGCAATAGCTGTGGACGCTCTGGTAACACCGTGGGTGTACCAGTCAGTGTATGTGTTCCCTCCTCTTCCTCTCATACCAAAAGTACTGAGAATTATAAGACGGAGGGGAGTAAGAACTATACTCGTGGCTCCGGATTGGCCAAGAAGGACTTGGTACCCGGAACTTCAAGAGATGCTCACGGAGGACCCGTGGCCTCTACCTCTAAGAAGGGACCTGCTCCAGCAAGGACCCTGTCTATTCCAAGACTTACCGCGGCTGCGTTTGACGGCAGGGCGGTTGAACGCCGGATCCTGAAGGAAAAAGGCATTCCGGATGAAGTCATCCCTACCCTGGTCAAGCCAGGAAGGATGTAACCGCAAAGCATTATCACCGCATTTGGCGAAAATATGTTGCGTGGTGCGAGGCCAGTAAGGCCCCGATGGAGGAATTTCAACTAGGTCGATTCCTGCATTTCCTGTAAACAGGAGTGTCTATGGGCCTAAAATTGGGGTCCATTAAGGTTCAAATTTCGGCCCTGTCAATTTTCTTCTAGAAAGAACTAGCTTCACTACCTGAAGTTCAGACGTCTGTAAAAGGGGTACTGCATATACAGCCTCCTTTTGTGCCTCCAGTGGCACCTTGGGATCTCAATGTAGTTTTGGGGTTCCTAAAGTCACATTGGTTTGAACCACTTGAATCTGTGGAGTTAAAATATCTCACATGGAAAGTGGTCATGTTGTTGGCCCTGGCCTCGGCCAGGCACGTGTCAGAATTGGCGGGCTTTATCCTGTAAAAGCCCTTATCTGATCTTCCATTCAGACAGGGCGGAATTGAGGACTCGTCCTCATTTTCTCCCTAAGGTGGTTTCAGTGTTTCATCTGAACCAACCTATTGTGGTACCTGCGGCTACTAGTGACTTGGAGGACTCCAAGTTGTTGGACGTAGTCAGGGCCTTGAAAATATATGTTTCCAGGACGGCTGGAGTCAGGAAATCTGACTCGCTGTTTATCCTGTATGCACCCAACAAGCTGGGTGCTCCTGCTTCTAAGCAGACTATTGCTCGTTGGATTTGTAGTACAATTCAGCTTGCACATTCTGTGGCAGGCCTGCCACAGCCAAAATCTGTAAAAGCCCATTCCACAAGGAAGGTGGGCTCATCTTGGGCGGCTGCCCGAGGGGTCTCGGCGTTACAACTTTGCCGAGCAGCTACTTGGTCAGGGGCAAACACGTTTGCTAAATTCTACAAATTTGATACCCTGGCTGAGGAGGACCTGGAGTTCTCTCATTCGGTGCTGCAGAGTCATCCGCACTCTCCCGCCCGTTTGGGAGCTTTGGTATAATCCCCATGGTCCTTACGGAGTTCCCAGCATCCACTAGGACGTCAGAGAAAATAAGAATTTACTTACCGATAATTCTATTTCTCGTAGTCCGTAGTGGATGCTGGGCGCCCATCCCAAGTGCGGATTGTCTGCAATACTTGTACATAGTTATTGTTACAAAAATCGGGTTATTATTGTTGTGAGCCATCTTTTCAGAGGCTCCTCTGTTATCATGCTGTTAACTGGGTTCAGATCACAGGTTGTACGGTGTGATTGGTGTGGCTGGTATGAGTCTTACCCGGGATTCAAAATCCTTCCTTATTGTGTACGCTCGTCCGGGCACAGTATCCTAACTGAGGCTTGGAGGAGGGTCATAGGGGGAGGAGCCAGTGCACACCAGGTAGTCCTAAAGCTTTACTTTTGTGCCCAGTCTCCTGCGGAGCCGCTATTCCCCATGGTCCTTACGGAGTTCCCAGCATCCACTACGGACTACGATAAATAGAATTATCGGTAAGTAAATTCTTATTTTCTGCTCGTACCGTGTGCTATAATGTGAATTTCGGCTTATTCAGTGTTCTATAATGTGAATTTCGGCTCGTACCGTGTGCTATAATGTGAATTTCGGCTTATTCATTGTGCTATAATGTGAATTTCGGCTCGTACCATGTGCTATAATGTGAATTTCGGCTCATACCGTGTGCTGTAATGTGAATTTCGGCTCATACCATGTGCTATAATGTGAATTTTGGCTCGTACCGTGTGCTATAATGTGAATTTCGGCTTATTCATTGTGGTATAATGTGAATTTCGGCTTATTCAGTGTGCTATAATGTGAATTTTGGCTCGTACCGTGTGCTATAATGTGAATTTCAGCTTGTACCGTGTGCTATAATGTGAATTTCGGCTCGTACCATGTGCTATAATGTGAATTTCGGCTCGTACTATGTGCTGTAATGTGAATTTCGGCTCGTACCGTGTGCTGTAATGTGAATTTCGGCTCGTACCATGTGCTATAATATGAGTTTTGGCTCGTACCGTGTGCTATAAGGTGAAAGGGGCACCAGTACTAGATAGTATAAGGGGTTCTACTACACTGGACATGCCCCCTTTTGGGTGACCACGCCCCCTTTTCTGGAGCGAAGGCGCGCGCATAATTGCATCCTTGACTTTTCCATATCCCCACTTCAAAATTTCCACTTCGACCACTGGTGTGTACTGTGTGTGTTTGTGTATACGTGGTGGTGTGTGTGTGTGTGTGTGTGTACTTTATGTGTTTATATGTGGGGGGGTGTACTTTGTGTGTGTAGTGTGTACTATGTGTGTATATGTGGGGGTGTGTGTACTTTATATGATGGGGGTCTGTGTGTATATGCTATGTTTGGGAGGGCTACGCTAACACCTATTTGTTATATGAGGAGCAGCTGAGGAGGGAAGGGGTTCCACCAGCCCATAGAAATTGGATGCTTAGCGTATTTAACTGTCAGCGCTCACTCCTAAACAAATAATATCACATATGCAGTTTACTTTTAAATTCTGGTATACTCCAATTTATTAGGTTAGCAAGCATAAAAATTAAAAACACAATATTATTTACAGTGTATATGGTTTATATAATGCTGATGGTCCTAATACTCGGGACTAACTAGGGTTAAAAAAATTTTTTTAAAAATACCCTCCTCAGGTCCAGATGTTGGCGGTGCTGTTGGCAGGTCCATGTGGCAGGCAGCTGTGCTATCGGCAGGTCCGGGCAGCAGGCGGTGGCTCCAGCAGGCGGTGAGTATGGGCGGGTTCGGGCATTCCAGGCCGGCGGCGAGGTTTATGCTGTGCGGCACAGTGTGACCTCTAACACCATGTCACGCTGTGCAGTGAACACAGCCGCACCGCCAGGGGCAGGGGGAGCCGAGCAGCATCTGAGCCGTGTGCTGAATTGGCTCAGACGCTGCCTGGCATTAAAAAAAAAAAAAGTGTTGGCCCAAATACCGGGATTGTAAGCCCCATTTTAGGCCAAATTCCCAGGATACTGCCGATCCCGATCCCAGGATTATCCACCATATGAGTAACAGGTGCAGCTGTGGGAGTATAGTAATGGGTGCTGCTGAGAGTACAGTAATGGGTGCTACTGGTCTTGCCCCCCCCCCCCCCCCCACATCACTAGTCACACCCTTGGTGGCCCCATATAATAGGCCCTTTGTAAATTTCAGCTCCAGGCCTATGTGGACCTTAATCTGGCACTGCATGTACACACAGACACATTCACACTAGGGTTACTTTTTGTTGGAGCCAATTAACCTATCAGTATATTTTTAGATTGTGGTAAGTAACCGGACCACCCGGTGGAAACCCACACAAGTACGGGTAGAATATACAAACTCTGCACAGTTAGGGCCATAGTGGGAATCAAATCCATGATCTCAGTGCTGTGAGGCAGTAATGCTAACCATTACACCATCCGTGCTGACAACAGCAGTGTGGCTCTCTGTGTCATTTACAGTGAGTGGGGTATATATTGGAAGCGCACAGGCAAAAGAATAACCCCTATAAATCCTGGTGTCCTGTGTCTGCAATAGCGGTGAAACATCAGCGGGGCTATGTATGGCAATCATAGAAACAAAGACCTTGAAACATAGTAACTACCGACAGAAACAAAATAGCAACATAGTGGTGTGCAGTCCTACAAAGTAAGATAATGTATAGTAAATTTCCACACCACAAAGGCTGTCAGTATGTGGTATCAATAGGGAATCTATTGGAGAAGACTAACAACATACAGGACAGCATGCAGTATATAAACAAGAGGACATATGTGGGAGCACTATTATAATGCAATAACAACACAGAGGGTATCACCAATAGGATGCGTCATACGGCAAGTAATAGTATAATATCCCACAGCACATGGCATAGCAGTAATAGAACAAACAGCAAGGCGGCTGATAAAATACATTACAATACACAAATATTGCAAAATGTGAAATACAAAGGTATTAAAAAATGATGAAAATAGAAAATGAAAAGTAACAAATAAAAAAAAAATAGAAATAAATAAAATGAAAACAAAATACACATACAAAATAAACATAATCCACAAGGGGTCAGCATACCAACCGCGGATTCCTGGCAGCAGAATGCCAGAGGGGGCGAGCGCAATGAAGCCCCTTGCGGGCTCACTGCCTTCGCCACTCTGCAGGCTAGGTGGTGAGCTGCTCTCGCCACAGGTTCTATTCCCACTGTATGGGAATAGTCCCTGCTAATCGGCATGCCAACTTTCAGGATTTAGAGGGAGATGGGATGTAGCAGTCAGTATTGTGACCAGTGGTCTACTGACCGCCGGTCACATAACTACATCCCTCCACAAGATGACAAATGTGATAAATAAGCACATACAGCAGTGTCATGTCAAATACCCAACCCCAGATGTAATGTCACACAATGACCCTGACTTCAAAGTGGGCTAATAGGGGCTCCAAAGGTGGACAATACCAAAACGCAGAGCACACACCGGTGCAGTAACTAGCGGGTACAAAGGGGCAAAACCTAGTAAAGGGCCCAGCATACACAACTGTGGCCAAATATATAAAGAGCAAAATAAATTAAATGGCCTGGTAAGGGTCTAAGTCTATCCATAGAGATAGTGATGTGCACGCACCGGTGCCATAAATCGCATAAACATCACACACACACACACACATATATATATATATATATAGGTTGCAGTCAATTTACCGGCTGTTGGGATCCTGGCATTCAGGATACTAATGCCGGAATCCTGACACCCAGAGAAATGCCGGTGGTCGGAATCCCGGACGGGGCATGGAATTCCCACTCGGATGGAGGTCCACTCTACCACTCGAGGGCAAATAGAATAGTGTGGCGAGCGAGGGGACTCACTGCGCTCCCTGCCGGCATTCCGCCTGATTGGATCCCAGCGTCGGTTTCCTGAATGCCGGGATCCCGAATGGCGGTAAAGCATACCGAAGCCATATATACGTTGGCATGAAAACACCACTTTGTTTCACTACATTGGAGTCTCCAGAGTGTCGCCTTACTGGAATATGGTGTATATATATATATATATATATATATATATATATACATGCACACATACACTGTATATACACACATATGAAGTGCATGATGTCTGTCACTCCACCGATAAGATCACAACTTGTTCAGGTGGCATTCGAAGTCAAAAGAACCACATATACAGTAATAAGGTCCCTGAAAAGTTGACCGCAATCTAAACTATGTCTGGATTATTTCATTGGGTGATTTTATATATATATATATATATATATATATATTTATATTTATTTAGGATCTGGTTAGCATATCGCCGTTTGGGATGCTGGCAGTTGGAATACCGATGCTGGAATCCCAACACTGGCCAGTAGATTGACGCTGGGATCCCGACATTGAACACAATGCTCGCACCGGAACTCCGACTGTTGGCATCTCGATCGTAAGTATGGCAGGGAGGGTTAGGGTTAGACTATTTTTGACGAGGGGAAGGAAGGTAGGTTCACTATACTACAGAAAGGGTTAAGTGGGGGGAGGCTAGGATTATGCTGTGGGGAGGGATGGTTATGGTTAGGCTGCGGGTATGGGTAGGGAGGGTTAGAAAGGTAGAAGGGGAGGGTTAGAATACTTACCTAGCAGGTGTAGGGATTCTGCGCTTTGGGATGCCGCTGTTGGTCTTTTTTGAGTACTGGCATTACAAGCACCAGGATCCCAATGCCATCCCATAGATATATATATATATATATATATATAGCTGCATGTGAGATGGGACAGCTGAGAAAAGGTTGACTGGCCGCCAGTGTAAGTATGGGAGTGTGTGGAAGGGGGATGGGTGAGGGGTTTGTGTCTATACCATGATGGGGAGGGGGAGGGGAAGAAATTGGGATGAATGCGTGGGATCCACCGGGGATGGATTGGGAAGGAGGCACAATGGGAGGAAGGAGGGGGATTTGAGCCACAAAAATGAAGGGAAAGGGCTTGGGTAAATAGCAGAGAGAGAGGGTGGAGCCAAGCAGGGGCAGGCATTGACTGAGGTGACCTGTTTTAAACTAGTACATACTTACAAAGAGATATAAACAGTTTCAAGTCACCAAATATAATTGCTAACATCTTCATTGTGGCAGTGCATTCCTTTCTATTCAGCACTGCACTACAGCCCTTCCGCCATCAGCAGCAGCAGCCACATACCGCAGCTCAGTCAGGATCATCAAGCCTTACTTCACGGACCTGAGCTCGGCTACTCCAGCTGTGCTACAGGGCAGTGCATGTTCCAATCACCCTGCGGGATGTGCGCCATGATATCATGGAGCGGCAGTGCGGGAGAGGTCCAGGGGCAGAAACCGAAAGTGAAGCACCTGCTGCGCCGCTATTATCGCATTTAAATGCGGTATGAATAAATGCGGTGATAGTGGCGCAGCAGTAGCCTTCTTAAGCTCTTCCTGCGCTTCACTTTCAATATTTACGTTTTATTCTACCCCCGGGCGGGAACAGGGGGAAGCGTTTGATGTGTGAGTGTACGTGATCTATGCGGCCATAGGAAATGCTGGGAACCTTTTTTGATGGGGTCCCATTATTAATCCGGCTCTGACACACACACCCCCCACCACCACTACACACACAAAGTACACACACACACCTGCACCACCACATATACACACACCCACCCACCACATACAGTATACACACATGCAGTACACACTACACACACACATAAAGTACACACACAGTACACACTACACACGGGATCCGGTCTGAAGATCGACAGTGTCTAGGTCGACAATGTTTAGGTCGACCACTATAGGTCGACAGTCACTAGGTCGACATGGATGGAAGGTCGACAGGGTTTCTAGGTCGACGTGTGCTAGGTCGACAGGTCTAAAGGTCGACATGAGTTTTTCACATTTTTTTTCTTTTTTTGATTTTTTTCATACTTAACGATCCACGTGGACTACGATTGGAACGGTAAAGTGTGCCGAGCAAAGCGGTAGCGGAGCGAAGGCACCATGCCCGAAGCATGGCGAGTGAACGCAGTGCACTAATTTGGGATCCCGGTCACTCTACGAAGAAAACGACACAAAAAAAAAATCCTCATGTCGACCTTTAGACCTGTCGACCTAGCACATGTCGACCTAGAAACCCTGTCGACCTTCCATCCATGTCGACCTAGTGACTGTTGACCTATAGTGGTCGACCTAGACACTGTCGATTTGATGAATCACACCCACTACACACACCACCACATATACACACCCTACACACTATACACATTTAGGGGACACACACACATTAATCAAGAAGCTATTAAGTTAACCTTGTAAGGCCTCCTGCAGCAGCAGCAGCTGAGCTCCCCGTGCAGTCTGGGGGCGGAGCTTGGGCCCATGAGTCACAGCAGGACCCTGGAGAAGGAGAGACTGGAGAGGGAGGGGCAGCCAGCACACTGCCTGCACGGCTCCTGCTCCGTGAAATCTCAGGTCAGAGTGCTGGAGCCGGAGGAGGAGGGGGCATGGGAGAGAGGAGGCCGCTGGCAGTCTGTGACAGGAAAAAGTTTTTTCTGTCAATGCTGCCAGTTTGCTGTGGGCTGATTTTCAATGGGTGGCCTGGAGCTGCAGCTCCATCCGCCCCATTGTTAATCCGGCCCTGCTTGCCAGTGATATTTGGGAAGATGACACTGGCCACTAGAGAGAAAAGACTCAGTACCAGAGACTTTGCTTTCTAAGTGCGGCGCCATCTTCCCGAAGAAATCACCGGGAAGATGGTGCCGGCCGCAACACCTGCATAGTCGGGGGGGGGGGGGGGGGTAGTTGTACCACCGACGCTACTGCATATATCAATCAGTAGACTAACCAACTATGGCCATTCGCTCTCATAATCTCCTACAAGAACAATACCCCCACTTTCAAATTTCCCTATTTGTTTCCAAATATGTAGCTAGGTCATTAAACTAATAGCCCCATCTACCCACTCTACGGTGGCGGATTGGATGATGTGCTGTCTTGCTGCTCCACTATGGTGTTCTCCAACTCTATGATATATGCATGGTATTAAACCTGGATCAGGAAAAGGCTGGACTTGCCAAATGGCCCTCCACATTGCCTACTATAACCATGTCCACTATCCTTAAATTCTTTGTCAAATTAAAAAACAATTAATCTCTGCGTATTAGAGATGTACTATAAACTATTCCACCACGCTTATTTCACCCCTAAACTGAGATTACTGACTGGAGTCTCCACTGATTCTAATTGTTTCAAGTGTAACCAATCTTATGCAGATCTAATGCATTGTACAGTATGTGGTCCTGTACGTAAGTAGCTGCTGTTTCTGTGTATAGCGCTTTACAGCATTGTCCTTCATTGTTTCAGTGTTCATTCTCCATTATGCTCACATCCTGGTGTTTGGGCCTAGTCTGAGTTTCCCTCCAAGGCTGGACATGGGTGCTGCCATCTTGGATTCCATCAGCTGATTATCCATTGCCCAATCCTGGAGCTCCTTTCGTCAGCTGACTGCAGCATCCAATGAATCCACACTCTACAGTATAAAGGGAACTTCCTGGGATTACCAAATCATTCAGTACAACAGTCTCTGCTCAGGAAGTAACAGCTCTGTGCTGTGCTCCTTCATTCCAGTGACTTTGTTATAATCCAGTTCTAGTCTGATAACTTCCAAGGACTCTGCATTACTCTGCATGTACAGCAGCACCTGTGTGGTTCACAGCGGTATATAAGTGTGATCACTGCCCTTCCAACAGAGACTGCGGTGCACCCACTGCATAGTTAACTGACTTTGGGGTACATTTACTAAGCAGTGATTAGAGTGGAGAAGTGAGCCAGTGGAGATATTTCCCCATCAACCAATCAGCAGCTCTGTATCATTTTATAGTATGCAAATTATAAATGTTACTTCAGTGCTGATTGGCTGCCATGGGCAACTTCTCCACTGGCTCACTTCTCCGCTCTTATCACTGCTTAGTAAATGTACCCCTTAGTTCCAGGAGTCCTGTTAACACCTGCAATAGGGGACAGGATTGCCCCTGCCTGTTACCGCTCAGCCTGCGTTGCAGCAAGTGACAGTGCACACAACGCTGCTGCTGGAATGTGAGATGGGACCCACCGGTGATCGCTGATTCTGCATGCTGCTGATGGCTGAATCTTAGCATAGCAGCAGCCCTGCCAATACACTGCAGGCTCTGGCCCTGTAGACTGGCTGAGAGCACTAGCTATATAATTATGTAAGTCTTGCATGTTTATACGAAGTTACACACACACACACACACACACAACATATTTGTTTTTCCTATTTTATTTTTTAAAGGGGGGTGGGGCAGACTCCAACTTGCCTCCGCTGTTCGGGATCCCGGCGGTCGAAATCCCGACGCCGGAATCCCGACCACACAATCCCGACAGGGGTGGCGAGCGGAACGCAGCCCCTTGCGGGCTCGCTTTGCTCGCCATGCTGCGGGCACGGTGCTTCACTACGCTCGGCACACTATTATATTCTCCCTCTATGGGTGTCGTGGACACCCACGGAGTGAGAATATGTCGGGATTGTGCTGGTCGGGATTCCGGCGTCAGTATTTCGACCGCCGGGATTCCGTCCAGCGGGTTGTTGACCGCATCCCCTTAATATACCAGCTGTAAGGTGACAGCTCTTAGGCACACTCAGCACTGCAGGGCCATCCTGGGGTGCCTTACATGGTGCCTAGTTCGTGATCACTTAGATAGACAACTGGAAAGACTCATCAATTTTATATTACATTTAGGGGTTTTCTGCGCTAATAGACTACAATGCCCCGAAGGCTATTATTCCATTTCCCCTGGAGGACTATAGCTGAAACTGAACCTCACCATTCACTGCTCTGCCAGAAAGCTATGGACCAAGGCCCTCATTCCGAGTTGATCGCTCGCTAGCTACTTTTAGCAGCCGTGCAAACACATAGTCGCCGCCCACGGGGGAGTGTATTTTTGCTTCGCAAGTGTGCGAACACCTGTGCAGCCGAGCTCTGCAAAAACATTTTGTGCAAAACAAGACTAACCCTGCAGTTACTTATCCTGTGCGACGAAGGTCCCGGTATTGACGTCAGACACCCGCCCTGCAAACGCCTGGACACGCCTGCGTTTTTCCAAACACTCCCAGAAAACGGTCAGTTGCCACCCACAAACGCCTTCTTCCTGTCAATCTCCTTGCTATCTGCTGTGCGAATGGATTCTTTGCTAGAACCATTGCACAGCAACAATGCTCTTTGTACCCGTACGATGCGGGTGCTCATTGCGGTGCATACGCATGCACAGTTTTGCCATTATTTTACCAGATCGGCTGATCTGAATGACCCCCCAAGCACAATGTCTAGCTTTTGGCAGGTCCACAAATTAGCAACATCTGTTGATTCTAATTGGGCACGTCATCTTGAGATAAGCGAAAGGAACTGGGTACCACAGATGTTTTCATCACTGAACCTTATGAAGGCTTTCAGTTGTAGATAAGAGAAAGTAAAAAAATATATAATTATCTAAATTTATGACTTCTAATCACCTGATCTCTGAGGAGTTGTCATCTGGAAGCTTGTATGTAGGGCCAGCCCAGCATCATAAAACACCCCTGGGGCGTCAGCACCACTCCCCGGTGTACAGCCGATGTCATACGTCTCCACTGAGTCCCAAACCTTGTAAGCAAAACTGAGATCTGAGACTTATGCACAAGTATGACCACCAAACTATGGCCCAGATTTATCAAGCCTTGGAGAGTGAAAAATAGCACGTGATAAGTACCAACCAATCAGCTCATAACTGCCATTTCTCAAACACACCTGGAATATGGTAGTTAGGAGCTGATTGGCTAGTACTTTATCACCCTGCAATTTTTCCCTCTCCAGGGCGTGATAAATCTGGGCCCATATTTTATATCATAGTGAAAAAATCTGAGAATCTTTTTGAGGCACATTTCACTTTCTACAAAGTTAGAATGTTGCGTTTTCCCACAGTCGCTATGATAAATAAGCTTTAGTGTCTATTACATTTTATTCTACATACCTTGCTTTGTGAGATCTTGTACTTGCTGTTCAGCACGTAGATACCTTTGTCCACTGCCACCAGCCCCACGATGGCCTTGTGATCTGCTCTCAGTTTCAGGTTCATTTTTGTCCCAGGGTTCTGTTTTCCTTTGTCTTTGTCCTTGTCTGCTGATAACTCCAGCTTTGACACAATCCATGCACATATTAGTACATCATTAGTCACTTAAATAACTAAGTGTATTCATTTATTTCATTCCCAATATACTTAGAAACATAACACTTGCCGCTGTAGCCATTACAGCAAAGTACGTTACAAGCTGTTCATGCTATTTAGTACTCAAATAGAAAATACTGTACAGAGAAGCTAAGCACGGTGATTTGGCATCCAGAAACTTAGGGAGAAGCTTTTATCTCTCCCCATTATATTTAATATTAAGGGATTTGGACGCTCACATATCTCTAACATCAATACACCATACCTGTAACACGTTGATTTGTCTGCGGGACTTGGACGCTCACATATTCCTAACATCAATGGACTATATTGTGGCTTTAACACATTCGTTTGCGTCTGTATTATTATTATTATTATCCTTTATTTATATGGCACCACAAGGGTTCCGCAGCGCCCAATTACAGAGTACATAAACAAATAATCAAACAGGAAAACAGCAACTTACAGTTGATGACAGTATAGGACAAGTACAGGGTAAATAAACATAGTTACATCAGCAGATGACACTGGAATAAGTATCAGGTGGCAGAAGACTGATGGAATTGGTGCAGTTGAAGATTATTAAAGTAAGAAAAGATAAGCACATGAGGGAAGAGGGCCCTGCTCGTGAGAGCTTACATTCTAAAGGGGAGGGGTAGACAGACAGGGGTGACACAGTTGGGGTACATAGAGAGCGTAGAACAGAGGGTTAGGAGGAGATTTCGCTGGGTTTGGTGAAGAAGTGGGTCTTGAGAGCCCGTTTGAAGTTTTGTAGAGAGGTGGAGAGTCTGAGGGGGAGAGGTAGGGAATTCCAAAGAAGTGGTGCAGCACGTGAAAAATCTTGGAGGTAGGAGTGGGAGGAAGTTATCCGTAGGCAGGAGAGTCGGCGTGCAATAGCAGAGCGAAGAGGACGGGTGGGAGTGTAAAGGGAGATAAGGTCAGAGATGTAGATGGGAGAGGAGTGGGTGAGGGCTTTGTAAGCGAGTGTGAGAAGCTTGAAATGGATTCTGAAAGGGAAGAGGAGCCAGTGAAGGTCTAGTAAGAGAGGAGAGGTGGACGTAGTGCGTTTGGTGAGGAAGATGAGCCGGGCAGCAGCATTGAGGATAGATTGGAATGGAGAGAGGTATTTGTCAGGAATGCCAGTCAGGAGCAGATTACAGTAGTCCAGTCTGGAGATGACCAGTGAGTGGATAAGAGTCTTAGTAGCATCCTGGGTCAGAAAGGGTCTGATCCTGGAAATATTATTTAGATGAAAATGGCAGGTTTGTGAGAGGTGCTGAATGTGTGGTTTGAAGGAGAGGGAGGAGTCAAGGATTACTCCAAGACAGCGCACTTGGGGGCTAGAGGAGATAGTAGTGCCATCAATAGATAATGAGATTGTAGGAGGTGAGGTTATGCGGGAGGGAGGGAAGATGATCAGCTCGGTGTTAGACATGTTATGTTTAAGAAAGCGCTGGGGCATCCAGGAAGAGGTAGCAGAGAGACAGTTGGAGATACGAGTGAGGAGAGCAGGGGAGAGGTCTGGAGAGGAAAGATAGATTTGAGTGTCATCAGCTTAGAGATGATATTGGAAACCAAAAGAACTGATGAGCTTACCTAGTGAGGACGTATAGAGAGAGAAGAGAAGAGGACCAAGGACAGAACCTTGGGGTACCCCTACAGTTAGTGGAAGTGAGGGGGAGGTGGAGTCATGAGAGGAGACAGAGAAAGAACAGTCAGAAAGGTAGGAGGACAGCCAAGAGAGGGCAGTGTCACATAGACCAATGGAGTGAAGAATTTGCAGTAGGAGAGGATGGTCCACAGTGTCAAAAGCAGCAGAGAGATCAAGTAGAATAAGTATAGAGTAGTGTCCCTTAGATTTAGCAGAATGGAGGTCATTGCATACTTATGTAAGGGCAGTTTCAGTGGAGTGGAGAGGACGGAAGCCAGACTGGAATGGGTCAAGCAGTGAGTGTGAGGAAAGAAAGGAAGTAAGGCGGTTGTAGACAATACGCTCAAGGAGTTTGGAGGCAAAAGGGAGGAGAGAGATGGGTCGGTAGTTGGAGAGAGTGTTTGGATCAAGTGTAGGTTTTTAAGAATAGGAGAGATGAGTACATGCTTGAAGGCAGAGGGGACAGTGCCTGATGAGAGGGATAGATTGAGAAGGTGGGAAATATGGGAACATGGGAGAGAGGTAGCGGAAAAGGCGGGAGGGGATAGGGTCAAGTGGGGAGGTGGTGAGGGGACTGGAATGAATGAGGGCCATGACTTCCTCTCCAGATGCATGGGAGAAAGATGACAGAGTAGGTGCGAGGGATGGGGAGGGTTGGTAAGGGATAGGAGAAAGCTGGTTACTGATGGACTGGTGTGATGTGATGTCCTGACGTATGGAGTTAATTTTGAATGTGAAGTAATTGGCAAAGTCAAGAGCAGAGAGTGAGGAAGGGAGACGAGGTGGAGGTGGGCAGAGGAGTGAGTTGAGAGTGGCAAAGAGGCGCCGGGGGTTGGAAGACTGGAAGGAGATGAGGTTCTTGAAGTATGACTGTTTAGCAAGAGAAAGGGAAGCACTGAAGGATGAGAGCATAAGTTTGAAATGGAGGAAGTCTGCCTTAGAGCGTGATTTCCTCCAGTGTCGCTCAGCAGTACGTGAGCATTTTTGCAGATATCTGGTGCATTTGGTGTGCCAGGGTTGAGGTGTTAAATTGCGAGGGTGAGTAGTGGTTGGTGGAGCAACAGAGTCAAGAGCAGAAGTAAGGGATGCATTGTATGTGGAAGTGGCTTGTTCAGGGCATGAGAGAGGGAGAATAGGAGAGAGAAGCGAGTCAAACAGGGAGGAAAGGAATGTAGTGTCAATAGCTTCAATGTTACGCTTAGTGATGGTAGCCTTAGGAGGTAGAGATGGGGAAGTCGAGAGAGATAGGTTAAAGGAGAGCAGGTGGTGGTCAGAGAGGGGAAATGGGGAGTTTGAAAAATCAGAAATATCACAGCGGTGAGTGAAGACCAGATCCAGTGAGCTCCCATTCACATGGGAGGGTGAGGAGGTCCACTGGGAGAGACCAAGTGAAGAGGTGAGGTTAAGGAGTTTAGAGGCAGGGGATTGTGTGGGGATGTCAATAGGGATGTTGAAATCGCCTAGGATAATGGAGGGAATGTCAGAAGAGAGGAAGTGAGGAAGCCAGGAAGCAAAGTTGTCGATGAATTTGGAAGCAGTGCCAGGGGGGCGGTAAATGACAGCTACTCTAAGATGTACTGGTTGGAAGAGGCGTAACTAGTTGGTAGGAGTAACTAGAAGGTAAAAGGACCCCAACACCACCCCCATGGCGACCCCCAGGTCGGGGTGTGTGTGTGAATGTGAGGCCCCCAGCAGAGAGAGCAGCAGGAGAAGTAGTGTCAGAGGGCGTAATCCAAGTATCAGTAATGGCTAGTAGGTGTAGGGAGTTGGAAATGAAAAGGTCATGAGTGGGGACCAGTTTGTTACAAACAGATCTGGCATTCCAGAGGTCACAGGATAGGGGGTATGAGTTTGTGGGAGAGATGTGAATGAGATTATCAGGGTTGCTGTAGCGATGAGGTGAGATTAACTTTGAGGGCAGGGATGATGAGAGAGTAGTGATGGTATGATGTGGATGGGGATATGGGGAGTTGACAGGGAAGGGAGAGAGGGAGCAGGGCTGAGTTGTGGGGTAGCTGTATATACTGTACTATTTGTGTCTGTGCTGTATATACTGTAATATACTGTACGGTATGACATACTGTAGCATATTGTAGCGTAATGAGACGCACCAGTAAAGTAGTTCTTACGCTGTAGTTCAGTATTGTATTTTAATGGAGACCACACGCATGTGCAGTGGTGATTTCAAAAGCGACATTTGGTGGATGATCGTAGGTATTACACTAAAAGGTAACGCCAAATGCTCTGTGCGCCTCCCAGCGCCCAGGCACGATGCGTATGCCTGATTGCGACTAACGCCTCAGCCAGCAAAAATAACGGAGGCTCCATCTGTACATAGGTGTATAGATAATTACATAGGATTCATAGATAGATTACAGAAATCTTTTCAATTGATCTCTCTTACCGTCCCCATACAGGTATCGGACACGTCTACCCAAGTGGAATCAGCTACTATCTCGTGCCCTGCACTGCTTGGCACTGTATAGTAGGCCACTATGCGGAATGATGGGATGAATTCCTCTGTTATTAGCAGCACCATAGATACCAGGTTCTGGCCTGGTGACCTCTCCTGTCTGCCCACTTTCATTATTCTCCCTTTGTTCATTATCTGCATAGAAGAAGAAAAAGAAGAGAAGAAGAAGAAGAAGAAGAAGAAGAAGAGTATCACTAAAATCATCACCACAAAGTATAATGTGCAAAATAGACATGTGTGGTGATTCAGGGGTCTATTTACTAAGTCTTGGATGGAGATAAAATCACTGGAGTACTTTATCTCCAGCGATTTTATCTCCATCCAAGGCTTAGTAAATAGACCCTTTAATCCTGCATGATCTCTTGCTGTCCGTCACACGATTTTCAGTTGCACCTAGATTTACCAAGCCTTGGAGAGTGATAAATTGCACGGTGATAAAGTACCAGCCAATCAGCTGCGTTCATTTTTCAAACACAGCCTGTGACATGATCGTTAGGAGCTGAGTGGTTGGTACTTTATCACTGTGCTATTTATCACTCTCCAAGGCTTGATAAATCTGGACATAAAAGGGCAAGTTTTTCTGTGCACCTACATGAGTTCCAAGGAAAAAAATCCAAAATGCCATATTGCTGGCTTCTAGCTGGAATCGTCTCCTTGAACGAATCAGTTCCTGGAATATCTCTCACGCATGAGTGTGATTTATCCTCTAAAGATACTCATGGACTGGTGAGGATACAGTATGTCTGGTCAGCAACAACAGAAACGGATGATACAAGTCAGGGCCTGCTTCAGGCCTACTAGCACCCTGATCGAGAAAATGTCAAAGTGCCCCCCATGCGAAAAGTGGGCGTGGCCTCGCAACTTTATATTATCACACCCCTCTACACACACAATTAGCAGCCTTACACATAATGCCCACAGTAGTGTACTTTACACATAATGGGGGTCATTCCGAGTTGATCGCTCGCTAGCTACTTTTTGCAGCGCTGCGGTCAGATAGTCGCCGTCTGTATATTTGCTTTGCAAGTGTGCGAACGCATGTGCAGCCGAGCAGTACAAAAAAGAGTAGCTCAGAACTTACTCAGCCTCTGCAATCACTTCAGCCTATTCGGGCCCGGAATTGACATCAGACACCCGCCCTGCAAACGCTTGGATACGCCTGCGTTTTTCCAAACACTCCCAGAAAACGGTCGGTTCCCACCCACAAACACCTTCTTCCTGTCAATCTCCTTGCGATTGGCTGTGAGAATGGATTCTTCGTTAAATCCATCACTCAGCAACGATCCGCTTTGTATCCGTATGACGCGCATGCACAGTTTTGACCTGATCGTACCGCAGCGAAAAAAACCTAGAATTCGATCAGGTCGGAATGACCCCCAATGTCTCCAGTATAGTGTGCAGTGCCAGATACACATACGCCCTCTGTAGTGTCAAATACACATACGTACACCCACAGTAGTGCCAGATACACATTATATGCTCCCACTAGTGCCAGATGCACATGTCCCCAGCAGTGCAGTGCCAGATACACATTATATGCCCCCACAGTGCCAGATACACATTATATCCCCCCACAGTGCTTGATACACATTATATGCCCCTACAGAGCCAGATACACATTATATGCCCCCACAGTACCAGCTACACATATGCCCCCAGCAGTGCCAGATACAAATATGCCCCCAATAGTGCAGTGCCAGATACACATGTGGCATACTGGAATGTTAGGAGACAAGAGATATTGGAAAGTTCCAAAAGCCTTTTAATTCTTATCAGTGAGTGGGGGAGTTTTATGGCCCCAAAACCAGTTCTGGCAGACCCTGCCACATGTAGGGGTTTAGAACAGGAAGTGAAGGGGGATTTTAGCAAAAGGAACAAAGCACAGGAGAGTTCAGTGTGAGCTGAGGACTGAGATGAAGGGCACAGGCTAGTGTCCAGGAGAAACGCAGTCTGGGGACTGTGGAACAAGCATCTATAACTCCACAGTCCCTGGCATTATGGAACAGCATGTAGGTGCTGCTAGGAAGAGCAAGAGATATCCAGATTTGCAGTGTGAGAGAAGTTACAGCATGAACAATCAGTGGAAGAAATAAAGGGGCTCTTCCCCTTCAGGGGTACCCCAGAAGCAGGATGGGAGGTGTGAGTCTGCGGGAGAGGACGAGCTGGGTGAGTGATAGGAAATCACGTTTGGCGGAAGGCCCCCAGTAACGTGTCCATGAGAGATCCCGTTTAGATAGAGCCCCTAGAGAATGAATCTCAGTTTGCGGAAGCCACACTACTGATTCCCAGAGACTGCGCTGGTATGTACTGTACTGTAATGCTGCCACATCACTGTAACTGCTGTTATTGCCAGTGAAGCAAATGAAAGGACATGTAATCTGATGTAACCCATATGAATATTACGCTGGAGAGAAGAAAAAGAAGTTAAATGTTACTGTCGTGATAACCCTGTCTGAACTGTGAATAAACTATTTGCTTATGTGATGAGACGGCCTGGTGTGCAATGCTTTTAAAATCACTGAAGGACTGGCCGCTGCCCGGCTATCACACACATATGCACCCAGTAGTGCAGTGCCAGATACACATATGCCCCCACAGTGCCAGATACACAATATATGTCTCCACAGTGCCAGATACACATTATATGCCCCCACAGTACCAGATACACATTATATGCCCTCACAGTGCCAGATACACATTATATGCCCCCACAGTGCCAGATACACATTATATGCCCCCACAGTGTCAGATACACTTTAAATGCCCCCACAGTGCCAGATACACATTATATGCCCCCACAGTGCCAGATACACATTATATGCCCCCAGCAGTGCCAGATACACATATGCCTCAACAGTTCCAGATACACATTATATGCCCTCACAGTGCCAGATACACAATATATGCCCGCACAGTGCCAGATACACATTATATGCCCCGACAGTGCTAGATACACTTTAAATGCCCCCAGCAGTGCCGGATACATTTTATATGCCCCCACAGTGCCGGAAACACTTTATATGCCCCCACAGTGCCAGATACACTTTATATGCCCCCACAGTGCCAGATACACTTTATATGCCCCCACAGTGCCAGATACACATTATATGCCCCTGCCGTGCCAGATACACATTATATGCCCCTACCGTGCCAGTTGTACATTATATACCCCCACAGTGCCACATACACATTATATGCCCCTACCATGCCAGATACACATTATATGCCCCTACCGTGCCAGATACACAGTATATGCCTCAACAGTTCCAGATACACTTTATATTCCCCCACAGTCAGAGCCGGCCCTAACCAATATGATGCCCTAGGCAAGATTTTGGCTGGTTCCCCCTAGCACCACTACTAGTTCCACCTCTAAACCTGCACCCCTTTCCCAGCAACATCACCCCTCACCCATAGCAGTCCTCATTTTGGTGTTCCTACCCCCTGTATTTTCAATAGGAACAGTGCGCACATTCGGCGCACAGCCCAAAAAGGGGTGAGTTCTTGCTGGGAGGGGGCATGGCCACACAATGGTAACCCCAATTCAAATAACGCCACATATCATGTGATAGTGCTTTAATACATCATGCAGCAGGAGATGCCTGGTGTGAGTCAGCTGGCAGCTCTGCTAACGTTGGGCGCCTTTTTTGATAAAAATGCATCTTATTTGCATTACCATATGGCTAGAATGCACAAGCAGCTTCTGCTGATTAAAATGATATGCGGCATGCCTATATTCTGTGTGCGACTGCCGCTGTATCTGCATACGAAATGCTATGTTACAGTGATTGCCAGGAATACACTGCAACGTAGCATTTCGTATGCAGATACAGCCGCAGTCACACACAGAATATAAGCATGCCGCATATCATTTTAATCAGCAGAAGCTGCTTGTGCCTATTTGCCTAGTTTGCCTATGCCTAGGGTCGGCTCTGCCCACAGTGCCAGATACACTTTATATGCCCCCACCGTGCCACATACTGTAAAATGCACCCACAATGCCAGATACACATATGCCCCCACATTGTCAGATACATGTGTCCCCACAGTGCCAGATACACATAATATGCCCCCACATTTAGATACATGTGCCACCCACAGTGCCAGATACACGTGCCCCCAGAGTGCTATATACATGTGCCCACAACATTGCCAGATACAAGTGCCCACCACAGTGCCAGATACACGTGTCCTGAGAGTGCCAAATACGCTTGCCCCCAGAGTGCCCGATACATTTACTCCCAGAGTGCCAGATACACATGCCCCCGCGTGTCACTGTGTGTTTGGCAACGGCCGCGGCGTGCCGTGTGTGGGAGGGAAGGGTCAGCACACCCTTTAAGAGTGGCGCACTGCGCGGCCACTCTATTGGAACATGCCTGGAGCCGGCCCTGATACAAGTCATCTCCATGACTATTAATTTGACACGGAGAAACTTCTCATTTATTACTGATAGGGATATTTTTATGCTATAATGTGCAAAGTAAATTAACTGAAACTTTCAGGCGTCTTTTATAGTATATGACACTCTGAATAACATACAAGCTGCTTTATATCATTTCCAAATACACACATTTTGGATGGTGAAAGAATGGACAAGTACTGTATTTAATATGAGTAATTCACAAAAGTTATTATAGAATTAGCAGGAGCATAGCTAGACCTAAGGGTGCCCCACTGTAGAGTACTGTATTTAGTGAAGGCCAGGCGTTCGCCAGTGGCAGCCATCACCCCCAGCCAGGGTCTCATCTAGAGAAGTGGAGACCCGTGTGCCGACTCCCTCATGATCTGTGACTTTGTACATTTGTAAAACCAGTACGCAGTGTCGGACTGGGACATGAAGGGCCCACCGGGGGAATGCAGTGATAGGGGCCCATACTTAGGGGTGTGGCCAGCTTACAAAGGGGGTGTGGCCAGCCTCCACAGAGGCTTGAAATACACAATAGTCTAGTGCAGTGTAATGCAACATATCTACTATGTATAATACAAGTGCACAGTCTGGAACCTGATCCCTAGAGGAAGGAGTGGGCCCTCAGGCAGTGGGGCCTACCGGTGGTTTCCCTGGTACCCCTGTGGGCCAATCAGACCCTGTCTGTATGGTTAAAGTGGCAGCCCAGCGTCTCTCGTATACTGATTCGCTGATTCTGCAATGCGAACAAGAAGCAAACTTTAAAGAAAAGTACAATACTCTGCACCTCTCCGAGCGCTTCAGTCCAGCCCCATATGGCGTACAGATGCTTCTGTAAGTGTATGAGGACACTTCTGTACAGATCAAATCTAACAGATTCCTAGAAACAGAGCCGACCATAGCTATAGGCAAACTAGGCAATTGCCTAGGGCATTTGATATGCCTAGGGGCATCAGCAGCTTCTGCTGATTAAAATGATATGCGGCATGCCTATATTCTGTGTGTAGCATTTCATATGCAGATACAGCCACAGTCTCACACAGTATAAAGGCATGCTGTATATCATTTTAATCAGCAGAAGCTGCTTGTGCATCCTAGCCACATAACAATGCAAATAAGATGCATTTTCATTAAAAAATGTGCCCGACGTTAGCACTGAGGCAAGATTTATGAGGACACATCTGTATCCAAGCAGATGCAGAGGTCACAGTGTTAGCGGCAGTGTGAGTGCTGTGTCCATGTGAGTGGGTTGGTTGTGCAGTAGTGTTCGGAATATGTGTAAGGAGCATTTATGTGTGTCATGTAAAAATGCATTAATGTGCAACATATGTATAAGGGGCACTATGTGTGTCATTATGTGTATAAGGGCATTAATAATGTGTGGCATACAGTATGTGTAACAGGGTACTACTGTATTTGTCATTATGTATATAGGGGCACTAACAATGTGCAGCAAATGTGTAGGGAGCACTATGTGTGTAATTATGTGTATTAGGGCATTAATAATGTGCGGCATATGTGTAAGGGACATTATGTGTAAAAGGGCATTAATAAAGGTTGTCATAATGTGTAAGCACATTATGTTTAGAAAGACATTAATAATGTGTCTCATATGTGTTAGGGGCATTACTGTGTGGAATTATGTGTTTAAGGTGCTCTTCTATCTGGTGTTGCGTGTAGAAAGGGCACTACTGTGTCGTCTAATGTGAATAAAGAGCAATAGGGTGTAGTGTAATGTGAATAAGGAGCAATTCAGTGTGATGTAATGTGAATAAGGGGCTCTACTGTGAGGAGTAACGTTTATAAGGTAAAGTGATACTACTGTGGGATGTAATATTAATTATGGAAACTATCGCATGATCAAATGTGAATAAAGTGCAGTACTGTGTGGCGTATTTGGAATTGGGGTTACTATTGTGTGGCCATGCCCCTTGCCAGCAAAAACACACCCCTTTTTGGGCTGTGCGCCAAATGTGCGAACTGTTCCTATTTAAAATATAGGGGGTACAAACACCAAAATAAGGACTGTTATGGCTGAGGGGTGATGGTGCTGGGAAAGAAGTGCAAGGTCAGAGGCGGAACCAGGGGTGGTGCTAGGGGGCACCAGCCAAAATCTTGCCTAGGGCATCATATTGGTTAGGGCCGGCTCTGCCTAGAAAAATATTTGTAGGCAATTCAATTTGTGCAATACAACGCTCCGGGACATTACCACATATCTAAAGTGTCTGATCTGGTCTTGTACGTCTCTGTCCCTGTTACGGATACTAAAGTTGATAACTGCAGTTTGTCTTGGTTTCAGCACTCCTCCGGGGCTACTGATGTGCAGGTAATTGCCACTGCTAGAGCTGTATGCGGTGGCTGTCATGGTGGCGGAGGCTTGCTGGTCATCCGTTAATTTGGGATCTGTTGTTGTAACCTAGAAAGAAAGAAAAGTCAGATGTGAGATAGACATCCGAATCTAAGGATTAAAGAAATAAAATATGTTAACATTGGCCCTCATTCCGAGTTGATCGGTCGCAAGGCGAATTTAGCAGAGTTACACACGCTAAGCCGCCGCCTACTGGGAGTGAATCTTAGCTTCTTAAAATTGCGACCGATGTATTCGCAATATTGCGATTACTAACTACTTAGCAGTTTCAGAGTAGCTCCAGACTTACTCTGCCTGTGCGATCAGTTCAGTGCTTGTCGTTCCTGGTTGACGTCACAAACACACCCAGCGTTCGCCCAGGCACTCCCACCCTTTCTCCGGCCACTCCTGCGTTTTTTCCGGAAACGGTAGCGTTTTCAGCCACACGCCCCTGAAACGCTGTGTTTCCGCCCAGTAACACCCATTTCCTGTCAATCACATTACGATCGCCGGAGCGAAGAAAAAGCCGTGAGTAAAAATACTTTCTTCATAGTAAAGTTACTTGGCGCAGTCGCAGTGCGAACTTTGCGCATGCGTACTAAGCGGATTTTCACTGCGATGCGATGAAAAAGAACGAGCGAACAACTCGGAATGAGGGCCATTGTACAGTAAGTAGCTGAACACAAACGTAGCAGGGTGTGAAGATCTACAGTAACTACATAGACAGTCATTAGGTCGACCCCTTATGGTTGACATGTCTAAAGGTTGACATGGAAAAGGTATACGGTAGAAAACGCTGATGGTACAAAGGGTGACGGGATCAAAAGGTTGACAAGGAAATGGTCAACACAAAAAAGATCAACATACGTTTTTTCCACTTTTAGGGGTCATTTTGTATGTTTCATCTTCTGTCACAATCACTGTAAACGTGTACCCTCGTGGGCTCACTCGCCACGCTGCAGACAAGGTGGCTCACTGCGCTCTGCACAGGTTACTATTCCCAATCATAGTCCCTGTGAACAGTGGTGCCGAGAGAGGGGGGGGAGAGGGTACAAATTATCCGGGCCCAGGTCTGATGGAGGGGTCCACTGAGGGTCCAGTAAGGGCCTGGGCCCCCTCCCTCTTACCTAGCAGGAACAGCTGCAGCTCTTTTCTTCAGCCCAGCACACGCTGCTCTGTACTGGGCTGCAGTGTCGCCATGGAGGTGCCTAAAATACTATTTTTTTCAGTATTTTTTTCTAAGGGTACATGACCACACCTCCTGTGATTAGGCCACGTCCCTTGAAAAGTACCTGGGCCCATCCCGGCTTTCGACTGCCCTGCCTGTGAATAGTAAACAAAGCTAAAGTTGTAAAATATGTGAAAACCCAAAATAACTTGTGTCGACCACAGGTGTATTGACCATTTTCAATTTGACCTATTGACCATGTTGACACTTTGTACTTGCTGACCTTAAGCACTGTCTAAATTTTACCTAATGTATGTCAACCATATGGTGTTGACCTATTGACTATCTAGACACCGTCTATCTATACTTTGGAACCCAATGTTACACATTATCTTATCACCAATGTGTCCTCTTACCCACATCTTTACCATTAATACCCCGACTCCCTTCTGTGCAGCCTAACATTAACAGCTCCTGTGCCACAGCCTAACACTAACCCCCCAAGGTGGCGGCTAAACTAACCCCCTCCCAGCCCTAAACCTAAAATGCGTTGTGCTCACTATGGTCGCTATGCCAGCTGTTGGGATGCTGGTATCGATCTCCTGACCCTTTCTGGATTCCAGCGTTGGGATTTTGATGGGTGTCGGGGTTCCAGCGTCGGTATACTGACTACCGGTTCCCGACAGCTGACATACTGTATTGACTGCATCCCATGTTAAGCTGTGTGATAATTATGTTGTTAATACATACCAATAAATTATTGGTAATAATAAAGTATTACAGTGCTAATGAGGAAAGTGCAGTGGGATGTGTTAGAAAATGTCAATATTCAGAATGCTGACATTGGACGTTATATCGACATGTGAAATGCTGACATTCACAGTATCGACATTTCTAAAACACAAGGATTTTGGTGCATTTAAGCATTAAGGCTGCCCTTACCAAAACCCTAACTGCAGCCTAACCGATACCCTAACTGCAGCCTAACCGATACCCTAACTGTAGCCTAACTGTAACCTTAACTGCAGCCTAACCGAAACCCTAACTGCAGCCTAACCAAAACCCTAACTGCAGCCTAACTGTAACCCTAACTGCAGCCTAACCAAAACCCTCACTGCAGCCTAACTGTAACCCTAACTGCAGCCTAACCAAAACCCTAACTGCAGCCTAACCAAAACCCTAACTGCAGCCTAACCGATACCCTAACTGCAGCCTAACCGATACCCTAACTGCAGCCTAACCGAAACCCTAACTGCAGCCTAATCATTACCCTGACTGCAGCCTAAGCGAAACCCTAACTGCAGCCTAATCATTACCCTAACTGCAGCCTAACCGAAACCCTAACTGTAGCCTAACTGAAACCCTAACTGCAGCCTAACTGAAACCCTAACTGCAGCCTAACCGAAACCCTAACTGCAGCCTAATCATTACCCTGACTGCAGCCTAAGCGAAACCCTAACTGCAGCCTAATCATTACCCTAACTGCAGCCTAACCGATACCCTAACTGCAGCCTAACCGATACCCTAACTGCAGCCTAACCGAAACCCTAACTGCAGCCTAATCATTACCCTGACTGCAGCCTAAGCGAAACCCTAACTGCAGCCTAATCATTACCCTAACTGCAGCCTAACCGAAACCCTAACTGTAGCCTAACTGAAACCCTAACTGCAGCCTAACTGAAACCCTAACTGCAGCCTAACCGAAACCCTAACTGCAGCCTAATCATTACCCTGACTGCAGCCTAACCGAAACCCTAACTGCAGCCTAATCATTACCCTGACTGCAGCCTAACCAAAACCCTCACTGCAGCCTAACTGAAACCCTAACTGCAGCCTAACCATAACCCTAACTGCAGCCTAACCGATACCCTAACTGCAGCCTAACCGATACCCTAACTGTAGCCTAACTGTAACCTTAACTGCAGCCTAACCGAAACCCTAACTGCAGCCTAATCATTACCCTGACTGCAGCCTAACCGAAACCCTAACTGCAGCCTAATCATTACCCTAACTGCAGCCTAACCGAAACCCTAACTGCAGCCTAATCATTACCCTGACTGCAGCCTAACCGAAACCCTAACTGCAGCCTAATCATTACCCTAACTGCAGCCTAACCGAAACCCTAACTGTAGCCTAACTGAAACCCTAACTGCAGCCTAACCATAACCCTAACTGCAGCCTAACCGAAACCCTAACTGCAGCCTAATCATTACCCTGACTGCAGCCTAACCAAAACCCTCACTGCAGCCTAACTGAAACCCTAACTGCAGCCTAACCATAACCCTAACTGCAGCCTAACCGATACCCTAACTGCAGCCTAACCGATACCCTAACTGTAGCCTAACTGTAACCTTAACTGCAGCCTAACCGAAACCCTAACTGCAGCCTAATCATTACCCTGACTGCAGCCTAACCGAAACCCTAACTGCAGCCTAATCATTACCCTAACTGCAGCCTAACCGAAACCCTAACTGCAGCCTAATCATTACCCTGACTGCAGCCTAACCGAAACCCTAACTGCAGCCTAATCATTACCCTAACTGCAGCCTAACCGAAACCCTAACTGTAGCCTAACTGAAACCCTAACTGCAGCCTAACCATAACCCTAACTGCAGCCTAACCGAAACCCTAACTGCAGCCTAATCATTACCCTGACTGCAGCCTAACCAAAACCCTCACTGCAGCCTAACTGAAACCCTAACTGCAGCCTAACCATAACCCTAACTGCAGCCTAACCGAAACCCTAACTGCAGCCTAACCGTAACCCTAACTGTAGTCTAACCAAAACCCTGTCAGGCTCCGGAGCCTTACCTCCGGCGTGTGCTCCGGCGGGTTGGCGCAGCTGCGGCGGCATGGAGCTGCTGGCGGCAGGTCCTTCTGGACGGATGTGCGGCTGCCAATGGCCGGGGGCTGAGGGTCTGGAGACCCGGGCGCTGCGGCGGGGATCGCTGCGGGAAGGTCCTCTAATGGTGACGCAATATAGTACAGAAACTGGCTAAAGCTGTGTGCTAACAGCTAAGTATGTCTCCTGTGCTGGGGGCAGCCATGTTGGAGACCAGAGTATTACCAATGAAGTTTCCAATCTGTGTCCAGCCAATCCTGCGTGTTCTCCCCTTACAAAAGGGGGCTGGCTCAAAGGGAGAGTGCCAGTGCTTCATGTTACCTCCTTGTGAAAGGTTCTCCAGCTCTGTGCTCCAAGGTTACTTTGGTTCCCTGGTCCTGGTTGCTCTCATCCATCGGTTACCGAAACGCTGCTACAGTCCTGGTGTCTAGGTCCGTTGCCACTCGTGGAAGCGCTCACGGGGTCCCAGGTCGTAGAGGAGCTCCAGGTGCTAATGGCGGTTCCCGCAGACGTCTGCATTTCTTCAAAGTCCAAGTTCTTCAGCCTCGTCTTTCAATCACAAACCATAGTCCTCATTTCTTCAAAGTCCAAGTTCTTCAGCCTCGTCTTAAAATTACAAACCACAGTCTTCATTTCTTCAAAGTCCAAGTTCTTTAGCCTTGTCTTTTAATCATAAAACACAGTCTTCAGTTTTTCTATACCGGAGTTCTTCAGCTTCACTCTTCAAGTCATTTAACCATAGACTCTAATTCTTCCAGTTTTTTGTATTTCTCCAATATTCGTGTATAGCCTGATTATTCATTAAAACTACAGTTATCTGTCTACGAAGTCCTCCTTTTCTTTACACCCTTCGGCCAACGTTAACACTTAGTTAGGCTTCCACCCCATGAGCAGGAATTATATTCAGCCACATTGTTTACTCTCCTCACAGGTAGCTGTCCCTTCAGCCAAAACTCGGTTGTCGGAACCCCAACTTATGCCGAGCGTGACAAACCCTAACTGCAGCCTAACCGTAACCCTAACTGCAACCTAACCAAAACCCTAACTGCAGCCTAACCTTAACACTAGCATGAGCTGTCGACATTCTGCATTTACTAACAGCGCATGTTAGTAAATGTGTGTTTTATCATACCTTAACAGCAAAAGTGTGGTAGGGCATGCTGGGATGTGTAGTTTTACAGCAGCTGGAGGGCCACAGGTTGAAACCCATGATTTACACTATGGTCAATTGATGCATTTAATGTATATTATTTAGGTACTACCTATGGTTCAACACACTGCGCTGTGTCTACTTTCTGATGTACTTTGTTTACGGGTGACTATACCATGTAGACTGGCAGCATTGCATTGATTCTGTCACTAGATACCACCTACCAGTGGCACTTTAAAAGAGGAGGGGGCCTGTGTGATGACTCTGCGTGGGCCCCCTCCTCTATGTAGCACCACAGAGACTCTGCACATGTGCACGACTCTGGAAAAATGGCGTCCGCCATGTTCTCGGAGACAAATCTCTACTGCACATTTGTGAATCACCGGGAAAATGGCCGCCGCCCCATTTTCTGAGAGACTTCTCCTGCAGCAGCAGTGCCAACGTGGGATTCTGGAGAGGTAAGTGACTTAAGATGGGGGCTGGTTGTGCAGGGTGGGCCCCTCTGGACCCAGGGGCCCGTGTGCACTGCACACAATGTACCCATTATAGAAAAACCTATACCACCTACATATTGTTTATTGAGTCATTACTTAGACTCTACTGTATGTTTTCCCCCTACGCACCTGGATTGTGCTCTCTGCAGCTCCTAAGTTTTGCCCCTTCCATTTGACATTGTCATCTCTGCATTACACCAGTCTCAAACAAGACCCAAAGACAAAACAATATGTATTACCGTTATTTTTCGCGAGCTTATATCCGAGGCGGTATTGACAATAAGCCTAACTGTTCCATCATTCTGAGTTGACCCTTTCACTGCCCCTGATTCAGTCATCACAGGGACACTCTCTGCCGGAGACCCATCAGGATTAGTGACAAACACCTAAAGTAGGAAAGAGAAATGGAGATATTTGTTTTTATTTTTACACATATGCAGCTGGCTATGAAATTATACAAAAAAAGGGGGTAATTTCCAAGTTGATCGCAGCAGGAATTTGGTTAGCAGTTGGGCAAAACCATGTGCACTGCAGGGGGGGGCAGATATAACATGTGCAGAGAGAGTTAGATTTGGGTGGGGTGTATTCAAACTGAAATCTAAATTGCAGTGTAAAAATAAAGCATCCAGTATTTACCCTGCACAGAAACAAAATAACCCACCCAAATCTAACTCTCTCTGCACATGTTATATCTGCCTCCCCTGCAGTGTACATGGTTTTGCCCAACTGCTAAAAAATTTCCTGCTGCGATCAGCTTGGAATTACCCCCAAAAAACGGGGAAAAAACACCTCACCAAACTAGCGCTAATTGATAAAGAAAGTCAGACCTCAGCAGCTGCTTATAATACAACCCTGTGTGGTTTATATTTAAAAATTCTACCCAAACTAAAATAAAATAAGCACTGATTTGAGGTTCGATAAAAAGTCAAATGGCTCCAAGTGTATCTAAAAGTGCAATATAAAGTATTTCACATGGATAAAATTGCCAGTTTGTGAAATGCAACACTGTTGCAAAAGGATCATATAGTTGCCATGGGCAACTTCTCCACTGGCTCACTTCTCCACACTTTTCACTGCTTCAGGAATAGCCCCATATATATCAGCTGACTATAAACTGCCAGGTGTTGGGTTGTTACTGAATGAATTCATATTCTACCTCATCTTTCTGTGATCTCCCTTCCTGCAGTTTCAGAATGGTATTTTGCTGCAAGTAACATTATTATAAGTTTCCTTTATGATACTGTTGCAACAGTGTCCCACCCCAGTTCTTATGATGTACCATTATAGTGCCCTCCACATAACATTGATCAGATCAGACTATGATACTTTACTGTGCCTTCCAGTTTATATTGTGCCACATTACAGTGCCCCCTTACCATTATAACATGCCCTACACACTTCTATCACTGACAATGTAATGTCACACAAGTCAGGTTGGCCAATGGATTAGACCCAATTGCTTAGCAGGCAGATCTGGGAAATTGGCAAACAACTTGATAACCTGGGTCCAGGCCCCCTAAGCCTCTGGGCCCCATAGCAGTGGCACCCCTTGGACCCACTATAGTTAAGCCCAGGTACTAAAGGTATCACTATCGCTTCAAACTTATGTGGCCCTTGTTTAGTTTAAAGGGGCTCCTGTACACAACCTTCTCATAACAAGGCATGGGCATCTGTACCAAATGATGAGGCATGTGATCTATGCAGAACAGGTCATAGTAAAGACAATTACCATAAAGTCAAAGGGCATTCCGGGCTGGAAGTATTTGGAGGTTTTTGTGAAGAGGATTTTATATGGAGAGGACACAATATAAATATCATCCAGCTCAGCTTCCAACAAATCGCTGCCTGCAAGAGAGAGACAAAATGTTACTCTGCCAAACCACATATAAGGCGAGACGTAATAGCGTCCAAGATTGCCGGAGGAGCAGGATGCCGAACGATCATGGAGGTTTTTTTTTTTAAAGCGGCAATCATTTAAAAACCATGCCTTGTAAATTACTACCACTTTTAAAAAAAACGTCCAATATTGACAGGCATCCTGGACCTCCAGCAATTGTGGACGCTATTACGTCTGCTTAAAGGGCTTTTAATGTGCAGCTTTGTATGCATCCACATCTAGTTAATTTTAGCAAATTGCGCAATCGCTGCAGCTAATATACACATCATTGAGTATCTTCTGCGGTCTCATTTCATACATGAAGTTCTGTAGGTTTTGTGGTTGTCAATTGTGCATATGCAGGGAAGAGAACTATCTTGTTGGTGCCACATACGTGTAGCCAGGCTTGCACCCTAATCTGAATAATTTTCTAGCCTTACCTGTGTCAGTGATGACAGTGACAGTCAGATACAGCCGCCATTCCAGCATGTCTACTTCCTCCTGGAAGTACTTCACAAGGTCTTTCCTTTCCAAAGTAGCAGAGCCTGTACCGTAAGATATCTGGTTGTATACAAATATGAATTAGATCCTAACAAAAAAAAGGTCAAGTTGTCCATAAATACAGCTATTTGGATAGTAAATGTGATCATTTTAACTTAAGCCGGACACAGGTTGCCGAGCCCGTGCCTTATACAGGGGTTAAATCATGGTCAGATGTAGACTGGTGTTGGAACGAATTGGGTAAGGCAATGACAATTTTTCTGAATAAGTGCGGTCATTGACAAATCATAGGGTGAGAGGGTTGGTATTAGGATCCCGGCAGTTTGGATGCCGGCGGTCAGAATACCAACAGCGGCATCCCAATGCACAGGATCCCGACATCTTGGAGGTAACTATGCTAACCCTCCCCTTCTACCCCCTAACCATCCCTTCCTGCAACCTAACCCTAACCTTCCTCCCCCGACGCAGCCTAATCCTAACCCTCCACCCGCAGGCTAAATCTATCAACCCCCCCTCTCCTGCAGCATTTTCCAAAGGAGCCCCTTCCGTTCGAGATGTCAGTAGTCAACATTCCGACGCTGGCATTTTAAGCCATTTCGGAATCCCAGCATCGACATTACAACCAGTGGTATTCCAAGTGGTGGCATCTCAAATGCCTGTTTGATGACAGGATCCCGGATGGGGATGCATTAAGCCTTGGAGATTGATAAAGTGGAGAGAGCTAAAGTACCAGCCAATCAGCTCCTAACTGCCATGTTACAGGCTGTGCTTGAGAAATGACGAGCTGATTGGTTGACACTTTATCACTTTCTACTTTATCACTCTCTAAGGTTTAGTACATCTGTAGCGCAGTACCATCATGTGTTATGGCCGCTATGCCCAAGAATCATGCCAACAAACCTGTAACAAAGCCAGGGTTGGACTTGCTGAGAGGGGTACAAGGGAAGCCAACACAAGAATGGAGATCACACAGCTCATACATTTAGAGAGTGAGAAAATCTCACAGCAATGAGTAAAACAAAAAATAACACAGAAGGAGTCGTGACTAAAAGCATTATGGAGTATTTGTGTAGTAGAAAATAGATACATTCACTGGAGATATCAAACTAGCAACGAAGATTTTATTACCTCCGTCAGTCGTAGAGTATCTGGAAGACTTTTCTTTTCATTCTCTCGCTTAACTCCAAACAGTGTAAAAGCCTTACCAGTCACTGGCTTCCCATACAGATAACTGATAAAACAAAATAACTAGGAAAACAGCAAACACTAGACGTACATTGTACTGTACACTGTAACTATGATGACTGTAACTGGCCACTTCTGTTAAATAACTCACTGACCATTAGTACACACAGACTCCGCCTGTACATACAGTATATCACTGATCACAAGTACACACAGACACCTACTGTACATGCAGTATATATATAACTGATCACGAGTAAATACAGAGACATCCTGTACATATATCACTAATCACCATTACATAGACACCTCCTGTACATATATCACTAATCACTTGTACACACAGATACCTCCTGTACATAGATCACTAGTACACATAGCCATCTCCTGTACATAAATCACTGATCACTAGTACACATAGACATCTCCTGTACATATATCACTTATCACTAGTACACTCAGACACCTCCTGTACATATATCACTGATCACTAGTACACATAGACATCTCCTGTACATATATCACTGATCACTAGCACACACAGACACCTCCTGTACATATATCACTGATCACTAGTACACTCAGACACCTCCTGTACATATATCACTGATCACTAGTGTACATAGACACCTCTTGTACATATATCACTGATCACTAGTACACACAGACACCTCCTGTACATATATCACTGATCACTAGTACACACAGACACCTCCTGTACATATATCACTGATCAATAGTACACACAGACATCCTGTACATATATCACTGATCACTAGTACACACAGACACCTCCTGTATATATATCACTGATCACTAGTATACATAGACACCTCTTGTGCATGTATCACTGATCACTAGTACACACAGACATCCTGTACATATATCACTGATCACTAGAGAACACAGACACCTCCTGTACATATATCACTGATCACTAGTACACACAGACATCCTGTACATAACATATATCACTGATCACTAGAGAACACAGACACCTCCTGTATATATATCACTGATCACTAGTATACATAGACACCTCTTGTGCATGTATCACTGATCACTAGTACACACAGACATCCTGTACATATATCACTGATCACTAGTACACACAGACACCTCCTGTACATATATCACTAGTACACATAGACATCTCCTGTATATATATATATATATATATATATATATATCTCACTGATCACTAGTACACACAGACATTTCCTGTACATATATCACTGATCACTAGTACACACAGACGGGTTCACTACGGCCGGCCGGCGGTAGGGCTCCCGGCGACCAGCATACCGGCGCCGGGAGCCCGACCGCTGGCTTACCGACAGTGTGGCGAGCGCAAATGAGCCCCTTGCGGGCTCGCTGCGCTCGCCACGCTACGGACACGGTGGCGCGCTACGCGCGCCACACTATATTATTCTTCTTCTATGGGGGTCGTGGACCCCCACGAGGGAAAATAAGTGTCGGTATGCCGGCTGTCGGGCTCCCAGTGCCGGTATACTGAGCGCCGGGAGCCCGACCGCCGGCATACAGAAGACCACACCACACAGACACCTCCCGTACATCTATCACTGATCACTAGATCACACTGACACCTCCTGTACATATATCACTGATCACTAGTACACACAGACACCTCCTGTACATATATCACTGATCACTAGTACACACAGACACCTCCTGTACATATATCACTGATCACTAGGACACACAGACACCTCCTGTACATATATCACTGATCACTAGGACACACAGACACCTCCTGTACATATATCACTGATCACTAGAGCACAGAGACACCTCCTGTACATATATCACTGATCACTAGTACACACAGTCACCTCCTGTACATATATCACTGATCACTAGTACACACAGACATCTCCTGTACATATATCACTGATCTCTAGTACACACAGACACCTCCTGTACATATATCACTAATTACTACTAGTACACATAGACACCTACTGTACATATATCACTGATCACTAGATCACACAGACACCTCCTGTACATATATCACTGATCACTAGTACACACAGACATCTCCTGTACATATATCACTGATCACTAGTACACATAGACATCTCCTGTACATATATCACTGATCACTAGCACACACAGACACCTCCTGTACATATATCACTAATCACTAGTACACACAGACACCTCCTGTATATATATCACTGATCACTAGTATACATAGACACCTCCTGTACATATATCACTGATCACTAGTACACATAAACATCTCCTGTACATATATGACTGATCACTAGTACACACAGACACCTCCTGTATATATATCACTGATCACTAGTATACATAGACACCTCTTGTGCATGTATCACTGATCACTAGTACACACAGACATCCTGTACATATATCACTGATCACTAGAGAACACAGACACCTCCTGTACATATATCACTGATCACTAGTACACACAGACATCCTGTACATATATCACTGATCACTAGAGAACACAGACACATCCTGTACATATATCACTGATTACTAGTACACACAGACACCTCCTGTACATATATCACTGATCACTAGAGCACAGAGATACCTCCTGTACATATATCACTGATCACTAGAGCACAGAGATACCTCCTGTACATATATCACTGATCACTAGTACACACAGACACCTCCTGTACATATATCACTGATCACTAGAGCACAGAGATACCTCCTGTACATATATCACTGATCACTAGTACACACAGACACCTCCTGTACATATATATCACTGATCACTAGGACACACAGACACATCCTGTACATATATTACTGATCAATAGGACACACAGACACCTCCTGTACATATATCACTGATCACTAGTACACACAGACACCTCCTGTACATATATCACTGATCACTAGTACACATAGACATCTCCTGTACATATATCACTGATCACTAGCACACACAGACACCTCCTGTACATATATCACTAATCACTAGTACACACAGACATCCTGTACATATATCACTGATCACTAGAGAACACAGACACATCCTGTACATATATCACTGATTACTAGTACACACAGACACCTCCTGTACATATATCACTGATCACTAGAGCACAGAGATACCTCCTGTACATATATCACTGATCACTAGAGCACAGAGATACCTCCTGTACATATATCACTGATCACTAGTACACACAGACACCTCCTGTACATATATCACTGATCACTAGAGCACAGAGATACCTCCTGTACATAATATATCACTGATCACTAGTACACACAGACATCTCCTGTACATATATCACTGATCTCTAGTACACACAGACACCTCCTGTACATATATATCACTGATCACTAGGACACACAGACACATCCTGTACATATATTACTGATCAATAGGACACACAGACACCTCCTGTACATATATCACTGATCACTAGTACACACAGACACCTCCTGTACATATATCACTAATCACTAGTACACACAGACACCTCCTGTACATATATCACTGATCACTAGATCACACAGACACCTCCTGTACATATATCACTGATCACTAGGACACACAGACACCTCCTGTATATATATCACTGATCACTAGGACACACAGACACCTCCTGTACATATATCACTAATCACTAGTACACACAGACACCTCCTGTACATATATCACTGATCACTAGGACACACAGACACCTCCTGTACATATATCACTGATCATTAGATCACACAGACACCTCCTGTACATCTTTCACTGATCACTAGATCACACATACACCTTCTGTACATATATCACTGATCACTAGATCACACATACACCTCCTGTACATATATCACTGATCACCAGAACATACAGACACCTCCTGTACATATATCACTGATCACTAGAACACACTGACACCTTCTGTATATATATCACTGATGACTAGTACACACAGACACCTCCTGTACATATATCACTGATCACTAGAACACACATACACCTTCTGTATATATATCACTGATCACCAGAACATACAGACACCTCCTGTACATATATCACTGATCACTAGTACACACAGACACCTCCTGTACATATATCACTGATCACTAGAACATACAGACACCTCCTGTACATATATCACTGATCACTAGAACATACAGACATCTCCTGTACATATATCACTGATCACTAGTACACACAGACACCTCCTGTACATATATCACTGATCACTAGTACACACAGACATCTCCTGTACATATATCACTGATCACTAGAACACACATACACCTCCTGTACATATATCACTGATCACTAGAACACACATACACCTCCTGTACATATATCACTGATCACTAGTACACACATACACCTCCTGTACATATGTCACTGATCACTAGAACACACAGACACCTCCTGTACATATATCACTGATCACTAGAACACACATACACCTCCTGTACATATATCACTGATCACTAGTACACACATACACCTCCTGTACATATATCACTGATCACTAGAACACACATACACCTCCTGTACATATATCACTGATCACTAGAACATACAGACACCTCCTGTACATATATCACTGATCACTAGTATACACAGACACCTCCTGTACATATATCACTGATCTCTAGTACACACAGACACCTCCTGTACATATATTACTGATCACTAGGACACACAGACACCTCCTGTACATATATCACTAATCACTAGTACACACAGACACCTCCTGTACATATATCACTGATCACTAGATCACACAGACACCTCCTGTACATATATCACTGATCACTAGTACACACAGACACCTCCTGTACATATATCACTGATCACTAGTAGAGATGAGCGGGTTCGGTTTCTTTGAATCCGAACCCGCACGAACTTCACTTTTTTTTCCACGGGTCCGAGCGACTCGGATCTTCCCGCCTTGCTCGGTTAACCCGAGCGCGCCCGAACGTCATCATGACGCTGTCGGATTCTCGCGAGGCTCGGATTCTATCGCGAGACTCGGATTCTATATAAGGAGCCGCGCGTCGCCGCCATTTTCACTCGTGCATTGAGATTGATAGGGAGAGGACGTGTCTGGCGTCCTCTCCATTAGAATAGAGATAGATAGATTAGATAGAGAGAGATTGTGCAGAGTCGCAGACAGAGTTAGTTTACCACAGTCAGTGACCAGTGCAGTTGCTAGTTAACTTTTATTTAATATAATATATCCGTTCACTTCTCTCTGCTATATCCGTTCTCTGCCTGAAAAAAAAAACGATACACAGCACAGTCAGTCACACAGTGTGACTCAGTCTGTGTGCACTCAGCTCAGCCCAGTGTGCTGCACAGTCATCAATGTATAAATTAAAAGCTTATAATTAATTGTGGGGGAGACTGGGGAGCACTGCAGGTTGTTAGCAGGAGCCAGGAGTACAATTATATTAATTAACAGTGCACACTTTTGCTGCAGGAGTGGTGACCAGTGCCTGACCACCAGTATAGTATTGTTGTATACTACTAATATCTCTTTAAATATCAACCAGTCTATATTAGCAGCAGACACAGTACAGTGCGGTAGTTCACGGCTGTGGCTACCTCTGTGTCGGCACACGGCAGGCAGTCCGTCCGACCAGAATTGTATTATTTATTATTATATACCTACCACCTAACCGTGGTTTTTTTTTCATTCTTTATACCGTCATAGTGTCATCCTAATTGTTACGAGTATACTACTATCTCTTTATCAACCAGTGTACAGTGCGGTAGTTCACGGCTGTGGCTACCTCTGTGTCGGCACACGGCAGGCAGTCCGTCCGACCAGAATTGTATTATTTATTATTATATACCTACCACCTAACCGTGGTTTTTTTTTCATTCTTTATACCGTCATAGTGTCATCCTAATTGTTACGAGTATACTACTATCTCTTTATCAACCAGTGTACAGTGCGGTAGTTCACGGCTGTGGCTACCTCTGTGTCGGCACACGGCAGGCAGTCCGTCCGACCAGAATTGTATTATTTATTATTATATACCTACCACCTAACCGTGGTTTTTTTTTCATTCTTTATACCGTCATAGTGTCATCCTAATTGTTACGAGTATACTACTATCTCTTTATCAACCAGTGTACAGTGCGGTAGTTCACGGCTGTGGCTACCTCTGTGTCGGCACACGGCAGGCAGTCCGTCCGACCAGAATTGTATTATTTATTATTATATACCTACCACCTAACCGTGGTTTTTTTTTCATTCTTTATACCGTCATAGTGTCATCCTAATTGTTACGAGTATACTACTATCTCTTTATCAACCAGTGTACAGTGCGGTAGTTCACGGCTGTGGCTACCTCTGTGTCGGCACACGGCAGGCAGTCCGTCCGACCAGAATTGTATTATTTATTATTATATACCTACCACCTAACCGTGGTTTTTTTTTCATTCTTTATACCGTCATAGTGTCATCCTAATTGTTACGAGTATACTACTATCTCTTTATCAACCAGTGTACAGTGCGGTAGTTCACGGCTGTGGCTACCTCTGTGTCGGCACACGGCAGGCAGTCCGTCCGACCAGAATTGTATTATTTATTATTATATACCTACCACCTAACCGTGGTTTTTTTTTCATTCTTTATACCGTCATAGTGTCATCCTAATTGTTACGAGTATACTACTATCTCTTTATCAACCAGTGTACAGTGCGGTAGTTCACGGCTGTGGCTACCTCTGTGTCGGCAGTCGGCAGGCAGTCCGTCCATCCATAATTGTATTATTATTATAATATATACCACCTAACCGTGGTTTTTTTTTCATTCTTTATACCGTCATAGTGTCATACTAGTTGTTACGAGTATACTACTATCTCTTTATCAACCAGTGTACAGTGCGGTAGTTCACGGCTGTGGCTACCTCTGTGTCGGCAGTCGGCAGGCAGTCCGTCCATCCATAATTGTATTATTATTATAATATATACCACCTAACTGTGGTTTTTTTTGCATTCTTTATACCGTCGTCATAGTGTCATACTAGTTGTTACGAGTATACTACTATCTCTTTATCAACCAGTGTACAGTGCGGTAGTTCACGGCTGTGGCTACCTCTGTGTCGGCAGTCGGCAGGCAGTCCGTCCATCCATAATTGTATTATTATTATAATATATACCACCTAACCGTGGTTTTTTTTTCATTCTTTATACCGTCGTCATAGTGTCATACTAGTTGTTACGAGTATACTACTATCTCTTTATCAACCAGTGTACAGTGCGGTAGTTCACGGCTGTGGCTACCTCTGTGTCGGCAGTCGGCAGGCAGTCCGTCCATCCATAATTGTATTATAATATATACCACCTAACCGTGGTTTTTTTTTCATTCTTTATACCGTCATAGTGTCATACTAGTTGTTACGAGTATACTACTATCTCTTTATCAACCAGTGTACAGTGCGGTAGTTCACGGCTGTGGCTACCTCTGTGTCGGCAGTCGGCAGGCAGTCCGTCCATCCATAATTGTATTATAATATATACCACCTAACCGTGGTTTTTTTTTCATTCTTTATACCGTCATAGTCAGTCATACTAGTTGTTACGAGTATACTACTATCTCTTTATCAACCAGTGTACAGTGCGGTAGTTCACGGCTGTGGCTACCTCTGTGTCGGCACTCGGCAGCCCGTCCATAATTGTATATACCAGTGACCTAACCGTGGTTTTTTTTTCTTTCTTTATACATACATACTAGTTACGAGTATACTATCTCTTTATCAACCAGTCTATATATTAGCAGCAGACACAGTACAGTGCGGTAGTTCACGGCTGTGGCTACCTCTGTGTCGGCACTCGGCAGCCCGTCCATAATTGTATATACCACCTAACCGTGGTTTTTTTTTTCTTTCTTTATACATACATACTGCAGTGCCACTCCTAGATGGGCCCGGTGTTTGTGTCGGCCACTAGGGTCGCTAATCTTACTCACACAGTCAGCTACCTCATTGCGCCTCTTTTTTTCTTTGCGTCATGTGCTGTTTGGGGAGGGTTTTTTGGAAGGGCCATCCTGCGTGACACTGCAGTGCCACTCCTAGATGGGCCCGGTGTTTGTGTCGGCCACTAGGGTCGCTAATCTTACTCACACAGCTACCTCATTGCGCCTCTTTTTTTCTTTGCGTCATGTGCTGTTTGGGGAGGGTTTTTTGGAAGGGACATCCTGCGTGACACTGCAGTGCCACTCCTAGATGGGCCCGGTGTTTGTGTCGGCCACTAGGGTCGCTTATCTTACTCACACAGCGACCTCGGTGCAAATTTTAGGACTAAAAATAATATTGTGAGGTGTGAGGTATTCAGAATAGACTGAAAATGAGTGTAAATTATGGTTTTTGAGGTTAATAATACTTTGGGATCAAAATGACCCCCAAATTCTATGATTTAAGCTGTTTTTTAGTGTTTTTTGAAAAAAACACCCGAATCCAAAACACACCCGAATCCGACAAAAAAAATTCGGTGAGGTTTTGCCAAAACGCGTTCGAACCCAAAACACGGCCGCGGAACCGAACCCAAAACCAAAACACAAAACCCGAAAAATTTCAGGCGCTCATCTCTAATCACTAGTACACACAGACACCTCCTGTACATATATCACTGATCACTAGTACACACAGACACCTCCTGTACATATATCACTGATCACTAGGACACACAGACACCTCCTGTACATATATCACTGATCACTAGGACACACAGACACCTCCTGTACATATATCACTGATCACTAGTACACACAGACACCTCCTGTACATATATCACTGATCACTAGTACACACAGACACCTAATGTACATATATCACTGATCACTAGAACACACAGACACCTCCTGCACATATGTCACTGATCACTAGTACACACAGACACCTCCTGTACAGATACTGTGCCTAATTCGGATTTGTATACCGTCACAGATGGGTCACCTTCAATAGACTGAGGCATAATGCTGCTACTACTTAGCCCTTTGCCTGATCACTAGGACACACAGGCAGTTGTCTAGATTATACACTATTGCTGGTGAATAGAATACACATGTGTACTATACAGATCTAAAGAGAAATGCACATTTACTTACTTTGCATGGATATCCACTCTGAATTCTTGGTCTTTTAAGTAGAAAAATGTTTTTGCTGGTTTTAGCTTAATTTCAAAACTTGGCAGGACTGAAAAGGTGGAGATAGGAAACACAAATTCAGTGTAATACTTATTTCCCCTACAAGTAATGTTCTGTACAGTGGTGAAGTTATTGGAAAGGGGTCTAGAAACGCAAGGAAATCAGCGGACAGGGGCACCAGCGAGGAAGAGTAAAAGGGGCACAGCTGGGGAATATGATCGGTGCACCGGGATGAGTGTGTGATCCTGGTTTTCGGTATGCCGATGGTCACATGGACGACACCGGCATCCCAACAATAAGAATGTAGACAGGGAACAGGCTAATTATTTTACTCATCCGCATCTCCTTCTCTATCTCGGCTGGGCTGGTGGCTAGGGCTAAGATTTGGGGGGGTGGAGGGTGGCTAGGGATAACTTCTGGTGCCTATCCCTAAACACCTACCCCCCCTTCCCCCCTAAGCCTAACAGTGACCCTGTTACTTTCAGGATGTCAGCGGTCAGTGTTCCGGCACCAGGATAACGAGTGGAGTCGTGATTCCGGCATCAGTCACATGACCACCGGCATCCCAGGGCACCGTGAAGTGAAACAGCTGATCACGACAGCTGCTAAGAGGGAGTTATCTGGTTGGGGCAGTTGAACCAAGGCAACTACAGAGGAAGCTGATTGGGGCAATGGGGGTGGCTGATCAGGGAATTAGGGGGTAAAGATCTTTGGGGCATCAGCAGGGGCAGTGGATAAGTACTCTTGTAGGGGTGGTGGAAAGTGGATTGGAGGACAGCAAGGGAAGCTATTCATGACACCAACAGCAACGGGATGGTGAGCAGGGCATGTGACTTCTTTTCCTTTCTCTGAGGAAAAGAAGGGTTACCATACTCTGATGTCTGTTGAGCTGTGAATGAGACTGTATAAATCCCTGCGGAGTGTCCTTTTACAATTCTTCTATTCTATAAGAGAAGAGTGTTGCGTTTTCACTTGCTTTCCCTCACTAACGTTCAATGCTGGTTTACATTGCTGTCAACAATTAGTCAGAGATGGCTATCAGCTGAAAATGCTGTATCCTATTTTGACTGACGGATAATTGTAATACTCTATCACTTAGGGGGTGAATTAGACCTGATCGTAGATTTGCTAAATTTAGCACATCTACGATCAGCTTCCCTGACATGTGGGGGGACACCCAGCACAGGGCTAGTCCGCCCCGCATGTCAGGCCCTACCCCATCATAAAAGTACAAAATCACTGCACAGTGGCGAGGCTTTTGTACTGTAGGAGTAGCTCCCAGCCAGTGCAGCTCCTGCAGGGAGTTACTCATCGCGGCACGCCCCCCCAATGGTACGGGCCTGCCTGCATTGCCTTAACCGCGCCCCCTAAATGGCGGCCAAATGCCGCCGGCCTGCCCCCGCCTGCCCAGCGACCACCTCTGCCTGTCAATCAGCAGAGGTGATCGCAGGCGGCTGTCTGCCATGCGCTGGCACGCTGCGGCACTGACGCATGCACACTTCAGACCTGACAGCTACTGTGCGAACGCGCACATCAGTGAACAGGTCTGAATTAGCCCCTTAGGACGGGATGCTGCAGGTTTGAAGCACAGAACTGCTAACTCAGTACTAAGCAGCTATACTAGAGATGAGCGGGTTCGGTTCCTCGGAATCCGAACCCCCCCGAACTTCAGCCTTTTTACACGGGTCCGAGGCAGACTCGGATCTTCCCGCCTTGCTCGGCTAACCCGAGCGCGCCCGAACGTCATCATCCCGCTGTCGGATTCTCGCGAGGCTCGTATTCTATCGCGAGACTCGGATTCTATATAAGGAGCCGCGCGTCGCCGCCATTTTCACACGTGCATTGAGATTGATAGGGAGAGGATGTGGCTGGCGTCCTCTCCGTTAGAATAGATAGAGACACTTGAGTTGATTACTTAGTAATTTTGGGGAGCATTAGGAGTACTCAGAGTGCAGAGTTTTGCTGATAGTTACTAGTGACTGACCACCACCAGTTTCATTTATTATTTAATATAATCCGTTCTCTGCCTGAAAAAAAATGATACACAGTCACATACCATATCTGTGCTCAGCCTCAGTGTGCTGCATGATAATATCATCTATATGTATATCTGACTGTGCTGAGTGCTCACTGCTCACACAGCTGAATTGTGGGGGAGACTGGGGTGCAGTTATAGCAGGAGTACAGTGCACACTTGCTGCCAGTGTGACTGACCAGTGACCACCAGTATATTGTCTGCCTGAAAAAGTTAAACACTCCTGTGGTGTTTTTTTTTTTATTCTATAAACGCATTCTGCTGACAGTGTCCAGCAGGTCCATCATTCATTATATTATATAAATATTTACCTGCAGTAGTGTTATATTTTTTTTTGTTCATCTCTATCATCTTTATCATCTCTATATTAGCAGACGCAGTACGGTAGTCCATGGCTGTGGCTACCTCTGTGTCGTCAGTGCTCGTCCATAATTGTATACCTACCTGTGGTGGGGTTTTTTTTTCTATCTTCTTCATACTAGTAGTTTAGGAGTCTGCTGACAGTGTCCAGCAGGTCCGTCATTATATTATATATACCTGCAGTAGTGATATATATATATTTTTTATATCATTATCATCTCTATACTAGCAGACGCAGTACGGTAGTCCACGGCTGTAGCTACCTCTGTGTCGTCAGTGCTCGTCCATAATTGTATACCTACCTGTGGTGGGGTTTTTTTTTCTATCTTCTTCATACTAGTAGTTTAGGAGTCTGCTGACAGTGTCCAGCAGGTCCGTCATTATATTATATATACCTGCAGTAGTGATATATATATATTTTTTATATCATTATCATCTCTATACTAGCAGAAGCAGTACGGTAGTCCACGGCTGTAGCTACCTCTGTGTCGTCAGTGCTCGTCCATAATTGTATACCTACCTGTGGTGGTTTTTTTTTTTCTATCTTCTTCATACTAGTAGTTTAGGAGTCTGCTGACAGTGTCCAGCAGGTCCGTCATTATATTATATATACCTGCAGTAGTGATATATATATATTTTTATATATCATTATCATCTCTATACTAGCAGACGCAGTACGGTAGTCCACGGCTGTAGCTACCTCTGTGTCGTCAGTGCTCGTCCATAATTGTATACCTACCTGTGGTGGGGTTTTTTTTTCTATCTTCTTCATACTAGTAGTTTAGGAGTCTGCTGACAGTGTCCAGCAGGTCCGTCATTATATTATATATACCTGCAGTAGTGATATATATATATATTTTTTATATCATTATCATCTCTATACTAGCAGAGGCAGTACGGTAGTCCACGGCTGTAGCTACCTCTGTGTCGTCAGTCACTCGTCATCCATAAGTATACTAGTATCCATCCATCTCCATTGTTTACCTGAGGTGCCTTTTAGTTGTGCCTATTAAAATATGGAGAACAAAAATGTTGAGGTTCCAAAAATAGGGAAAGATCAAGATCCACTTCCACCTCATGCTGAAGCTGCTGCCACTAGTTATGGCCGAGACGATGAAATTCCATCAACGTCGTCTGCCAAGGCCGATGCCCAATGTCATAGTACAGAGCATGTAAAATCCAAAACACAAAATATCAGTAAAAAAAGGACTCAAAAATCTAAAATAAAATCGTCGGAGGAGAAGCGTAAACTTGCCAATATGCCATTTACCACACGGAGTGGCAAGGAACGGCTGAGGCCCTGGCCTATGCTTCATGGCTAGTGGTTCAGCTTCACATGAGGATGGAAGCACTCAGCCTCTCGCTAGAAAAATGAAAAGACTTAAGCTGGCAAAAGCACAGCAAAGAACTGTGCGTTCTTCGAAATCACAAATCCACAAGGAGAGTCCAATTGTGTCGGTTGCGATGCCTGACCTTCCCAACACTGGACGTGAAGAGCATGCGCCTTCCACCATTTGCACGCCCCCTGCAAGTGCTGGAAGGAGCACCCGCAGTCCAGTTCCTGATAGTCAGATTGAAGATGTCAGTGTTGAAGTACACCAGGATGAGGAGGATATGGTGTTGCTGGCGCTGGGGAGGAAATTGACAAGGAGGATTCTGATGGTGAGGTGGTTTGTTTAAGTCAGGCACCCGGGGAGACACCTGTTGTCCGTGGGAGGAATATGGCCATTGACATGCCTGGTGAAAATACCAAAAAAATCAGCTCTTCGGTGTGGAAGTATTTCAACAGAAATGCGGACAACATTTGTCAAGCCGTGTGTTGCCTTTGTCAAGCTGTAATAAGTAGGGGTAAGGACGTTAACCACCTCGGAACATCCTCCCTTATACGTCACCTGCAGCGCATTCATCATAAGTCAGTGACAAGTTCAAAAACTTTGGGCGACAGCGGAAGCAGTCCACTGACCAGTAAATCCCTTCCTCTTGTAACCAAGCTCACGCAAACCACCCCACCAACTCCCTCAGTGTCAATTTCTTCCTTCCCCAGGAATGCCAATAGTCCTGCAGGCCATGTCACTGGCAATTCTGACGAGTCCTCTCCTGCCTGGGATTCCTCCAATGCATCCTTGCGTGTAACGCCTACTACTGCTGGCGCTGCTGTTGTTGCTGCTGGGAGTCGATGGTCATCCCAGAGGGGAAGTCGTAAGACGACTTTTACTACTTCCACCAAGCAATTGACTGTCCAACAGTCCTTTGCGAGGAAGATGAAATATCACAGCAGTCATCCTGCTGCAAAGCGGGTAACTGAGGCCTTGGCATCCTGGGCGGTGAGAAACGTGGTTCCGGTATCCATCATTACTGCAGAGCCAACTATAGACTTGATTGAGGTACTGTGTCCCCGGTACCAAATACCATCTAGGTTCCATTTCTCTAGGCAGGCGATACCGAAAATGTACACAGACCTCAGAAAAAGACTCACCAGTGTCCTAAAAAATGCAGTTGTACCCAATGTCCACTTAACCACGGACATGTGGACAAGTGGAGCAGGGCAGACTCAGGACTATATGACTGTGACAGCCCACTGGGTAGATGTATTGACTCCTGTCGCAAGAACAGCAGCGGCGGCACCAGTAGCAGCATCTCGCAAACGCCAACTCTTTCCTATGCAGGCTACGCTTTGTATCACCGCTTTCCATAATACTCACACAGCTGAAAACCTCTTACGGCAACTGAGGAAGATCATCGCAGAAGGGCTTACCCCAATTGGACTCTCCTGTGGATTTGTGGCATCGGACAACGCCAGCAATATTGTGTGTGCATTAAATATGGGCAAATTCCAGCACGTCCCATGTTTTGCACATACCTTGAATTTGGTGGTGCAGAATTATTTAAAAAACGACAGGGGCGTGCAAGAGATGCTGTCGGTGGCCAGAAGAATTGCGGGACACTTTCGGCGTACAGGCACCACGTACAGAAGACTGGAGCAACACCAAAAACGCCTGAACCTGCCCTGCCATCATCAGAAGCAAGAAGTGGTAACGAGGTGGAATTCAACCCTCTATATGCTTCAGAGGTTGGAGGAGCAGCAAAAGGCCATTCAAGCCTATACAACTGACCACGATATAGGAGGTGGAATGCACCTGTCTCAAGCGCAGTGGAGAATGATTTCAACGTTGTGCAAGGTTCTGCAACCTTTTGAACTTGCCACACGTGAAGTCAGTTCAGACACTGCCAGCCTGAGTCAGGTCATTCCCCTCATCAGGCTTTTGCAGAAGAAGCTGGAGACATTGAAGGAGGAGCTAACACTGAGCGATTCCGCTAGGCATGTGGGACTTGTGGATGGAGCCCTTAATTCGCTTAACAAGGATTCACGGGTGGTCAATCTGTTGAAATCAGAGCACTACATTTTGGCCACCATGCTCGATCCTAGATTTAAAACCTACCTTGGATCTCTCTTTCCGGCAGACACAAGTCTGCAGGGGTTCAAAGAACTGCTGGTGAGAAAATTGTCAAGTCAAGCGGAACGCGACCTGTCAACATCTCCTCCTTCACATTCTCCCGCAATTGGGGGTGCGAGGAAAAGGCTCAGAATTCCGAGCCCACCCGCTGGCGGTGATGCAGGGCAGTCTGGAGCGACTGCTGATGCTGACATCTGGTCCGGACTGAAGGACCTGCAAACGATTACGGACATGTCGTCTACTGTCACTGCATATGATTCTCTCACCATTGAAAGAATGGTGGAGGATTATATGAGTGACCGCATCCAAGTAGGCACGTCAGACAGTCCGTACGTATACTGGCAGGAAAAAGAGGCAATTTGGAGGCCCTTGCACAAACTGGCTTTATTCTACCTAAGTTGCCCTCCCACAAGTGTGTACTCCGAAAGAGTGTTTAGTGCCGCCGCTCACCTTGTCAGCAATCGGCGTACGAGGTTACTTCCAGAAAATGTGGAGAAGATGATGTTCATTAAAATGAATTATAATCAATTCCTCCATGGAGACATTCACCAGCAGCAATTGCCTCCACAAAGTACACAGGGAGCTGAGATGGTGGATTCCAGTGGGGACGAATTGATAATCTGTGAGGAGGGGGATGTACACGGTGATATATCGGAGGGTGATGATGAGGTGGACATCTTGCCTCTGTAGAGCCAGTTTGTGCAAGGAGAGATTAATTGCTTCTTTTTTGGTGGGGGTCCAAACCAACCCGTCATTTCAGTCACAGTCGTGTGGCAGACCCTGTCACTGAAATGATGGGTTGGTTGAAGTGTGCATGTCCTGTTTATACAACATAAGGGTGGGTGGGAGGGCCCAAGGACAATTCCATCTTGCACCTCTTTTTTCTTTCATTTTTCTTTGCGTCATGTGCTGTTTGGGGAGTGTTTTTTGGAAGGGCCATCCTGCGTGACACTGCAGTGCCACTCCTAGATGGGCCAGGTGTTTGTGTCGGCCACTAGGGTCACTTATCTTAGTCACACAGCTACCTCATTGCGCCTCTTTTTTTTCTTCTTTGCGTCATGTGCTGTTTGGGGAGTATTTTTTGGAAGGGCCATCCGGCCTGACACTGCAGTGCCACTCCTAGATGGGCCAGGTGTTTGTGTCGGCCACTAGGGTCGCTTAGCTTACTCACACAGCTACCTCATTGCGCCTCTTTTTTTCTTTGTGTCATGTGCTGTTTGGGGAGTGTTTTTTGGAAGGGCCATCCTGCGTGACACTGCAGTGCCACTCCTAGATGGGCCAGGTGTTTGTGTCGGCCACTTGGGTCGCTGAGCTTAGTCATCCAGCGACCTCGGTGCAAATTTTAGGACTAAAAATAATATTGTGAGGTGTGAGGTGTTCAGAATAGACTGAAAATGAGTGGAAATTATGGTTATTGAGGTTAATAATACTTTGGGATCAAAATGACCCCCAAATTCTATGATTTAAGCTGTTTTTTAGGGTTTTTTGAAAAAAAACACCCAATCCAAAACACACCCGAATCCGACAAAAAAAATTCGGTGAGGTTTTGCCAAAACGCGTTCGAACCCAAAACACGGCCACGGAACCGAACCCAAAACCAAAACACAAAACCGGAAAAATTTCCGGTGCACATCTCTAATTACTACCTCAGCAGTAAATTCTCTACCATGCAGTCACTAGTAAAAGTCCAGTGCGGTTTGGAATATATGTATTATCAGGGGCACTCCGTAGGTCCAGTCTCTACTAATGTGTGCTGCTGTGTAACTGTGAGGTGACATGAGGTGCTTTGTTGCTAAACCACTCCTGATGATCCTGACAGGATTTCTCACTGCTTAATAGTTGCACCCGCCTTTTTGGGAGGGAGTTCCATCTACGTCTCCTCTGTCACCTCTCAGGGGCTCACCATCTTGGAATATCTGCAGGTTCTGCCAACTCCCAGAGCCGTGTCTCTGTCCTGCCTCCCTGGCTAGGAATCGCAGCAGCAGCGCCAGCATTGTCTCTCAGTTCCTCCTGTCAGTACAACTCGCTAAGATGGCCGCCATCCAACTGCCAACTATCCTAGCACCCGGCTGTAACCGCCATGGCACAAGCCAGGTCTCTTCCTGGGATCCATACGCCTCTTGCTGATTGGTCAGTGTCTTAGCGCCAGGTGCAGCTCTTAGGGCACAGTTACATACCCTCCAACATTTTACACATAAAAACAGGTACAAACTAGTATAGGGGGCGTGGTCAATGGTAAACGGGATGTGACCACGCCCCCTTTCCTATACTTTCAATGTTAATTTGGAGAGACAAAAATCGGTACAGACCATAAAAAAAAGGTACTGTACCTGCCAAAAAGGTACAGCTGTTAACTCTTTCACTGCCATCTGTTTCATAATATCTAGCCAGGGCTGCATTTAGCAGGGCAAGGGGCATAAAGGTCACACTACAGTTTGTGACAGCTCCAATGGGGTGTCACATATATCTGTTTAACATTCAATATTCCTGGTAGATCAGGTAAGTATAAGTGTATGCTTTTTATACTTATTACCACTTATATCTTTTGAATAAATAAATTGTTCTTCTTGCTCTGTTCCTAATAAATTCAAATGTAAAGAACGACCAAGTAAACTAGAGGAGGAGCAGAGGAAAGTACATTTTAATCCTAAAAAACTGTGGCCCCATACATTGGGCCCCTGAAATTCTGTTAATTTGGGATGGGGGGTGGGTCTTTTAAAAACAAAACAAAAAAGCAAACAAGTATTGGTTTAGATATGTCTTTTATATCATTTTATCATGACTGTACTGTAATGATACCATATAAATCACCATACCGTATTCTTTCACTTCAAAGTTTGTACTGTAATTCTGCACATCTGCGTCTTCATACTTTGCTGAGATGGTCCATACTCCCAAACTGTAAGTACAGAACAAAGGTATATACAGTATATTTCACAGCAAATGAGTCAGTTTCAATTCATTCTATGTAGGGGAGATGTCCACTAAATCTGATATATCCATATAAAAGTAAAATAAAAACTTTTTGACCGCTTTGAAGAATACACAGATATAACTCTGGGAATGATATGTATTTTTGACATTGTGTTGAAAAAAATGGTATACACGTAAATCGTGATGGGACTTCCTCATATTGGGGGTAATTCCGAGTTGATCGCTGCAGCATATTTGTTAGCAGTTGGGCAAAACCATGTGCACTGCAGGTGGGGCAGATGTAACATGTGCAGAGAGAGTTAGATTTGGGTGGGTTATTTTGTTTCTGTGCAGGGTAAATACTGTCTGCGTTATTTTTACACTGCAATTTAGATTTGAGTTTAAATACACCCCACCCAAATCTAACTCTCTCTGCACATGTTACATCTCCCCCCACCCCCACCAACCCTGCAGTGCACATGGGCCCTCATTCCGAGTTGTTCGCTCGGTAAAAATCTTCGCATCGCAGCGATTTTCCGCTTAATGCGCATGCGCAATGTTCGCACTGCGACTGCGCCAAGTAAATTTACTATGCAGTTAGGAATATTACTCACGGCTTTTTCATCGTCCTGGTGATCGTAGTGTGATTGACAGGAAATGGGTGTTACTGGGCGGAAACAGGCCATTTTATGGGCGTGTGGGAAAAAACGCTACCGTTTCCGGAAAAAACGCAGGAGTGGCCGGAGAAACGGAGGAGTGTCTGGGCGAACGCTGGGAGTGTTTGTGACGTCAAACCAGGAACGACAAGCACTGAACTGATCGCACAGGCAGAGTAAGTCTGAAGCTACTCAGAAACTGCTACGAGGTGTGTAATCGCAATATTGCGAATACGTCGTTCGCAATTTTAAGAAGCTAAGATTCACTCCCAGTAGGCGGCGGCTTAGCGTGAGCAAATCTGCTAAAAGCAGCTTGCGAGTGAACAACTCGGAATGACCCCCATGGTTTTGGCCATCTTCTAACACATTTGCTGCTGCGATCAACTCTGAATAAGGCCCATTGACCATTGACCTTAGAGCTTACAATTACAGTCCTCCTCATACACCAATCCTTTGGGCGCTATGTGGCATGGGATGTATTGCATGATGTAGACCAGGCCTGGCCAACCTGTGGCTCTCCAGATGTTGTGAAACTACACACCCCAGCATGCCCTGCCACAGTTTTAGCATTCCTTAATAGCAAAACTGTGGCAAAGCATGATGGGACTTGTAGTTTTACAACAGCTGGAGAGCCACAGGTTGGCCAGGCCTGAATTGTAGACACTCCACCGCGGGTAGCGAGTCCCAGAATTTTTTACTTTTTCCTAAATGTAGCATCTTAGTTACATTGTAGACATGAATAATCCCCTATGTCTGCAATGATTTCAATCCTCTATGCCTGGGATGGGGAACCTTCGGCCCTCCAGCTGTTGTTGAACTACACATACCAGCATGCCTTGCTACAGTTTTGCTATTTGGCCATGCTAAAACTGTTGCAGGGCATGCTGGGATATGTAGTTCAACAGCAGCTGGAGGGCCGAAGGTTCCCCATCCCTGCTCTATGCCCTCTAAGGAGCCCCATACCTTAGAATGATTGTGAACTGAATTTATTCAGGTCTGACTTCACCTCTTGTCTGAGAGCTGTGGTCATCGGAAACTAATTCCTTGTGGATTATGTACTGATATACTTGGCAATAAACTGATTCTGATTCTGACCTCTAGGCCAATTGCAAGAGTTTTCACTGGCTGGGTCATGTACAACTGATTTTCATTGGCTGGTGGTGAAGGTCAACTGAGGTCAATTCAGTTCATAGTCATTTTGTGGCACAGTTTATAGGTAACAAATTGTAAATATTTGTTAGATATTTCCCATTGGAGTATAATATTTCCATTAGAGTTCACAAAAAAATAAAATAAGGGATATTTTATTTTATATTGAAGAGATTAACAAGGTCTGTCAAGGTTTTATCTAAATAAAATATATTTTTATAAATGTATCTATGTCTTCATTTAATTATTTAAGTTATATTTGTATAATGTGATGGAGCCTTAATCCACTTCACACACTGATATATTTTTTCAAAAACTACTAAAAAATTGTCATTTTTTTATGATTGAATTAGGTTAAGAATATCTATTTAAAACATATCCAACATGATTTTATAAAATATATATATATATATATATATATATATATATTTATTTATTTTAGAAACATTGGTTAAAACATCGATGGTCAATATATCAGACCATCGATGACCAGGACAGGTCATTGTGACCATTGCAAACTCACATCTTGTCAGCGGCTGCTCTCTGCAGGCACTGCGTGTATACAGCAAGGCACAGGCTGCTTCTGTTACTCTGCATTTCCCCAGCAACTGCTAATCTCTGCAGCCGCTGGATGGGGAGTGCGACCGAGCTGCTTAAACCTCACCTTACAAGATCAGTTAGTGTGTGGGACTGGGAGATGATGCCAGTTGTGCTGCTTTGTTGAAGCAAATTCTTTTTTACAATGACATTCTCTGGCGTCTATAATGGAGAATGAGAATCCAGGTTATACAGAGCAAAGATAAAAGAACATTAATATCAGTATTGTAGTTCTACTGACAGGACGTGGTGATTAGCTCAGGCAGAATTACACTCAAACCTGCCAATGAAAAGAATGTTAAATATGCCGCACACATAGGAAGGCTTTTTCCGTTGACAAAAGCAATCTGTATTGTACAGTGCCAGGTGTATTTGCGTCTGCATGGGAAACACTGCACTGTACTCTGTCATCTGTGTCACTTGCAGCATGTCAGGGATATATATCATCATGCCCTCTGGCCACCATCACCTTGGTCCCCCAAAATGATGACCACTGAGAGCCCTGATCCATGACCTCCTGAGCTGAGTGTAGATGCAGTGTGGGACTGGGGCATGAAGGGCCCACCGGAGGAATGCAGTTATAGGGGCCCATACTTAGGGGTGTGGCCAGCCTACAAAGGGGGTGTGGCCAGCCTCCATAGAGGCTTGAAATACACAATAGTTTAGTGTAGTGTAATGCAACATATCTACAGTAGCGGATCTTGCCACGGGCAAGCAGGACTTTTGCCCGGGGCGCTGCCTCCCCGCCCCCCCCCCCCCCCCCCCCCCCGCGCTGTGAAGGGAAACTAGACGCGTACGCGTCTAGTTTCCCTTCGTGGAGAGGACTTTTGCTGTGCGGTGCACGATGACGTCATCGTGCACCGCACATCATTTCAGTCTGTACAGGGGGCGTAAATGACCACGCCCCCTATTGCCGCCCGGGGGCGCACAGAGCGCCAGAACCGGCCCTGCATATTTACCAAGTATAATACAAGTGCCCAGTCTGGAACCTGATCCCTAGAGGAAGGAGTGGGCCCTCAGGCAGTGGAGCGTACCGGTGGTTTCCCTGGTACCCCTGTGGGCCAGTCAGACCCTGTGTAGAAGTTATATTTAGATAGAAAATGCAGCAACACCAGAGTTAGGAAAAGGCTTGCTATGAAAATCTACAATCACTGGATTTATCGTTTTTTCTTCATATATATTATCTGTGATCTGCCAGCTGTTATCCTTTTCTCTATCATACTGTTATCCTTTTCTCTCTGATACTCACAAGGCAGGTAAGGGGGGGGGGGGGGGTTTGCGGCCCGCACCCGGGTGTGACACCAAAATGTCGGTTCCTCCGCAGTCACAGGAGCCGGGTGTTGCAGTGTGAAAGTCTCCTACAGCTGTCACAGAAGGGGAGCCGACAGCCCAGGGAAACTGTCTCTAGGGGGAAGTCCAGTGCTGCCTAGCATGCACACCCCAGAATGACAATCTCTGTATCCCCTCAAGGCAATGCCCCCTCTATATATGACCACACCCCCTTTTTTGTTTTAAGCGCGCCCCCGGCATGCGCACCGGGTGTCACCACAGCCGGTGACGCCTCGGCTCATACCGTATGTGTAATATACATTTCACAGTTGGGGTGGACTATTATCAATAAATCCTTGGAACGGCACTGCAAGTCCAGAAGTAATTATTTTGTACAGTATCTTTGAATGCTTTGTGATAATGTGCTTTCCATGCAGATAGGGGTGCTGAGAATAATGCAAATCACAGTAGGGGAAAAGGACGAGACATGGGGATGCATGATAAGAATTCCAGAGAAAGGTGTCATAACAGATGTGATTGCATCAAGCACAGAAGGAATCATTTGCTCAGCCGGAGTGTGGAACTTCAGCCTGATTATCCTGTTCTATCCTGTGGGTCTTCTAACTACCTAAGTTGCAGTGATTTCCTCTTTCCAGTAGTGCCTCCGGTGTCTTGTTTGGGCCCCCCGCCACTGCTATAGCTCGGCTGGGCACATTTCTGTCTTCTGGTCTTCCTGACATGGGTCTGTGGTGTGCTGCTGCTGCTGCTGGATCCCGGTGTCTGTGGCTTCTGGAGTTCAGTACTTTGGGCTTAATTCATGTTTCCTTTTCACGCACTGCCGGGAAGTTCACGCAAGTGAGCAAGTATCGGCAAACTGCATATGTGCCACAATCATACTGCACATGTGCCGAGGAACCTTTGCAATGGCAGTTGCAGTGAGATCTTTAATGCACAGAGTGATTGACAAGACGGGACCATGTGAGGAAGGTAACAGGGAGTGGCAGCAAAAACGCGAGTGTGTCGCTGGAATTTTCAAGGCATGTATCTGCCTTCAGCTGTGATCATATCTGTAAAGAAACATGGCGCCAGCATCGCTACTGCCGTGCCCATTCTGCGCGACCATAGACTTCCTCAAGAAGCCCATGTTCCTTGTTATTGCAACAGTGCTGCATATGCGTACGCAGTTGCTAAGGACTTTGCAATGGCTCCGGGGGGCGTCTGTCTTCTTTTCTGGGCAGCAGCTTCACTTGCGAAGATTAGCAATTCCATAGCCTACAGATTCGCAGCTGCAGAGGCAAGTGCGTACAAACATGAATAAGGCCTTTTGTTGGGACCTTGTTATCTGATGGATGGGGCCTCTAAAAACATTGGCCACTTGCACCTGAAATAGACACTGTAGCCACCTCTGAACTAGGCCACGTATCCTTGTTGTCAATTGATTTTAAAGTTCTTGCTAAGATGCTTGCTGTTAGATTAAACTTCCCACCATAGTGCACCTTGACCAGACTGGCCCTATGATCGGGACGTCTACTATGCAGAATCTCTGTTGCCTATTTTACCATCTTCAGATGGCCAAACACCCAGTGCCAGGGGCTGTGGTGGTTTCTCTTGATGCTACCAAGGCCTAAAGTTTGTTGATTGCTGCTATTTGTGGAAGGTGCAATGTAAATATGGCATAGGGCCTAGATTTCTCTATTGCAGCGGAACTCGATTTAGGGTTCATGAGCAGTGAAAAGTGTGGAGAAGTGAGCCAGAGGAGAAGTTGACCATGGCAACCAATCAGCATTGAAGTAACATTCATAATTTGCATACTATACAATTGTACAGAGCAGCTGATTGGTTGCCATCAGCGACTTCTCCACAGGCTCACTTCTCCACTCTTTTCACTGCTTCATCAATAGACCCCTTAAAGTGACTTCTCTGCAGAGGAACCTAATTGAGGCAGATTGTAATGGGATGTGGGGCAGGTGAGACTGTGTTTATACCATGTATATCCCTTACCCCCCCTCCCCTTTCATTTCAAGCGCCTGCAGTTTCCTGTGTGCGCATACTTTGCTATGACGATCAACAAGTCGCAGGAGCAAACGCTAAGGACTGCAGGCGTAGATCACAGGACCAGCTGCTTCTCCCATGGGCAGCTTTATGTGGCTTGCTCACGAGTTAGTAGCCCCAAGCATCTTTTTGTGTTAATCCCTGAAGGAAAAACTGGAAATATTGTTTATATAGAAATTTTGTGATCAATGGTGGTCATTCCGAGTTGATCGCAGCCAGCAACTTTTTGCTGCTGCTGCTGCGATCAACTAGTCCACGCCTATGGGGGAGTGTGTTAATGCTTAGCAGGGCTGCGATCGCTTGTGCAGCCCTGCTATGCTAAAAAATTTTCAAGCAGAAGACCAGCCCTATACCTACTTACCCTGTGCGACGATACCTGCGAAGCTGAAGCCGCCTCTGACATCAGACATCCGCCCTCCTTTCATCTGGACACGCCTGCGTTTGCCTTACAACTCCCTGAAAACGGCAGCCAACGGTCCGGATCCGCCCTGGAACGCCTTCTTCCTGTCAATCTTCTTTGCGGTCGGCTCTGCGTCCGCTTCCTTCGGTAGACGCGACGTAACCCGGCGACTTCTATCGCCGGGGAACGTCGCGTACACGGACTGTGCCCACCGCGCATGCACATTCCGTACCTATTCACACCGCAGCGATAAACCATTGCGTGCAAACAGGTCGGAATGACCCCCAATATGTACAATATAAAATATGCATCATAATATTAGAGGCACTACTGTCTTTGTAAAATTAGTACCACTGAGCAATAACAGACATCCACGAGAGCAAAGACATGGGCAAACAGGATGGTTGGAAGAGAGATATACAAAATTCATACATAAAACACGTCTGATTCCATAACAGCACATGCTCAGTGTTGTGTGGCTCTGGGGTAACCTGCTTTCACCTAATACTTATTGCCGGTGCAATTGGTATGAATATGTCCAGTGCTGTCTGCTCTGTCCTCCAGAAAATACAGAGCTAAGTTTTGGATGAGTATTATCCACAACACATCGGTACGATCTCGAAAGTCTGTATTTGTTGGTAAAACTGTTATAAAATGCTAAGTAGAGAATGTTTTGTACATATAAGAGATGAATGAAATAATGTTCATCTAATACTATCACATCTGAGGCTGTAACTTGAAAGTTCCTGATAATTTACTTGAGAAAACAAAGAAATTAATGAGTTATTTTTATGCAAGTCTCAATTTTCTGTAATTACTGTATGTATAAAATGAATATTGGGAAAGAACAGCGGCCTCACCAGGAATTCCACGATCACTGGTTTGTTCATAGGTTGCAGACTAGGGTTCATGGTAAAAATCCGGTAGAGAACTGCATGGGAAGAGAGAAACAGATACACATTGGGGGTCATTCCGAGTTGATCGCAGCAGGAATTTTGTTAGCAGTTGGGCAAAACCATGGCCCTCATTCCGAGTTGTTCGCTCGTTCTTTTTCATCGCATCGCAGTGAAAATCCGCTTAGTACGCATGCGCAAAGTTCGCACTGCGACTGCGCCAAGTAACTTTACTATGAAGAAAGTATTTTTACTCACGGCTTTTTCTTCGCTCCGGCGATCGTAATGTGATTGACAGGAAATGGGTGTTACTGGGCGGAAACACGGCGTTTCAGGGGCGTGTGGCTGAAAACGCTACCGTTTCCGGAAAAAACGCAGGAGTGGCCGGAGAAACGGTGGGAGTGCCTGGGCGAACGCTGGGTGTGTTTGTGACGTCAACCAGGAACGACAAGCACTGAACTGATCGCACAGGCAGAGTAAGTCTGGAGCTACTCTGAAACTGCTAAGTAGTTAGTAATCGCAATATTGCGAATACATCGGTCGCAATTTTAAGAAGCTAAGATTCACTCCCAGTAGGCGGCGGCTTAGCGTGTGTAACTCTGCTAAATTCGCCTTGCGACCGATCAACTCGGAATGAGGGCCCATGTGCGCTGCAGGGGAGGCAGATGTAACGTGAAGAGAGAGGTAGATTTGGGTGTGGTGTGTTCAATCTGCAATCTAAATTGCAGTGTAAAAATAAAGCAGCCAGCATTTACCCTGCACAGAAACAAAATAACCCACACAAATCTAACTCTCTCTGCACATGTTATATCTGCCCCCCTGCAGTACACATGGTTTTGCCCAACTGCTAACAAAATTCCTGCTGCGATCAACTCAGAATTACCCCCCATTATGCGTAATAGACCAATCTGGGTCAGGTTCTAAGCTGCACGCAATCCACATGGGTCAGACAAAGAAATTGCACTTGCTATAAGGCGGGGGCAAATTTTGATGGTGTAACCAATGGTGGTGCATAAGTGCACACCAAGGGGGAGATTCAAATGTTTGAAAAGTCGGTTGGGAGTCTGTTTTGTCCTGTCTGTTAGATAGGAAAAAAACAGACTCCCAACTGACTTTTCAAACATTTGAATCTCCCCCCAATTGTGCTAAAAATGGGCGTCTCCATCCTAGCACATTCAACCACACCATACACTAGGGAAGGATTTGGTAGCGGTGTTTGCATGGTTGCAGAAGATGCTGCTGTGTCCGCTCTTAAACCAGGCCCTCAAGAGCGGACAGTTAGACAAATGAATGCCTCATATTTACAAACAGCTTTTAAAAATAAACAATAATTATAGAAAGGGAGTGCAATATTCATACATTTATTATAATAATAAAAAATCACAATGGATCCGACATATATCAAAACATAAACACAATAACGCACTTAATATTTGATTTAGACCATCCAAAATTTTATTGATGTCCAGTTCCCAGTGCTAAAAAAACACTGAATCAAGGATTTTTATATGTAGCCACACTGTATAGATTAGCTTTGTTCCCACTCTTGATATTATATACATCATTAGAATGTTATGCTCCCGATAAGGTTGCTGTTATTGGTGTTAAAAACACAGTTCAGTTTTTGAGCACCATAAAAGGAAAATAACGTCTATTTATAATAGTTTTGACAGCAAGATTCAGGTGGAGATTAGAAGGTGCGTCTCACATTTGCCCTGTAATTAGTGCTCGATTCTCATCCTTTCTGCAGTATATAGATCAGCGCTATGCTCCTCCGATGTAACTCAAGCCGTAGATCATATATAACACAATTCAATTCTCAAGTGCTCTTTACAGTACATTGCAGCAGCGAGGCTAATCTTCCTCGCTAGACGTTCATCGTCTGCAGATCCACTATGTCAGTCTCTCCATTGGTTACCTGTATTCTACCGTATTCAATATAAAATACTTTTACTCACACACAAAGCCATTAACCAAACTACACCAACATACATCTCTTCTCTTTTATCAAAATATCTCCCAACCTGACCTCCTCGCTCTTCACAAGATCTGCATCTCTCATCCACACTCATTACTTGCTCCCACTCACGATTGCAGGACTATCATCGGGCTGCACCCACTCTGTGGAATGCCCTACCACGCAAAATAAGACTTTCCTCTAGTCTCCAAACCTTCAAGCGTTCCCTGAAAACTCACCTATTTAGCCAAGCGTATCAAATTCCAGAACCGCCCACATAACTTTCATAAACCTTCCTATCAAATTGCATCCACTCTGCAGAGTCCACACACATCCTCACATGTCTTCTCATTCTTCACTTTCCCTTACTCTCGACCCCGGTTCATCATTGCTGTGTGGCCAATCCATATCATACAGCCCACCAAGAACATTTGCAATCTGGTGGACAACTATGCAACAGATAGCACCTATCCTTCTGTATCCATTCCTATTTCCCCATAGATTGTAAGCTTGCAAGCAGGGCCCTCCTACCTCTATGACTGTTTGTTATTACCCAGTTTTGTTATATCATTGTTATTTCCAATTGTAAAGCGAAACAGAATTTGCTGCGCTATATAAGAAACTGTTAATAAATAGATAAATAAATAGCTGTCTGCTCTATCAAGCAGTCCTAGTAGCAAGACCAAGGTAAATGGTAAGCAGTGTATTCCTTTAAACAGGTTCTTCGGCACCTGTGATGTAAGTTGTACGGCAAGGAGGGAGGGTGCTTTATCTATTATCTACTGAACAAGACCACCATTAATCCAGTCCTGCCGTTCTTACACTGCAGAAAGCGCCGTCCCTCTTTGCCGGAATACCTGTGTAAAGGAATACACTGCTTCCTATTTACCTCGGTCTTGCTACTAGGACTGCTTGATCGAGCAGACGGCTATAATATATACAGCACTTGAGAATTGAACTGTGTTATATATGATCTACGGCGTGAGTTACATCAGAGGAGGAGCATAGCGCTGATCTATATACTGCAAAAAGGGTGAGAATAGAGCACTAATTATAGGGCAAATGTGAGACGCACCGTCTAATACCCACCTGAATCTTGCTGTCAGAACTCTTATAAATACATACCTCCCAACTGTCCCGATTTTCGCGGGACAGTCCAGTTTTTTTGGGACTATCATGCTGTCCCACCTGCAGAGCAGCGGTGAATAGATGCTGTGCTCATGGAGACAGGAGGAGAGGGGGCATGCCAGCAGCTCACGGAGTGCTGGGCATGGCCCCTGTGTGATGAAAACGGGGGCGTGGTTCATGATCGCGGGTCCTACCGTGAAGCCGTGCCCCCTTTTAATAGACCACGCCCCCTTTTCAGGAGCGCGGGTGTCCCTCTTTGACAAAGCAGAAAGTTGGAAGGTATGTAAGTAGACGTTTTTTTCCTTGATGGTGCTCAAAAACTGAACTGTGTTTTTAACACTAATAACAGCAACCTTATCGGGAGCATAACATTCTAATGATGTATATATTATAAAGAGTGGGAACAAAGCTAATCTATACAGTGTGACTACATATATAAATCCTTGATTCAGTGATTTTTTTTTAGCACTGGGAGCTGGACATCAATAACGTTTTGGATGGTCTAAATCAAGTATTAAGTGTGTTATTGTTTTTATGTTTTGATACATGTCGGATCCATTGTGATTTTTCATTATTATAATAGATGTATGAATATTGCACTCCCTTTCTATAATTATTGTTTATTTGTACCTAGTAGACCTATTTCAGGCTACTGCATGCCTCATTACTAGAAGCGATCAGTATATTCACCAAAGTATACATTTTTTAATATAGAATTAAAGTTTTATTGCGCCTGAAGATATTCCTAGATATGTATCGGCGAGATAGCATTATTTGTCCTTCGTATATATATATATATATATAAATATATATATACGGATATTTAATATCTGTGAGCTTTTAAAAATAACTGGATGTATGTAAGTGAAATGGCTGCAGGAGGAAACAATGAATGGGTATGAAATATGTTTTTGCACTAGGCTGTTGCCAAATCTCATGCCTGGAGGGTAATGTCACTTCAGCTACAATTTTTTTATCCGGTTTCAAAAATAATATTGAGTGTTACGCATTTCTGAGTGTCTATCAGGCCTTTTCAAAACCTACGGGATCTCTAGAGTGTTGTAGGTATGTGAGGATCCCACCTGCCCTTACTATATGTGATTAACTTAGTATAGGTTCTTGCATTTGCTGTCTAAATATTAAAATGTGCATAATTATAGATAAGTCCTGGGTACATTTATATAATATGTTAGTACTAGGAATGTTAGAGACCCACCTGATGAGATTACTTTGATGTGGTAGGTGGGCATGCATTTTTGTCCAAATGTGCTAAGAACCGGATTTTTTGCACTCCATGTTAAATTGTAGTTTATTATAATTGTTCTGAGTATCAGTATTCTTAGTGCTTAGAGTGGGCACCTTCATTTGTATTTGTTCTGTGTGGCACTAGTCTAGCATGGTAGCACCTCTTATTATGTTTCAAATTTTAGTGTGCAGTTCAGTCCCTCTTTTTCCTCTGTAATTCTGTATATATGAACACTAGAAGGTGGAGACTCTTTCTATCTGAACTAGCACTGCACCTACCAGCCATTAATTAGTATAGGTCCTTGCCTTTTCTATCTACATAATAGAATGGGCACTATGATAGTTAAGACTTGGCCACATTTCTATAATAGGTCAGTATTAGCGATATTAGGGCCCACCTGATGAGGTTCACCATGATGTGGTAGGTGGGCATGGGTTTTTGGCCAAACATGTGCTAAGAACATTATTTTTAGTACCCCATGTAAAATTGTAGAGCTTATTATAATTGTTTTCATGATCAATATTTTTAGTGCTTAGAATGTGCACCTGCATTTTCCATTTTTTCTACGTTTCATTTGGTATATATTCATTTGTTTATAATAGATATTGCAGTTGTATACACACACATATAATATAATAAAGAAATATCCTTTAACAAAACTATAACAAAATGATAAAATGATTGTAATGCAACAATTCAAATGAGGTATGTCATGATCATCCAAAAAAAAAACCCTACAAAAATCTAAAAACTAAACTTTACCTGTGGAGCATAATGAAATATCGTCAAATGGCATTTTAGAAAACCAATTGCTGGTTGAAACAAAGTAGCAAAATTACATATTAAATACTACATGCTTCAGAGCAATACATTTTAGAGAAACAAATTGTATATATTTTACATGGCTCTAATATCCTAATTCTATTAGACGTAAATTGTTATTATGTTTCTATGTTTCTATTATACACATGTTCACTAATTTGTAAGTGAATTTTTTCTATATTTTTGTTTTTTCGGTCATGTTTTTGTTATGTACAGTATCTCCAGTTTAGGTTGTTGTACTGTTGGTCAGGTCAACCCATAACACTGGTTAACAAAATTTTTCTTACTTTTTGTCCCAAGAGAGAATATAATAATAATAATAATAATAATAATAATAATAAGTAGAAGAAGAAGATGAAGAATATTCTTTATTTATATGGCACCACAAGGGTTCTGCAGCATCCAATTACAGAGTACATAAACAAATAAAACAGGAAAACAGCAACTTACACTTGAAGACAATATAGGACAAGTACAGGGTAAATAAACATAGCTACATCAGCAGATGACACTGAAATAAGTTTCAGATGGCAGAAGACTGTGGGATTTAGCGCAGTTGAAGATTATTAAAGTAAGAAAAGGATAAGCACATGAAGGAAGAGGGCCCTGCTCGTGAGAGCTTACATGCTAAAGGGGAGGGGTAGACAGGCAGAGGTGACAAAGATGGGTTAAACAGAGGGCGTCGAAAAGAGGGTTAGGATGAGATTTGGCTGGGTTTGGTGAAGAAGTGGGTCTTGAGAGCCCGTTTGACATTTTGTAGAGAGGTGGAGAGTCTGATGGGGAGAGGTGGGGAATTCCAGAGAAAGGGAGCAGCACGTGAAACATCTTGGAGGTAGGAGTGGGAGGAAGTAATCAGTAGGCAGGAGAGTCGGCGTGCATTAGCAGAGCGAAGAGGATGGGTGGGAGTGTAAAGGGAGATAAGGTCAGAGATGTAGATGGGAGAGGAGTGGGTGAGGGCTTTGTGAGTGTGAGAAGCTTGAAATGGATTCTGAAAGGGAAGGGGAGCCAGTGAAGTTCTTGTAAGAGAGGAGAGGTGGACGTAGTGCATTTGGTGAGGAAGATGAGCCGGGCAACAGCATTGAGGATAGATTGGAGTGGAGAGGTATTTTTCAGGAATGCCAGTCAGGAGGAGATTACAGTAGTACAGTCTGGAGATGACCTGGGAGTGGATAAGTTTCTTAGTAGCATCCTGGGTCAGAAAGGGTCTGATCCTGGAAATAGTTTTTAGATGAAAATGGCAGGTTTGTAAGTGGTGCCGATTTTGTGGTTTGAAGGAGAGGGAGGAGTCACGGATTACTCCAAGACAGCGCACTTGGGAGCTAGCGGAGATAGTAGTGCCATCAAGAGATAATGAAATTGTGGGAGGTGAGGTTACGCAGGATGGAGGGAAGATGATCAGCTCGGTCTTAGACATGTTAAGTGTAAGAAAGCGCTGGGACATCCAAGAAGAGAAAGTGGAGAGACAGTTGGAGATACGAGCGAGGAGAGCAAGGGAGAGGTCCAGAAAGGAAAGATAGATTTGAGTGTCATCAGCATAGAGATTATATTGGAAGTCAAAAGAACTAATGAGCTCACCTAATGAGGACGTATAGAGAGAGAAAAGGAGAGGACCAAGGACAGAACCTTGGGGTACTGTGGTTAAAGTGGGCCGGAACAGGGTGGAACTGCATTCCGTCACCTCTAATTGCAGGCAGAACCAGTACCGCCTCCGTACGGCCACAGCATCAGGTCACGGCTGCATTGTAAAGTTTGCAGCGTCCGCCAGCCAATCCCGGTTCATGAACCAGCTGCAGCACCAATAAAAATAAGGGGCGGCTATTTCAAAATCATGGCTCGCGGACCGCCAGCCAATGAGAATTTGCCAAGTGGCAGCTTCTCATTGGCCAACGGTCCGCGATAAGTGATTGGTGCACAATCAGCGCTAGCTTCAAAAGAGCAGCCCCTTCTTCCCCTATGCAGATACAGGGACCAACGAGTCTGTCTCCCCGCAGCACAGCATAATGGGACCACCGGAGCCCGTGATTCCATTGTCCCCCCGCACACATGCATAGGATACATGCATAGCCCATGCACGTAGCCCTCCCGGCAGCACTTCGCCCGCAGCAAGTTTCCAAGCTCACAGTGCGCCATCCGCACCCTGCCTACAGCACACGCACCGGCTGCTGCCGCTTGCCCCGCCGCCATACACCACCTGCCTGCCTCCCCTGCCGACCGCCGCTATGAAGCAGGCTCTGACGGAGATCATGAGGATGAATCGCATGTGCAGGATGGTGCTGGCCAGTTGCTTGGGATCCTTCATCTTAGTCATCATTTACTTCCAAAGTATGTTGCACCAAGGTAAGGGAGACCCTGCATGTGCCCATCTGTGCCCCAGCTGTGTCCAGCCATGCAGGAGGCGGGCACGGTTACTGTCATCGCTGGCTGGGCCTACATACAAGCAGCAGATGAGGAGAGTAGTGCTGCTCACACCTGTCTAATTGCGATGGTGAAGATGTGCTGTCACAATTTGGGAGTTTTGCATTTCATACTACACTGTGTATATGCTTATTATGTACTTCTGATTTTACATCTTGTGACCGGGTACTGCTTTTTTTCAGGTACTCTTTAATTGCATTGTAGTTTTTATTGTGCATGTTGTACTGCAGATGCTCAGATCACTTTCTGTAATTATGTGGGGCGGGCAATGTGAATAAGATTGTGCTACTGTGAGGCATTATTTTGAATTGGGGATACTTTTGTGTGGTCACGCCCCTTCTTTGTGTGACCACACCCCTTTTTGAAGCAAAAGGCGCACGCTAAGGGGGAGGGGTCGTGGAGCAGATGAGTACTTCCCCACCTCTCCAGGACCACTTTAAGCCCTGGGTACACCTACAGTTAGTGGAAGTGACGGGGAGGTGGAGTCATGAGAGGAGACAGAGAATGAATGGTCAGAGAGGTAGCAAGACAGCCAAGAGAGGGCAGAATCACGCAGACCAAGGGAGTGAAGGATTTGCAGAAGGAGAGGGTAGTCCACAGTGTCAAAAGCAGCAGAGAGGTCAAGAAGAATAAGTAGAGAGTAGTGGCACTTAGATTTGGCTGCATGGAGGTCATTGCAGACTTTTGTAAGGGCAGTTTCAGTGGAGTGGAGAGGACGGAAGCAGTGAGTGTGAGGAACGAAAGGAAGATCACATTAAAGGGAAAAGGGAAGAGGGAAATTTGTTGCACAGGAGACTCAGATGAACTTGATTTTATTTATTATGAGTTACAAAATATATGCTTGAGAGAAAACCCCTGTTACTAATTTTTCTATTATAAGAGTATATAAGTAGGGGGTGCTACCACAGATCTAAACATTATTGTAGACAAAGGAAAGAAGAGAGAAAGAGATCTGTCTCCGGTGCACATAAGTTTTTTTATAAAAATTAACTTTTATTATTTCCATAAAATAATTGGATTGAATCTACTATTGCATCCAGAATTACCTGGATGCACTGAATGCGAAATATTAAAACCCTGACGAAGCTTTTTGCGAAACGTACGTAGGACGGCACCGGCTGGGCGTCCTACATGTCTATTCTAAATGTCTAACTAAAAATTGATTCTAAAATCGGTGCTCATCGGTGCATATTAGTAAAGTACATATGGGAAGGCACACACGCTTTAATCACTAGCGCTCTGTGCAGTATAACACAGTGTGTATGTGTGACCCCGGCGGCACCCTTATATTAGATATTTTGAAAAGCTTATACTAAAATCTATACCTTTATGTGCACGCCAGCAAATCACTTATGGGATGGCACACACGCCGTAATCATTAACGCTCTGTACCGTACTATACAGTGTGGGGCTGTGACTACTAACTTAATCACGGCATACAGAATATATCTATTCCTATATATAAGAGTGTTAACTAATGGTATATTGCCTTACTAAATGCGGCAGCACTCTTATATTAGATACTAAAGGTATCCATATATATAAATAAATTGTAAATTAATTATGATCATGGAGACTTTTTGATAAATTATACATGCATACAATTTCTTTATGCAAATACATGATAAAATCTGATATGTATATATGTGCCAACCAGCCACCAGTATCAGTTAATGTGCAAACGAACATTCTTTGGTGATTATAACACACACACATTTGAGAGTGATCTGCAGCATTTCACTAATTAAGTAGGCCTGCAGCATTTAATATATATACAATTTCTACCATCATTTATTTATGCTGACAATAGGCCAAGCCTTTATATATACAAATTTAAAGGCCACCTAAAAATCTATATACTATAATATAATTGGCAATATAGGAACATACTGTATGATTTAACAATATTTCCCTGCAACCTGCTGGAGGTAAACCAGCAGTCATTTGCAAACACTCATTATAATAATCTGGGCAGTGTGCCAGAATCCTCTAGATGAGCCAGTACAACAACATTGTTACAGTTATTAATCTGGGAGAATCAAAGAGCAACATTAGTGTAATATTTCAGAGAAACCCAGAAGCAAATATCTGTTCCTCTATTACTGTAGCACTATTGTATTAGAAAATACTGTTACTAGTCAGATAAGACAATATACATCAGCTAGTAGACATAAAAGACGCCCAGCTGGGAGTTTTTAACCAATTTATTTCTGTTTTTCTTTATTACACACAGTCTTGTCTATTTTCGTATCACCTTATATTTTGTTTTGTTTTAATATTTCGCATTCAGTGCATCCAGGTAATTCTGGATGCAATAGTAGATTCAATCCAATTATTTTAAGGAAATAATAAAAGTAAATTTTTATAAAAAACTTATGTGCACCGGAGACAGATCTCTTTCTCTCTTCTTTCCTTTGTCTACAGGAACGAAAGGAAGTAAGGCGGTTGTAGACAATACGCTCAAGGATTCAGATTCAACAGTTAGGAGGTGAATGATATGAAGAGGAAGAGAACTTACATTTGTTAATAGTTCTTCAGATTTCTATGTTTTGTTAGTTTGGTGTCCTGTTTTCCTTCTCTTTCACTTCGATTGAACGCTGATGGAATGCTGTTGTTAGTTGTTATGTGTCAACTTTATCACACTGAGAAAAATGCACACTTCGAAAATAAATGCACAGCCTACAGGCTAGAACTTAAGTAGAGAAAAACTGCATGTGATTCCAATAATGGGAATCTACAACCACTCCCCACCCCCTATAGGTGATACCAGGGCCGGACTGGCCATCTGGCACTTCTGGCACATGCCATCCGGTCCCTCAGAGAGCTGGGAAGGCCGTGCGCAGCGCAGCCTCTGGATCTCTGGTTCAGCCGCCCCCACTGGTCTCCATGGAAATGGGGGGGGGGGTGCCATGAGTCCACGCCCCCATGACTTGCGTCACGCCCCCATACATCGTGGAGGTACGCCCCCATGAAGTGCGCGCTCACAAATGCCCGGGCCGTTTTAAACCCCAGTCCATCGCTGGGTGATACTACACATGTGATCTCTTACATCTAACCTCAATACACCATCCTGCGGGAGATGCCTGGTGTGAGTAAACTAACAGGTCTCGTGCAACTCTGCTAGTGTTGGGTGTCTTTTTTTCCCCAAAAAAATGTGTCTTACTCTCAACGCCGTGCAACTAGGACATACCAGAAGATTGTTTTGATTAATTTTATATGTGACACTTGTATATCTGTGTGCAAATGAGTCTGTATATAAAGCACAATAGAACTTGGCATGAAAAAAAAAAACATATCCGCTGCATTATAGCACTTCATATTCAGATTCAAAGACTCAGTCGCACATAGGTATGCAAGAGTCACATATCAAATGAATGAACACAGTCACCAAGTGCATCCCAGTCACATTGCGTTGTGACTAAGACATACTTACCTACTTTGTGGCTGCTCCCTCCGGGAGGGAGCAACCAGGTCACTCAAGAGGGGGCGTGGAGGAAGTGGTACGGGGGCGTGGTGACGTGTTTGCATCATTGTAGCCATGCCCCTGCTCTGTAATGCCCACATTATTGCTATTGCAGAGCGGGGGTGGGGCTATGATTATGCAAATTAGCGCAATCGCATCATCGTCCTTCCCCTTTTTTCTATTTAACAGGCTGAAAGTGGTGGGGGGGCGTGGGGTGCAGCGGGAGGAGTGCGGGGTGTGGCGGGGGGCGAGCTGGATGCAGGAGACTTGACCCCTTCCCCGGGAGTCCGGGAGTGCCACCCTAATTTCGGGAGCCTCCCGGCCTTTCCGGGAGAGTGGGCAAGTATGGACTAAGAAGCACTTGCAGGAAAAAAAGATGCAAAAAATCTGCTCTACGCTAGTAGAGTATCACGGTACCTGGCATGCCAAGAGAGGCTGTTTGGCATGACTACAGCAATGACGTATGAGGACCATTGGGGTTTCAATAATGGGTGCAATGTGTGCGGTGCACTCGGGCCCCTGGGTCCAGGGTGGGCCACAACACACACATTGCACCCAAGGCCGGTTCAGACTATTGTCGCGCCCCAGGCAGCAATAGAAGGCGTGCCTTCATACAGGGGGCGTGGTCAGTTACGCCCCCTGTACAGTAGTAGCGCCGCTGTAATGATGTGCGGTGCGCGATGACGTCATCGCGCACCACACCGCAAAGGTTCTCTCCACGAAGGAAAACTAGACGCCACGCGTCTAGTTCCCTTCGTGGAGAGGACCTTTGCTGTGCGGTGCGCGATGACGTCAACGCGCACCGCACATCATTACAGTGAAGGTCCTCTCCAGGAAGGGAAACTAGACACGTAGCGTCTAGTTTCCCTGCCCAGCGGGCAGCGAGGGGCAGCGGCAGCGGGGGGCGCAGCAGCGGATCTTGCCATGGTGCGGCGCCGTCCGGAAGGCGGCGCCCCGGGCAAAAGTCCCGCTACTGATTGCACCCATGTTTTACTATTTACCATTCCCGAGTTCCACGTCGGAGCTCCAGCCGTGGTAAAAAAATCACTGGCAGAATGGCAGCCGCACATGTACAACAGGAATTTAGTCTCCGGAACATGACAGGCGCCATGTTTCCAGAGACTTGCGCAAGTGCAGTAACCTCTGGCCCAATGCCAGAGTCTACAGTGCCTTGAAGAAGGGGGGGGGGGGGGGAGGCACCTGGAGTTTGCACATGGGCCCCCTCCTCTGTAAAAAGGCCTCAGTGTGGAATGTCAACATCTAGAATTGACACCCAATTAAAGTTTACAATTTTATGGTTTTTTAACAATACATACATACAGTAGTAAATTATTAATGGGTCTACATACTAAGCCTTATAGAGAGAGATAAAATGGATGGAGACAAAGTACCAACCAACCAGCTCCTAACTGTCATTTTTAAAACTCAGCCTGTAACATGACAGTAAGGAGCTGATCGGCTGCTACTTTATCTCTCTGTGCTTTCTCTCTATCCAAGGCTTAGTAAATAAACATCTAACTCACTTAAAATGTAGAAGTATAGTTTTTTCCGCCGTATTTTGCCTCACTTTCCCTGATAGCACTTTTCTATTACGGAATATCCTGGTGGAACCGTTCGCCATGTTCATCACTGAGTGCTTCAGGATTTGCTTCGTATAAATAAAGGTACGACCCCAAGAAAAGGATTTTCAAAGACATATAACATCCCATGGTCTTGTAAGATTTCAAAAAATTGTCCACAATTTCTTCGAAGTTGTCTGGCTTATGTTTATCTAAGAAGTTCCAGCAAATAGTCTTAAAAGGCTCTTTTGCAGCTATTTCAGCCTAATTCAACTAACCACCAAAGCTCTCATTTTTAATCGATTGTCTTAGTCTTCCCAGAACAGTATAATATAAAACATGTATATTTTACTGAAGGAAAAAAAAAAACTCCCTAAACGCTCCATAAATAAGTTATATATTGTCATAAATATTCTTAAAGAGAGTGTAACTTTAAATCTATGGGTGATAGATTCTAAGACCTTTTTTTAAATCAGTGCAGAAAATACATATAATACCAGGTTTGGTCTGTAATACAGACGGTCCGGATGCCGGTGGTTACATGACGTGATAGCGGCATCTCAACACTGAAGATCCCGACACCAGACAGGGTAAGTATTTTTACCCTCCTCAATCTCCTACTTTAACCCTTGGAGGGTGGTGGCTATGGCTAACCCTTGATGATTGGCGGCTACGGCTAACCCCCCCCAGTGCCTAACCCTAACACCACCTAATGCTGAACCCTCCCCACCCAGACCCTGACCTGTACCCCAATACTTACCTTCAGGATGTCGGCTGTCGGTGTTCCGGCGCCAGTCTCTTGAGTGGTGTCGGGATTCCGTTGTCAATCACATGACAGCTACCATCTAGACCGACGGGATGCTGAATTCATCCCATAATGCCACCTCGGGTGTCATGTGACAATACCTTTGTTTACCAGTGAATAGGTGGAACGATCCAACACATGAGCTATTAGTTCCAAGAGACCTAATAAGGCAGGGGTTATCATGTTATAAACAAACTGTATATCTGCATCTCTTTACCTGTGGATCCCGGAGTGTAGAGAGGTTTGTCAGTCTGTAGGAATATGTATCCACTCTGATAAGTCACCAGCACGACTTTCTCCAGGTTGCATCTGGGGGACTTCACAGTGACATAGACAAACTGTTTCTTACCAGGTTCTGCTATCAGATTTGTTGAGGGAATCTATAGTGGATGAAAACAGCATAAAACAAACACATTGAAAGATATACAAGATAATGTAACTCTACATAAAAAAAATATATATAATATGAATATTCTGTTGCATAATACTTCTATAGTATGAGACCACCAAAGTGATCATGAATCTCATTATATTTCCAGTTACTTTCCAATTGTTTAAATACACGAGTAATCATATTTACCACATAAATCTGATATGTTGGGTCACCGTGAAGAAGGTGGGCCAGCTTATTTATTGGCCAATATATGCCAAGAACCTTGGATATGATGGTTGTTATCATTTTAATGGTGTATGGTGCACCTGCACTCTTGTTCCTATATTGTAATACAGCTGTGTTTTGTAAGATCGGACAGCCCATCTGTGACAAGATGCTTTTGATGGGGAAAGGGCTGGTAGAGGGTGGTCAAGCCAGAACCAGGTCCAGATTGATCATTTGGCCTATTCTATCTGTCTGTAATGGCTATCTGTAGATGAAAAAGGCAGTAGACTATCACCAATTTAAATGTCAACTTGGAGAATTTCTTCTCCCTTTTGGTGAATATTATTTGCAGATTAAAGAATCCTTGTTTTTGTGAACTGAATATGAGAAACCAATAAAGCCGTTGGAGCATGACTGACCACTTTAAAAAAAAAAAATTTTTATTAAGTTGTGCATCAAAAACTATTATTCATTGCTTATGGCCCCACAAAAAATTAAAGGCATCATCTTATATTGGTACATCTCTTCTAGAAAAGAGTAGGTTGTTTTTTGTTTTTAACTGTCAGGTAATGGTTTTTGCCAGTAGATTCAGGTCCACTGTGGTGAGATTTCCTAGCATCAGCTCATCCACACGTGGCATGAGGTATACATCTAACTAGGTCACTGCCTTTACTTTACAGAAATCATAACAGAATCATAGGCTTTCATCTGGTTATGGAATTAGAAATAATGAGGTTGACTACTCACTGTTAGGGATAAAGTTACTAAAGCTTCTAAAACAGAGGTTGCCCATAGCAACAAATCAGATGCTGTCTTTCATTTTCTAAAAGGCTATAGTGAAATGAGACAGAGCATCTGATTGGCTGCTTTAGATTGACCCTTTCCAGGAGTGCACCTGTGATTTTTTGAAAGTGTGGAGGGAAGTTTCTGGAGCCTTCCATTTTAAGCTTAGTTCTCTGCTCCTTTATGGGAGCTGGCATGGTAAGATTTAATGTGTAGAGTCTTATTGAACCTGTGATGTTTTATTGATGCACATTCTGTAGTAATTAATCAGGTCGTTATTTGTGACCATATTGACACATTTTTATTATAATAAAATGATTTATTATCCTGGAATATTTATTTTTCTTTTGAGATATCTCAAGAAGAAAGTGTCAACCTCCTTACTAGAATACTGCTTTAAAGAAATATTGGTGTTGAGAACACAGATCGATTCTTTCAATTGTGATAAAAGAACTATTTTACTGGACTGGACTCTCATATGCAACCTTTCAAGGGCAGGTGTATGTAATAATTTTCCATGTATCTAATGTGGTGATTAGTAGAACCTTGAGTGTTTTCACATTTTTGGAATTGTAGAGGTCATTGTGATGTTCTCTGCATAATATGGCTGTCATGTACTGTAGTTAGAGGGTGATTACTAGCTACTGGGGAGTTAGTGATGGGGTCACCACACTGAGGTTTTGACAGTAAGTCTAGATTCATCCCTGGTACATAATAAATGATCTCCACATATGATTTGCTATATATAAGGATCTAGATCATTTTGCACTGTGTTTCTATGTTAACCTTTATTCATTTACACTTTACTTTTTTCACATGGTCCCTCAAATGTCGCAGTCTGAAACCTTACCATCAAATTAACTGATCCCATGAAGCCATTACCCTCATTGACATGGACCTTTTTAGTAACAATATTGTATTTCTTCTTTGGGAAATCATGAATTGAAATCTCAGCCTCAAATTCAGAGTCATGTCCATCCACTATGATGGTCTCTTGGCTTTCCAAACGCAGGACATTGGGTGTGATCAAGGTGCATCTGGTAGAATGGAAACACATTAGGGTACATTAGCTATGTATACATTTGGAGATTTGTTTTAAATTACATTTGTAATTTAACTTATAGAACATTCTGCAGAACTATTATTACATCATTGTACTGAAAGGGAGAGATTCAGATGTTTGAAAAGTCAGTTGGGAGTCTGTTTTTTCCTGTCTATTAGATAGGAAAAAACAGACTACCAACTGACTTTTCAAACATTTGAATCTCCCCCAAAATGTATGTTTTATTTAGTGCATTGTGCTCTTTGTATGTGTTAATGAAAATAAAATCCCCATGCCCATTGCACATCATTTATTTAAAAAAATTGCTGGGTGTTGTCTTCAAACGTGGAATTAATTGCTCATGATGGCTTCCACCTATAGCTCTGCCATGTATATACAAAAACTTTACAGGAACAAGCATATTTTTGTTAAAGTCAAAATCGCTTATACCATTTCTATATAGCACATGTCAAGTGGAGAAGGGATTTTTATTTTACATAGAATAAGCACCAATTTATTATTCTCTCTTCTGGGTAGAGGGAGAATTAACTACATAAGTTTTTTTTTATCAAGCACAGCATAAAACACACACACAAATGAGACAGTCCATAATTTCTGTACAGAACAATTTAGTTGCAAGCAATGAGCCAAGTAATACAACGATCAACACTCAAACTGATCATCTGGGTTTACTACATGGAAAGAGTTTACATATGAAAAGGAATTCTGAGCAACAAAGTCAGTTTACTTTGCTTACAATATGTTAAAATTTATTAGGCTGACATAATATTATTATTATTATTATTATTATTATTATTATTATTATTAATTGATTGATTGATTGATTGATTGATTGATTGATTTTATATGGCACTGCCAAATATTACAATAACAAACAAATGATAAATAACCAAGCAGTACAAATGGACAATACAAACAACAGAATATTTAGATAAGTGATGTCTTAATACCCTAGGGCAGGGCAGACAGAAGGCATTAGAATTGCAGACCATGAATGGAATTGCACAGGAACTATGATTAGTGCAAGTAGTGAACAAGAGGAAGGAAGGCCCTGATTATGAGGGGTGGTCTTCAGTATGCCGAATGTCGGGATCCCGGTGCACAGTATACCGGCACCGGGATCCCAACACACGGCATACAGACAAATATTCTCCCTCGTGGGGGTCCACAACCCCCCTGGAGGGAGAATAAATAGCGTGGCACGCGTAGGCGAGCACAGCGAGCACGCAAGGGGCTCATTTGCGCTCGCCACACTGTCGGTATGCCGGCGGTCGGGCTCCCGGTGCCGGTATGCTGGTCGCCGGGAGCCCGGCCGCCGGCATACCATACCACGCCCTTCATGAGAGCTTAAAGTCTAGGCTAGTGAGGGGTAAAACTGTGAAGTGAACTGGAAAGAGGTGAGGAGGGAGGACTGATCTTAAAGGTTATAGGAAGGAAAATAGATTTATGTGTCATGAGATGTGTTAATAAAAGTCAAAGGAGCTTATGAGCTCTCCAAGTGATGAGGTGTTAAAACAGAAGAAAAGGAGAACAAGGATAGCAACAGGAAGGGGGGAGCAGGATTAGGAAATAGAGAGAGTGTTATTCAAAGTTAGGATGACAGCAATGAGAGGGAAGTGTCATAGAACCCAATAGAGTTAAGGGTTTAAAGAAGGAGAGGGTGTTCTATTGTGTAGAGTGCAAGGAGGGAATGAGAGGAAAGTAAAATGGAGACAGTCATTGAAAGAAAAGTTATTCCAAGATATTTGGAGGAAAAGGGGATGAGAGAAATGGGGCACTAGTTAGAGAGGGTGTCGTGATCACATTTTAAGAATGGGAGAGATGATGTTGTGTTTAAAGGTGGAGGGCCACTGCCAGTGTAGAGAGAGAGAGTTAAGCAGATGACCGAGGTGGGACCAAGCATTGAGTACATAGGAAGACAATATGTTGAGGGGACAGGTAAGGTGATGAGAATGAGTTGTCTTCATTACAGGTGTTGAAAAAGGAGGAAATGGTGGGTTGACGACCAGTGTTTTCAAGTAGGTGTTTTGGGAGAACATACTATGATTGCTAGTAGCAATTTTAGAGTTAAAGTACATGGAGATCAAGGGCCAAGAGGCAGGAGGGGAAAGAGGGGAGAGCAGAGGAGCAAAATTAAAAGTTGTTACAGTGAAAGGGGTTGATAGGGCTGATTATCAAGGATTCTCTAAAGGCTCTACTCTGGTTGTATACAGCCAGCCTCAAGCTTCCTCACATCCCACCTGCCATACATAGTCCCTCTCATTGTCCCTGTCAGAGAAATTTGGACCCCTTATACTGGGACTGAATGTCTATAGGGTTAAAATGCTTGATGTATCAATATGTTGCTTATTTGCAGTAAAACATATATTCTGAACCATGTATAAGAAGTGTTCTGTTCTCATCTGCACCTGCTTTCTGTTAATTGTGCTTTATGTGCATGACTCACTGATAAGGGCCCCTTTCCGTAATTAAGGGGCTTAGAGTGGTGTATAGTGCTTTATTAGTAATTTGTGGCCCCTAAGTGACTGCCCGAGGTCTTTCCTGTCCCATAATTATGAATAAGTATTGTATTTGGATGACAGTAATAAAGACGAACTATGTTCCCTGTCACGTAAGCCATTTCTGATGTAATGTGTATTTTATGCTATATAAACCATGATGACTGTAACACAAATTGTCTCACTGAGCCTGCGTGCTCTGTTGACACCCATCTGGGCCTAGATGCACAATAAACCATATATGCTTTTTCACCTGATCCTGGCGTATCTCCTCGATTGATTGCCACGACATTTGATGTTTCCTGCCCGGTCGGACAAACCCACTTCGCATACGGGACAACAAGACTGCTGGGTCCTCTGCCGCAGAAACTAAACAGCGCTGTAAGGTGAGAAACTTTTCATACCTTCTATTTTCTGCGGCATAAGAAAAACAGCACGTCTGTCCCGTGTGTGCAGTGCTCGCTCCGAAAAGAACCTCGTTCCTGAGGTAAGGACTAGACGAAAAAGCATATTTTTCTGTGTCTATAGATTTGTATGAAATGTATGAATAATACTTCTTTTTCTAGAACTAACATCTAACACCATTCTTTCCAGAAGTCATTACTATTTCTATTTACTGCAATACTCAAACTTGTGCATATATTGCTTTTCCTGTATTTTCAGGTTCTAACCTTATTTTTTTCATCAATAATATAAAGGGTATACATTGTATAACATACAGTGGTGTTACTAAGCATTGAAGGTTGAAACTGTATAGGGTTAAACTGATGCAATAACTGCTACAAGTATTTTGTGTTGCGATGTATGTAATGTATGTATGTATGTATGTATGTATGTATGTATGTAAGAGATGAATGACGCTGAGTGCATGTGTGTAAACTGAACTCTGTACCCGTGTCAGGGACAGAGAAAGGTGAAGCTTCTCATATCAGCCTTTATAACGCAGGGGAAAGAAATAGATCTGTGTGACTCTTTCTTGCCCAAGGTATGATGAAGGTATAAGGAAATTTGTGGGACCATCTCTCATGGCAGGTATTGTAGGTACTTGACAGAAGTTAGATCTGTGTGACTACTTTTTGGTTAGGTAACATACAACAGCCTGGGGAGAGAAAGGTTTAGCACTCTCGTCAGACGTGACGCTTGTGGGTATACTTTACTGTATTGAAAATAATTGATTCATCTCCTTGCAAGTGGCAGGAGACTCCATTTGCTTGTGAGAGCCGGTTTTTGAGGTAAAATTGTGTACACTAGAGGAAGGCAAATGGGGCAAAATCAGTCCACAAAGGGGGAGATCCCTCTGAGTGCACCGGCCAGTATTATGAAATGTAGAAGCATGGGGTTTTGGCTGTGAAATTCTTGAGAAAATGGAATAAGAAAACACAGAATTATCTAACCTTTCCTCTTACAGGTACCTTTAATGCAAATGTTTTGAATAATTTAGGAAATAAGTTGATATGTTGTAATGAATGTAAATCTTATTGTTTGTGGGTAGCTGATGCACTTTTATTGTCACCTCCAATACAAAACCCTCCGCCTTATGCGGCAAAAATATAGACTTAATAACAGACAGTAAAGGAAATTAGAGAAAGGGAGGAGGCATTATACACCCACTTGCATCAATTATCAAAAACCCACAGAGTTAAGGGACACTGGCAATAGACACTTCCCTGATCATTGCCTCTGCACCTTCCTCTATAAATAGAGTAGAGGGTGAACGGTCCGTAGAAAGTTGCTGCTGACGTTTCTTCCCTCTCTGATAACACTACACTACAGGAAACTTTAGTTCACGTTCCGTCACCAGATTCTTCTGGTGCAGGGACACTGGACTACGTTGTAACATATTTAGGCAGAGGTAGAGGTCAACGCATGATGCCGCAGACCTTAACCCCTGCAGATCCTGGTATGATGCATCCGACCCTATACCCGGTCAGGCTTATCACAGCCCCTCCAGCTGGGGGTGTGGGGCCGGCTGTTACATACTCCATGCATGTTCCCTGGGCGGCATCAGACCTTAGAGCCCTAGCAGAAACGATGCCCGACCCTAGAAAAGATCCCAGGACAGTGTGGGATAATTTATTACTAACTAAAAATATTCACCAGCCCACATATAGAGATCTGTTGCAATTACTACTTGCTGTGTTCAAACCCAATGATTATACGACCCTCATGCAGCAATTAAAATGGGACACTGCTGCTGCAGCGGCTGCTGAACTCACGAGTGATCAGCCAGCTGCTAAGTGGTTAGAACTAGAAACAGCATTTCATAAAACATTCCCTGCAACTATTGATTGGACTAAAATAATGGGAATTACCCAGGATCAAAAAGAATCAGTTGCAGATTATACGGCCACATTCTTCAAAACTGTAAAATGTCACAGTGGCATCCCGGACATACAAGGGAAGCCAGATTTAGCTCCTTTGTTAGTCACTTCGTACGTAGAAGGATTGAAAAGACCCATACAATCCAGACTTAAAACTCAGTCCCCTGATTGGAAAACTAAGACGCTCACTAGCATTATCGAGTGGAGTAGACCCCATGAGGCCAACTTAGTTGAAAAAGATATAAACAGACAACAAAAGTTAATGAATTTGCAAATTAAAGCAGCTGAGCAAAATGCTCAGCCTGTTCACAACGCACTCTCCTGTGGGAGGGGGCCGGCTCCCCGGAGAGACATAGTGTGTTACAATTGTCAGGAAAAAGGACACTTGTCATATGATTGTAAAAAACCCACTGCGCAAAGGAAGTTTACTTCCTCTGACAATTACAATTATGATCGTAGGAACTTTAGAGACCGTCCTAAGAATAGATACTGACAGGAGGACAGGGCTCCGGTGTATCCAGTATTGGCTGCAGATAAGCATGACCCTATGGTACATTTACTTATAAATAACAAGCCAATCCCTTGTTTGATAGACCCTGGAGCCTCTGTTTCATTAATAGTTGGTAATCAAGATTTTCCTACCTCTGACAAAACTGTCACTGCTGTGGGAATCTCAAACAGTCCCGTTGAAATGGCACTCTCGGAACCCTTGACTGTCACACTAGGTCCCCTAACAAACACGCACTCTTTCTTGTTATCCACTAGTGCCCCTGTCAGTTTGCTAGGTCGCGACCTCCTTGCGAAACTTAGATGTACTATTAGTTGTTCACCCGACGGGGTCTTCCTACATGTCCCAGAGAAGCATGCTGACACTGTGCAGGATGCCCTTTGGCAGAATGAGGATAATAGGCTCATGCCTCTTTTACAGACACTGCCGGACTGGGTGACAGAAATCCCTGAACAGCTCTGGACAACAGACAGTTCAGACGTAGGACTTATAAAATCTGTAGAGCCCGTACATATCAAACTTAAGCAACCCCCCAGGCTTCCCCAGTACCCCCTTCGGCCAGAAGCCGAGCAAGGCATTTTCTCCGTGCTCCAAAGACTTTTGGAACAGGGAGTAATTGTTAAAACCATGAGCCCTGCAAATACACCGATCCTGCCCATTAAAAAAAAGAGAAAGGGGGGTCTGCGGGGGCTCAGATAGAACAGCAGGCAGGGACAAACAGGGAACAACAGACCACTACATGGAGATTTGTGCAGGACCTGAGAGCTGTTAATGCTGTGGTTCTCTCTCGATCCCCCGTGGTCCCAAACCCAGCTACCATCCTGATGCAGGTCCCCCCCAATAGCTCACATTTTTCTGTAATCGATTTATGCTCAGCATTTTTTGCTGTCCCTATACATCCAGACAGTCAATACTTGTTCGCATTCACCTACAGAGGACAGCAGTACACGTGGACCCGTCTCCCCATGGGTTTCACTGATGCCCCTGCCATATTTGGCCAGGCATTAAAGGAGGATTTAAGCCACTTTTCTCCACCAGGTGGCTCCACCCTCATCCAATACGTGGATGACCTCCTGCTCTGTTCACCGTCATTGGAAATATCCTGTTTTTTTGCTGAGAAAGGACACAAAGTGTCCAAAGGGAAAATGCAGTTATGCTCTCCCAAGGTGGAATACATAGGGCATTGCATATCCCCGGGGTACAGGCACATAACCACTAAAAGAGTAGAGGCGATTCAGCAGGTACAACTGCCCCGAAATAAAAAGCAAGTTCGTGCCTTTTTGGGCATGACTGGTTACTGCAGGCAGTGGATACCCAATTATTCCCAATTGGCAGCTCCACTCTATGCCTTAACGGCGCACGCGGTCACAGAACCCTTACAGCACACTGACGAAAGTAACCAAGTTTTTCAGACATTGAAAGAATCATTGTTGCAACCATCAGCGCTAGGCATTCCACATTATAACAAGCTTTTTCCCTGTTTTTTTTCATAGAGCGATGGGACATTCTGCAGGTGTGTTAACTAAACAGCATAAAAATAAACAACGCCCTGTGGCATACTACTGTGCGGTCTTGGACCCAGTTGCCAGAGCCTTGCCGGTGTGTTTGCGAGCAGTGGCTGAAGCCGCAATCTTAGTTCACAAATCTGCAGATATTGTCCTGAATCCTATGCGTGCCTCATGCAGTAGCTACTTTACTTACTTGCAAGCAGACACAACATTTAACCACTTCACTGCTCACTAAGCGGGAACTGACTTTGCTAACACCCAGTAATCTCATTATCCAGCACTGCTTGTAAGGGATGAGTCTTTCCAGACTCAGAGGGAGGAGGGGAAGCTGGGGGCACACAAGACACACAGCCCTGGCCTCACTGATGAACCCATCCCGCATGCAGATTTAACACTGTTCGTGGATGGAAGCTGCTTACAACGAGAAGACGTCAGCCTGGGGTCTGCATATGCTGTGTGTACACAGACTGAAACGCTGGAAGCCAGACTCCTCCCAGCCCCTCACTCAGCTCAAAGTGCTGAGCTGGTAGCATTGACCAGAGCTTGCAAATTAGCAAAGGGAAATATTGTAAACTGACACTGTTGTAAACTTTACACTGACTCGTGCTATGCGTTTGGTGTGGTGCAAATTTTGTTTGTGGAAAATGAGAAACTTCCTAACATCTAAAGGGGTACCTATAGCGCATGCGGACAAGGTGCGAGAGCTTTTAGAAGCAGTAATGGAACCTGAACAAATTGCTGTCATAAAGTGCCAGGCCCACACTTCTGGCAGAGATGAGGTGTCAAAAGGAAATGCCAGAGTGGATCGAATAGCAAAATCCACGGCTATGTTAAAAGAACAAGTGTATGTAATGTCTGAAATATGTATACCTGATACACAAGCATTGATTTCTATGCAATTAACCTCCAGTCCATAGGAAATCTCCACCTGGAAGCGGGAAGGATGCTAGCCAGATGCTGATGGTTTGTGGCGCAATAAAGAAGGCAAGCCAGTGGCCCCCAGATCACTTTTACCTGCATTGGCTCAGGTCACGCATGGCCTGACCCATGCATCTAAAACTGCAATGACTAATTTAGTCACGACCTACTGGTACGCCCCTGGATTCTCTGCATTTTCTTCTAAATTTTGTCAAGGCTGTCTAATTTGTCTCCAAAACAATCCAGGTAGAAAAGTGCCTACAATATCATCACACCTTCCCGCCACAGAGGGACCATTTCAGGTGGTACAAATTAATTACATTCAGTTCCCAAAGGTAAGACAATTGCAGTATGTTTTGACTTTAACTGTTTAGCAGGTGGGTGGAGCATTGCTTGTAGCCACGGCAACAGCTAGTATAACAGCCAAGAAGATAGTGCAGGTATTAGTCTGCAGGTATGGACTTCCCCAGGTTATCTCTTCTGACCAAGGTACGCATTTTACCAGAAGGGTATGCAAAGAAATGTGTGAAATGATGGGCATAAAGCAGCAATTACATGTGCCCTACCACCCCCAGTCAAGTGCAAAAATTGAACGATTAAATCAAACTGTGAAAAATAAATTGCAAAAATGTACCAAACAAACTGGACTCTTGTGGCCTGAGGCCTTGCCTCTTGTTTTGCATTCTATCTGAACCACGCTATTTGGAAAGTTGCCTAATCTTATGATGGTCCCAGCGCCAGACCTCTCTACCGCCCAAGATGTGACTGTTAAATATTTGATTAATATGAGCCAGACAGATCAACACAATTCACAATGCTGTCATTTCTCAACAACCAAGCAGTCCTGCGGCCTGCCATGATCTAATGCCTGGTGACTTTGTGATGAAACTTTTTACGTTGCAGTTCCTTGTCCGAGCGGTGGGAAGGACCATTCCAGGTGCTGTTAACGACTCCAACAGCGGCGAGAGTCGGCAAAAGATCCACCTGAGTACAAGCATCACACTGCAAAAGAGGTCCGATCAGATCCGCCCCGGAGTGAACCCGAGGACATCCTGCAGACCACCTTACCTGTGTTGCTCACAGGACCGTGACCACCAGAAAGGATACAATAAAGCCCCTGGTGAGTTGCCACCTAAGCCGGAAAGAAGCAGAGCTTCTCTACCCGTGAAGAAAATGAAGATACTTTGGATCCTGTTCTCTGTCTTAACTCCTGTCATGCTGGAGAATCACATCACTGACTATGGACATGAAATAAAAGGAAAGAATGCTATACTTGCCATTCATAAGGCCATTGCAAGAGTTAACATTGAGACTGACTGTAGGGTGTGTACACATTTGCCAATGACTGCTGAGTCAGGGATACCCTTAATAACCATTCAGGTATGAGATTTGATTGGGTATACTGGGAAGAGAATTTTTCCAGAACCAATTATAGTGCCAGAATTAGTCCTCAGAGAAGAATAAACTACCCTCTTAGCAATAGTATCCAGAGAGGGACAGCCTGCCATTTGTGTGGTTCATAATGATTTAGCTCAAGGAACACTAGATGATGGTGGGACAAGGTCCATGCGTATAGTCAACAGACAGAAGGTGGGGGAAGATATACATTTAGGGATATTTATGGTAATGTCAATAACTCCATGTTTAGAACTTGGGAAGAACGAGTGGACATTCATGACCGGAACCCTTATCAGGTAACATCACTCAGCCTTAATAACATTACTAATGTAAAGGTAGGGGGTGTTGCACTAAAAAAATGCTTACTCAAGGTTAGCAGTAAATGTTCAGATAAATGTGTCCTTTCTTAAATAGCCCCATGTTACGAGTCACAAGAAAATTACCTGGAGTTCCACGTAATGTTGATTATAGAAAAGTATTTTACAGGGCAAGGAGAGGAATAGTGTACGAGAATAGATGGGAGCAATTCTTTTACTCACTTTTTCCTCAGGTAGGAGTAGGAATTTTGTCAGAAAAACTAGAAGCTTACACTCACTATATGGATAGAATAATAAATGAAACCAGTCATGCCATATGAGAAATGAATAAAGAATTAGCTCAAGTGCGTAAAGTAACGCTGCAAAATAGGTTTGCATTAGACCAAGTGCTGGCATCAGAGGGAGGAACATGTGCTTTGATAGGACAGGAGTGTTGCACTTACATTGCAGACAATTTAGATATAGTGGAAGGACACATTAGAGAAGTGGAAAAGATGCAGGAAGGAATAAGGAAGGTAGGAGGAGAAGGAAGGTATCCGTTTGGATTCTTAGGTAGAGGTATATCAGCTCTGATAGACGGATTGTTGCAGTATGTAGTAATTGGAGGATTGGTATTATTACTTTTTACCTGTGTTTGAAATGTTTGCCAATGATCGTTAGTAAGGGGTGTCAGAATAGTTCAAAATCTGCAATGGGTCCACTTCCCTCTGATCTTCCGCCCCCTGTGTACGCTCCGATGTCCAGAGGGGTAATGCCCCCTAGTCGAAATTTTCTGCCGTTGGAGCCTGAAATACCTTCTGTTAATACCTTTCAGATCCTTCGAGCAAGTGGCATAGGTGACCAAAGGGCCATTTATGAAAAAGTGGATAGTTGTGTGTGACAAAAGGAATTTGTCAGAGGGAGGAATTGTCAGAGAAATTTGGACCCCTTATACTGGGACTGAATGTCTATAGGGTTAAAATGCTTGATGTATCAATATATTGCTTATTTGCAGTAAAACATATATTCTGAACCATGTATAAGAAGTGTTCTGTTCTCATCTGCACCTGCTTTCTGTTAATTGTGCTTTATGTGCATGACTCACTGATAAGGGCCCCTTTCCGTAATTAAGGGGCTTAGAGTGGTGTATAGTGCTTTATTAGTAATTTGTGGCCCCTAAGTGACTGCCCGAGGTCTTTCCTGTCCCATAATTATGAATAAGTATTGTATTTGGATGACAGTAATAAAGACGAACTATGTTCCCTGTCACGTAAGCCATTTCTGATGTAATGTGTATTTTATGCTATATAAACCATGATGACTGTAACACAAATTGTCTCACTGAGCCTGCGTGCTCTGTTGACACCCATCTGGGCCTAGATGCACAATAAACCATATATGCTTTTTCACCTGATCCTGGCGTATCTCCTCGATTGATTGCCACGACATCCCTTAGCAACTAATTATGTTACTGCCACCTGGGACAGTGTTGACTGCAGCCATGTGACTTTGGTGCTAAAGCTGCTACTGGTCGCAATGGCTCCAGTGTGATGTTTTCTGCATGGGTAGCAGTGTTTTCTGTATCCACAGCTTCACTGCACCTGCAGCCTTTTAACTCTGGAGCACTCCTTAAGTGTTATGACATTTCCACATGTTGACTCTCCATAGATTCAGTATTCAACTGCATAAAAGCATTTTGTCTGTTTGATCAGGATATAATCCCATCCTGTATATGCTATACAGTATGGCACACCAGTATGGTGACTTTTATTGCATAATCATCCATTGGTACTTAAAGTCCTATGGTATATCTTCAAATATACAGAATATCTACACTCTATTGTTATAATTGGATTTCTTGCTCAGTAGCATAATGCACAACTTCGAGCTAGCTTAAAAAAGAAAAACTACCGCTCAACATGATTTACTCCTTAAATGATGCATGATATGTTCTATAATGGCAGTTACTTTTTTGCCCAAATGCATGCATTCTCATGTTGACCTGAGGCACACTTACATGATAAATGTTGGCACAACATACTATACCCAATTACCTCACTAAACCCACTTCATAAAGTTTTCACCTTTAGTAAGCCACATTTCACATAGAACTTAATATGGTACTTGGATGTCTCCAGGTTTTAAAGCTGTATATAGTAGGGACTTAGGGAGATATTTAATAAAACATAATTATCTCATAAGAGCTGAAAAATGCGATATTTATGTTCTCTGGAGATGGAGATAAATATCTCCTCACCAGTGGCAGTTGCAGCGCAGTCCACAATTCAAATAGGAGAGGCACACCAACTGCCACTCCAAACACTGCCAGACATTGCTGTTCAGAACTCACTGGTTTGGCTCCCCTGTTTGAATTTTGGACTGTGCTGCAACTGCCACTGGAGAGGGGATATTTTTCTCCATCTCCAGAAAACATAAATATCAAATTATCCAGCTTTTATGAGATAATTATGTTTTTATTAAATATCCCCCTTAGAAACTCTATGGGTGGTATTCAATTCTTTTCACCCCCTTCCACACCCGTTCTGTTTCTGCTGATGGCCATGGTATAATCATTTCAGCTCGCTAACCCTGGGGTAGTGAGGGTGCCCAACCCTTCACACATCTAAACCTGATTGCTATGGGCACGATATGCGTGATAATGGGGATTACTTTAGAAAGGAGATTTGGCATGATATATCATTTGAATACAGCCGTGTGTATTTAATTAGCACTTTGATCAATGGAACACTTATGGAGGGCAACAGATAAAATAATGCACGTGGTGTGGGAATGGGTTTGTCAGGTGTTGTAGACTGGTGTCTAGAAACTGACAGATACAGTATAGTACAAAGTCCAGAAACAGTACAAGGAGAGCAGGTAGATGTGTAATACCCTGGAACTGCAAGCACAAATCAACTGTGGCACTACAGGTGCCAGCATGGCTGTGTAATATAGAACTGAGCCAGCAGCCTACAGCTTGCAGCACAGAAGGAGTTAACAGCCCAGCTCACAGCAATACAGATCAGTCTGCAAAATGCAGAGGGCATGACTCACCCATTTGCAGACTTAGAGCGGGAAACTCAGAGCGGGAAACTCAGAGCGGGAGATCCCAGATGGAATGTGTCCCTGGGAATGCAAGGTTATAAAAAGTTTGTCCTGCAGTGTGAGAGGGCACAACTACAACAGAGAACAGAGAGCAGACAGAGAGGAGACAGTGAGGAGAAGCACGTGTATTAGCTAGCAGAAGTTTGGTGGAGTAACCAGAAAGATGTAGCCTCAGTGAGGGCTCCCCACATGTTTTGGTGGGGAGTGATGCCAGCCACAGCAAGGCACTTGACAGAGGGAGACACCGCAGTGTGAGAGCAGCAGTATTCAGAATCCAGTGAAAGGGTGATGCCAGGAGAAAAGTGTGCTAGAGGTGTGAGTCTCGAGAGGTATCTGGGTGAAGTGGTTGGAAGCCACGCGGCGTGATTAAAAGCCCCCATGGAAAAGAATCTCGAGAGGTATCTAGGTGAAGTGGTCGGAAAGCCACGCGGCGTGATTAGAAGCCCCCGATGGACAAGAATCCTCGCTAAGTAAGAGAGAGAGAGAGAGACGGCAACCTGATGTGTAGCACTACTGGTCACAGAATGCCCTGGTACGTACTGATGTTCGCCATATATATGCCGCTGCGACTAAGCGATGCGCTGGAGGAGGTGCCCTGATATGTGATCCACTGTAACTGTTATGCTTTGTGCTGGAGGAATGTTCACAAGTTATCCCTGCAATATCCTTGTTTGCTGTTAAAAAAACTTTATGCTGTTTATGAGATGGCCTGGCGCCCAATTCTTTATACGCTGCACCGACACCTGTAGTCCACACCCACAATGCACCTGTAATTAAACACCTGATTATTCAGGGCACCCTCTGATATCCGTGCCTGAACCCATGACAAGCCGGGGCAGAGTAAGTGTGATGTACTATACACAGTGACTGCAGATTTTGCATACCTAGTACCAGTGGGGTGTTACAGATGGTTATAGCACAGTTCAGTAACATTTCTAGTTTGGGCGCTAGCAGCAGACAAGGCAAAGTCAGTACATAATCCTAGGTCAGGGCTGGTAGTGAACAAGGTCAATTTGGATCACAAAAAGAAGCACACTGGTTCAGCACTATGTCAAAGAAAAACTAAAACAGTACAGGTGTCTGGTGCAGGAACAGGAAACCTCATAGATAATAAGGCAGCCAATAGGAGGGGGACTTGTAGACCCAGTTTCTAGGAATGAGCAGCAGGCTTAGCAAAGCTTCATTACATTACAGCAGGCACTGCTGGCCAGAAAGTGTCACGCCGAGAGAAGAAAGCCATCGGCATTGCTAAGCAACCATCTCCTACAGATTCTGATTATTAACTATATAACCATTAACGACATGTACAATAACCCATAATATTCATATACTATGGGAGATGTACTAAGCCTGAAAAGTGATAAATATCACTGTGATAAAGTACCAGCCAATCGGCTCCTAACTGCCATGTTACAGGCTGTGTTTGAAAAATGACAGTTAGGAGCCGATTGGCTGGTACTTTATCACAGTGATATATCACTTTTCAAGCTTAGTACATCTGGCCCACTGTGTGTAAGAGCTCCTTGCCATAATCAAAACACTGTACATCCATTTTCTAGGTTGCTGATGTTCTATGCCTGTGGGAATATTTTTTGGTTTTTAAAGAGGCAATTTGCTTTTAAAACAAATTCACCATGTTGGTCTGAACTTATGATCTTTAGACACTTGGCACATCACTAAATATTATCTGCTTTCTCCATATCGTTCTGGCCTTGAGGTGTTCAGATAGTTTAACTTTCAGTTACCCAATAACTACCATCTACTAACATACAGTCAGTGTCAGACTGGGACATGAAGGGCCCACCGGGGCGATGCAGAGGTAGGGGCACATGTTTAGGAGTGTGTCCAGTGTCCAGAGGGGGTGTGGCCAGCGGCCGCATTGGTTTATCTTACCAGTAGAGAGTGCATGGGCTGGGCTCCTTGATAAATATATAAATACAGCTAGTGCGTGCATGATAAAGTACCAGATAAATACCATTTATGCACCGTAGAAAATACACCGTAGTCCTGTGCAGTATAAGGTTAACATGTGCATAATGTATAATTGAGGTACACAGTCTGGAACCTAATCCCTAGAGGAGAAGGTGGGGCCCCAGGCAGTAGGGCCCACCAGGGGGTTCCCCTGTAACCCTGTGGGCCCTGCATACAGTACATCATCAGCAACATTCTAAATGTTTGCTATTACCATAGAGAGATGTATAGTTATATCAGTCAGATATTTTTGAAATATTTTTTCAGAGATAAGAAAACTGATGGATACAGTCAGAAATCATTGTGTGTGTATATACCAATATTCCATGACTGCAACATTGTTTAATAATAATCGCATTTCAGTGGCATTTTAGATCACAAATAGGTTATTCATCTTTGGATTAACTACATAAGTAAAAAAATCTCCCCGCACTGGATCATTTAGTGCGTTAGACCAATTACCGTACTTTGGAATAATTGTTTAGCTTTGTTACCAATGTAAAACGCTGTCTACTAAATTATCACTGCTCAGTCACAGTACACTGTACACAGGGGGTGATTCAGACCTGATGGCTGGGCTGCTAATTTTGCTGTCCTGCGATCAGATTGTTGCCGCCCAAGTGGAGTGTATATTCACTGTGCAAGTGTGTAATCGCATGTGTACGCCGTGCAACAAATCTCCCTCAGTCAGCGGACAGCTGCAAATCCGTTGGCACCTCACTCACCATCTAATGTTTTTACCACTGTGTGCAGTGTGTGCGCAGCCCCGAACTTACTCCTACAGTGCGCTGAGAACAGGCTGTTCGTGCCGGAGCTGACATCACATACCCTGCCTGAAAACGCTTGGGAACGCCTGTGTTTTCCCTGACACTCCCAGAAAACTGCCAGTTACCGCCCACAAATGCCCTCTTCCTGACAATCACCTTTTAAACGTCCGTGAGATCTAAATTTTCGCACAAGCCTGTCGCTGTTCAGCGATGTCTGTTGTTGTTTGGTGATACTTGTGTGCATACGCATGCGCAGTCTATCAATAATCACCCGCTGTGCGAAGACGCATCAGGTCTGAATGGAGCACGCGGTGAGCAGACATCATAGTTTAAGGTACAGTATGAAATGGATTCAAGCCCCAGATTGACCCCTCAGACCCCTGTTATTGTGCAATTAAAATATCTGTCTCCTCCGCCACATTCATACAATGCATTCATTATGAGGAAAACTGCAAAAAAACAAAACAAATGTAAAGTAAAATGACTAGTGATTGGAGCATTTCCAGAAGTCAGGAGTAAGAAACAGTTTATGAATTGTTTAAGAAAAATGAAAAAACACAAAGAATTCACGTGCATCAGACGCTTCAAACAGGTGTAATAACCAGGGCCGGTTGGAGCGCTTGCAGCGCCCCGGGCAGGCAATGGGGGCGTGGCTTCATACAGGGGGCGTGGTCAGTTATGCCCCCTGTACAGTATGAGTGCCGCTGAAATGATGTGCGGTGCGCGATGACGTCATCGCGCACCGCACATCAAAGGTCCTCTCCACGAAGGGAAACTAGGCGCTACGCGTCTAGTTCCCTTCACAGCGGGGGGCAGCGGGACAGACCAGGCAGCTGGGGGCACAGCAGCAGCGGATCTTGCCATGGTGCGGCACCCTCCAGATGGCGCCGGCGCCCTCTGGAAGGCGGCGCCCTGGGCAAAAGTCCTGCTTGCCCGTGGCAAGATCCGCTACTGGTGATAACAATGTGGAGCAGAGCGCTTGTTATTATGTATCTGTGTAATATGTGTTTGCAACAAATGTTGCTTATAGGATAATTTGTAACAGTGCAATACCTTTAAAAACAGAGCGGGTTAGTTTAATGTTGATGCGCCGTGTGTAAAAAAAAATCTTTTCGTGTGATATCAGGGAATGAGATTTCCTCATCTCATTCCCTGACATCACATGAAAAGATTTTTTTACACACGGCGCATAGGAGACGCGGCCGGAGTGAAGCGGCTTCACAAAGCGGGGAACCTAGCCAGAGGGAGAATCACCAACGTCCCCCTGTCATCGTGGACAAGGTTGGTAGATTAGGGATAGTTAGGGATAAAGAACATCTTGTCAAAAAATCTTGATCTCCCAAAACGACAAGTAATGGAACCCTAATGTAAAAACCAAGGACTGTAATAATACAAAAGGGCTATCAACATTAAACTGGGATCAGTACGAAATCCCGCTGGACGGGATCCCGGCTGTCGAAATACCGACACCGGAATCCCGACCAGCACAATCCCGACAGGGGTGGCGAGCGGAACGCAGCCCCTTGTGGGCACTTTGCCTCGCTACGCTCGGCACACTCATTTATTCTCCCTCTATGGGTGTCGTGGACACCCACGGAGGGAGAATGTGTCGGGATTGTGCCGGTTGGGATTCCGGTGTCGGTATTTCAACTGCCGGGATTCCGTCCGGCGGGATGTTGACCGCATCCCATTAAACTAACCCCTTCTTTTTTTACAGGTATTGCACTGCTATAAATTATCCTATAAGCAACATTTGTTGCAAACACATATTACACAGATACATAATAACAAGTGCTCTGCTCCACATTGTTATTACTTACCCTATTTCTTCAGAGCTGCTCAAACATAACAAATCCCAGCTGGAGCGCATTTTTTTATTTATTTTTACTTCAAACAGGTGTATTTTGTAAATAATTGACTTTAATCCAGCCAACAAACCCATCAGACACAGAAAACCTGTAACACAGTACTGTTATGTAGAAGATAAAAGCAACACAACTATATTTGCACGCAGTTTCTGGCTGCACTTTTGAAATGGTAGATATAAGTGCACACTGTGGGGGTAATTCAGACCCAATCGCTGGGCAGTGATTTTTGCAGCCGTGCGATCAGACAGTCGCCGCCTACAGGGGGAGTGTATTTTAGCTGTGCAAGTGTGCGATCGCATGTGTGGCAGAGCTGCGCAAACTGATTTTGTGCAGTCTCTGCGCAGCCCAGGACTTACTCAGACACTGCGATTACATCAGCCTGTTTGGGGCCGGATTTGACGTCAGACACCCTCCCTGAAAATGCTTGATCCCGCCTGCGTTTTCCCAGACACTCCCTGAAAACTGTCAGTTGCCACCCACAAACGCCCTTTTCCTGTCAATCTCCTTGCGAACGTCCGTGCAAATGAATCCTTCGCACAAACCCATCACTGACCGGCGACCCCATTGCAGCCGTGCAATGCGCTGGCTCATTGCGGTGCATACGCATGCGCAGTACGGATCTGATCGCCCGCTGTGCGAAAAAGCACAGCGGCGATCAAATCTGAATTACCCCCTGTGTTGTTTCATATTTGAGTACACTGGTTACATTCAGTAGCTTTTAATAATAGATGTGTTCTGAAAATATCTAGCACAAACATGTTAGCTGTACGTAATGTGGACAGAGGCATACTCACTGTGGTTGTGCGTAGGACCCGATAAACCCACATAGCAGGATGAGGCAGAGAGCTCTGCAGCCCATGATTCTGCCTGCGGTATGAGCTACCTCTGAGATTTTGGTTTTTTTTTATAGTAGATCACATTTTAGGTCCTGCGGCCCTGACCAAATAATCATTTAATCAGTAACTGGAGAGAATTGTAATGGGGTTTATGTGCCAAGGTGCAAACAAATAGTTATCTGATAAATATGTCTATTACAAAATCAACTCTGAAGGAAAAGTAAACGCACACTGATTCACACAGTGGGGGTGATTCCGAGTTGATCACTATTTTTTTCGTTCGCGCAAGGTATTCGCAAAATTGCGAACATGTTGCACAATAGTGAATATCTGCCCCCAACGTATTTTTGCTAATTTGTACGCAGTATTACACAAAGTAGGCGTATGCCAAATGATATTGCACTAATGCGAACCCATCGCATTACCACAAACCTCATCGTAAAAATCCAAACTTCTCGTAGATTTACACATTCCTCTTAAATAGCACACGCTATTGCTAAAATCCGCACAGCAATGTTTTTTTTTTAAAGTTAAATTACTGCTTTCAGTTCAAACTACACAAGCCATCCTCAATTACGATTTCAATTAGTGTAATGAATGATAATGGTCATGACCAATTAAGTCTTCAAAGAATACCTGAAGAACACTTTGCAGGCATAATTGGCCATCAACATTTACATTTATAAAATGAAAATATAGATGTGGTAAATGTGCCTGGTCTAATGCTTTTTTTTTTTTTTTTGTGTAGAGGTGTAGTTTGTGAATAAAGGTGTTTACATGTTTTTTAGACAATAACCTAACTCTCATTATTTTATGATTTTTAATTTTGTAATTAAAAATCACATTCTTACGTTAGATGTGTGAAATGTTTAAGGTAACCAATTTCTGCTAGCCAATCTGCTGTACCTTTATTGCATTAATAAACACAACAGCCGCTTAACGTAATTTTTTTTCTAACAATTTTTTTTTATTTTGTGCGTGTAACTTTTTTAACATCAAATACAATTTTGGAAAACAAAAATTATCCAAATTTTTGGAGCTGCTCCACATTAGCCAGCAAGGCTTCAAGGTTCTGGCTCATGGTGGCCAGAATGCCCGCAAAAGTAGTGGGATCTCCAACTGCAACATCTGAAATTAGGAGGCAAAATAAACATTACTAACTTCCTCACATTACCTATTATACAAGCAAGGCACAAAGCACACTTTAATGCAGGCATGTCCAAACTGCGGCCCTCCAGCTGTTATGAAACTACATATACCAGCATGCCTTGACCCAGTTTTGGTGTCAGAGAATACAAAAGCTGTGTCAGGGCATGCTGGGATGTGTAGTTTCTCAACAGCTGGAGGGCTGCAGTTTGGACAGGCCTGCTTTAATGGCAAAGTGACTACATCATGGATGTTTTAAGGATAAAACAGTAGCAGAACAACACACAAGCCTGCTCAGCAATGTTTTTTTTTTGTTATATTTTTTTTTAAAGTGTACCACACCATGGGGTACATTTACTAATGTGGGAGTTCTATTTAAGATGGGCCGTTGCCTATAGCAACCAATCAAATTCAACATATTATCTTGTAGAAGGGGCCAAAAAAAAATTACAAGTATAATCTGATTGTTTGCTATGGGCAACATCCCATCTTAAATAGAACTACCATCTTAGTAAATGTAACACCATGTTGGCATTCCTTCACATCTGGAGTGAAGCAGACTTATCTTTTTTGGGGATGGCCCTGCATCATCACACTGCATATCAACATCTTCAGAAGGACAACATATCCTAGCATGCCCACACTCCCTGAAAGCCGGCCTTACTACATAAGGTCAAACAGCTTTTAAAATGTAAAAAACAAAATTGTAGGAGTGTAACTTTCACAACACAAATCACTGTGTCCTTAGCCTGCCTAACAAAGTGAAGCATGCGACTTCAATGTGCAAATATTGGAATACCCAGGCACAAGTGTAAAAGTCAAACAACATACTAAACTCCACTCACGTCTAACTGTTTTGCAGATAATGTTGCACATACAAACCCTGTTGTCCAGGCAACCCTGTCGACATAATGAGTGTCGACCTAGAGTGGGCATCCTCAACATTGCAGACGTAGACACTGTACATCTAATGTTCCTCACACAAATGTAAATGCAACATCCATACCATGATGAAGAAGACAAACCTTTTACCTTGGCAAAAGATTGGCCCCAGTACAACACTGCATTTATTAGAATGTGAAGTTAAATACGTTTCAAAATGAAATGTCAATGTGTGTGAACTTACTCTCCTCTGCCACTTGCCCACCTCCCTGAGGTGGCTCCGGGGCCTCTGCTGCCCATTCTGAAGGCGGGGATGGCGGCTGGATGGGTGATGGCGGCTGGATGGGGGATGGCGGCTGGATGGGGGATGGCGCCTGGATGGGGGAAGGAGTCAGGATGGGGGAAGGAGGGTGGATTGGGGAAAGAGGATGGAAGGGGGAGGAGGTTACAGAGGGTGGGTCAGATTGAGAGGGGGAGGGTGATGGAGAGGTGGGTTGGGCCACAGAGGAGGAGGGGGGCAGAGAGGTGGCTTGGGAAAGAGAGGGGGAGGGTGGTGGAGAGGTGGGTTGGGCCACAGAGGGGGAGGGGGCAGAGAGGTGGCTTGGGAAAGAGATGGGGGTGGTGGCTGAGAGGTGGGTTGGGCCACAGAGGGGGAGTGGGGCAGAGAGGGGGATTGGGAAAGAGAGGGGGAGTGGGGCGGAGAGGGGGATTGGGAAAGAGAGGGGGAGTGGGGCAGAGAGGGGGATTGGGAAAGAGAGGGGGAGTGGGACAGAGAGGGGGATTGGGAAAGAGAGGGGGACTGGGGCGGAGAGGGGGATTGGGAAAGAGAGGGGGAGTGGGGCAGAGAGGGGGATTGGGCCACAGAGGGGGAGTGGGGCAGAGAGGGGGATTGGGAAAGAGAGGGGGAGTGGGACGGAGAGGGTGTTTGGGCCACAGAAGGGGAGGGGGGCGGAGAAGGGGATTGGGCTGCCCTTCCCATTAGCCGCCTTGCAGCCGCTGCTCGCCGTTGTGCTTGCCCTAGAACGACATATGTAATAATTATGTTGTGGCTTAAAAAAAAAACATCAGCATTTCAAAATTACATTGTTATGTACCATGTTAAATACACAGAGCAAGTTATTGTGTTCAGCCGACAGCCTGTGTAGCAACTCAGTACAACAACATTAACTTTTCCACAAGCACTTTGCTACACATTCAGTACTGCAAGCCATAAGCACACACAATGTAGAAACTTGTGCTACAATAGTGTCATTACACAGTCTGCTAATTGTCTAACTATAGCACTTCTTAGTGAAAATGTGCATTTTTAACATTAAAATATTTTGCAAATAATCTCAGTGTAATAACCATATTTAATGTAATGTGTTTAACTTACTGCGTCTACGGCGGATGCTAATTTGTTGGCGCAGCTCCGCCAACAGCTCCAGCGTGCGACGGCGGAGGTCACTCCACCGCCTTTCGAGTTGTATGATGCTGCGCCGTGTCCGGGTGTGTGTCCGCAGTATGCGGCGGACCTCCGCGTAGGCCTGGCGCTTAACCCTATTGGGTATAAAGGGCCCTGCGTGGCCTACGCGGCGGTCCATGACCGCTGTTAGCACGCGCAGCTCCCTGCGTGAAAAGGCAGCTGCGCGCATGGTGCCAATGGCGTTTTCCATACATGGGCATATATTTATAGTGTGTGGTGGCATTTGATTGGTTGTAATTGTATGGTGTCATCTGTAATACACTTTATTGATATGTGTACATTAATGTGCAGGACAGTGTGTACAGTTCGCATGAGCGGAGATTCGCACCCGCGGACACGCACACAAACACACTTACACACTCACACACACACACACACTCACACAAACACACACACACACACACACACACACACACACACACACACTTATTATTTTAAAATTGTATTCCAAAGTCATGCTTCTAAATTAATAGCATTGTAGGTTTGTAGGATATAAGCAAAATCAAACAAACATGACAATGTTTAGATATATGTCTCAAGATAGTTCTATAGATACTTACACACACACACACACACACACACACACACACACACATATACCATTAATATATGGGCGCAATTCATAAACATATAAGTCTACACATATATTTTTTTTCAAAAATGTTTTTATTGCAGATTTGACAGACATATTAACAAATGTAATCATAGTATGCATTGCAAACCTTTTCTAACATTTTCTGTCTCTTGATATAACAACGTGGATATGTATAGTGAGTTTTACATTGTGAAAGTACGTTACTGACTTTGGTATTCAATAAATTTACCATTACATTCACTTTAATATTTTTTGTCATGACTTTTCTTTGTACAAAAGATGATAATAGTTTAACGTCTGATTAAGAAAAGTTGGAGATAACATAGATAGAAGAAGAGGGGGAGAAGCAAAGGAGGGGGAGCAGGGGGGAAGGGGGGGTGTAAAGCCACGCGCGTCCGAACCATCTAACATTTCTCAACTCAGGTTAATTGGCGGGTCCTGTACGAACAATCTAGTCTCGTACCAGACGTTCATACGAAAACAATTATGTATTTGCCTTCTAGTTTCAATGGGTAAAGTGTCTATATAACTTTCCCATACTGAAAAGAAATTCTCAATCTGAGAATCTTTATGAAGTGTGGTTTCAGTCCATTCTAGTTTAAACAATTTAAATAATTTGTCTTTGAACATGGCAAGGGACGGAGGTGTGGAAGAAATCCATTGCTGCAGTATGCATTTTCTGGCTACCGATGAGACAAACAGCAACAATTTTTTGCAACCGAATGAAATTTTCGGAGAGTTTGGTAAAAGTCCAAAGACCGCCCAGGCCGGGGTCAATATTAGGAAATTCACCAGGTGGTTGATTGCAAACCGTCTCACCGCCAACCAGAAACGCTGAATCATGGGACATTCCCACAAACAATGGTATAAGGTTGCTGCAGGGCTAGTGCATTTGTGACAAACGGGTGAGGTGCTCATACCAATTAAGTTACACCGGTGGGGGGATAGGTATCCTCTATAGAATATCTTAAAAAAACATGTCCTTGTAGGATGTAGCTGAAATTGTTTTTACAGAATACAATAGACCTTTCAAAATATCCTCTTCCCTCAAATTGGGAAAGTGTGTTTGCCATTTTGTGATGCCCGTTTGATATTGGCCATTGTGATAAGGCAACCGCAATATTTTGTAAAAGTAAGATATGGCCTTTGCTGAGTAGTTCACAGCTAGAAAAGCGTCATCCAGCGGGTTACGCCAGTCCTCTTCGTTTAAAAACTTTAGTACTTTACTAGTGTAATGTTGCGCCTGAAGGAAGGCCAAATTACACATTGGCAAAAAGTCGTAACTAGAATCTGCTTGTGTATAGGTAAGAGGTTTTTTTGTGTCTGGATTTGCAAGGTGTCTAACTGTGCGCAATCCTTGCTCATGCCACGATCTGAATGGTTGATTCGCCAAGCCATGTTGGAAGTTGATGTTGCCCAAAAAGGGGAGAAGAATAGAGTGTGTGTAATTTAGCTTTATTACGTATTGTGTGCCATGTTGACCATGTTGACATGAGCAGAGGATTGTCTAGTATGTGTGGAGGAATCTCATGTTTGGGTAAGTGTAAGAAACAGGTCAAGTCTAGATTAGAAAGAAATTGCTTTTCTAGTGTGTAGTTTGCATACTGATCTGTTCCATGGAGCCAATCCTTAATATATCTACAGGTGGCTGCTTGGTTATACAGTTTAACCTTAGGGAAATTTATCCCACCCTCCTCTCTAGTCTTTTGTAATATCTTTAGACTAATTCTTGGTCTCTTCTTGGCCCAGATAAATTTTCGGAATGATTCTACAATTTTTTTTTCATCAGACAGAGTAAGTGTGAGTGGAAGAACTTGTAATGGATATAACAACTTTGGAAAGGTGATAAGTTTGATTAAATTGGCTCTTCCCAGATATGACAACTTGTTGCCAACCCTCAAGTTCAGTTTCAATTTTTTCAATAAGTGGGGCTATGTTTGCGTAATACAGGTTGTGGATATTTTTGGTTAGATATATCCCCAAATATTGTATCTGGGAAGAGGTCCACTGCAGTTCTCCAAAGGAATTATGTGGAGTGTAGGGACGATTGCCTAGAGCCATTGCCTTTGACTTGGATAGGTTAATCCGAAATCCCGAGAGTGAGCCAAAATGATTGAAGGTATGGAACAAGGGGTCCAAGCTCTCCTCGGGGTTAGAGATAAACAGCATTAAGTCATCAGCAAAGGCTTGCAGTTTTAATTCCTGGTTTCCAATTTTTGCCCCTTGAAGGGTCGGCCATTGTTGTAAATGGCGCAACAGGGGGTCCAATGCCAGATTGAACAATAGAGGTGATAGTGGACATCCCTGGCGTGTTCCTCGATGCATCTGAAATGGCTTGCCGAGAAGACCATTGATCAACAATCTGGTATTGGGTTTTAAGTAGAAATATTTAATCATCTCCACAAAGAGAGTTCCAAATCCCCTACGGTCTAGCACCTTGAACAGATACTCCCATAGGACTTTGTCAAAGGCCTTCTCGGCATCCAAACTCAGTATTACAGTTGATGAGGCCTTATTTGCTGGCGAGGAAGCTAATACCGCTATAGCAGAGCGAATCCCTAGGACAGAATGTCGACCCGTTGTGAAGCCCAGTTGATGTGGAGTAAGAAGAGATGGCATTAAGTTTTGTAGTCTAGTAGATAATATTCTAGCCAGAATTTTGTAGTCTTGATTTAACAATGCAATCGGCCTGTAAGATTCCATAAGAGAGGCATCTTTGCCTGGTTTAGGTAGTAATAATGTGACGGCTTCGTTAAATGACGGGTATGGGACCTTATTATTATAAATCTGCTGGAACAAAGTGGAAAGCGTTGGGACTATTTCAGGCTTTAAAATTTTGTAGTAATTGGCATTTAAGCCATCTGGACCTGGTGCTTTATTTGATTTCAGAGAATCAATGGTTACAAGGATTTCTTGATCTGTGATTGGACTATTAAGGCCTTCCATCTGATCTGTTGTTAGTTTAGGCAAACCCACGTTCTCTAGGAAGGCATCTATGGTCTGTTGATTGGGTTCGCTGGATTTATACATGTCAGTGAAATAGGACTCCAGTAAGTTTAGTATGTCTGGGTGGGAGGTGACAGTTACTCCGGAGCCCTGATCTAGCAATTTCGTGATATAGCATTTTTTCTTTTGTTGTTTTGCCATAAAGGCCAGAAGTCGGCCAGACTTGCCCCCCCACCTATGATATTGATTTTTCATATATTCAGTCTTAAGTTTTGCTTCTTGTAGGAGAAAGGCTTCCAATATTCCCTTCTCCTGTAGATATATGGATTTATTTTCCTCTGTAGCAGAAAGTATATATTGTTGGTGCGAGTGTCGTAGCCTATTGGTTAAAGAATTTAATTGTTCCTTCCTATCTTTGTTACGTTTAGCTACGTATGATATTATGTGTCCTCGCATTACTGCTTTGGAGGCTTCCCAAAATGGAACTATATCATCCCAATGTTGTATGTTGTCATCTACATAAGATTGCCAATTAGTTTTGAGATATTTTTGGAAATCTTCATTCTGTGATAGGTATATCGGGAAGCGCCACAGTTTAGAGGTGTGTAGGGGGCTTCTCCTCTCTATATCACACAATATCGGAGCATGGTCTGAGATTATGATGTTATCTATAGATGTGCGGATAACTCGTGTAAACAGGGATTCTTCTAGGAGAATATAGTCCAGTCTTGTAAAGGTGTCATGTACTCGTGAGTGGTATGTATATTCTCTGCTAAAACCATTTTGGAGCCTCCAGACATCCAACAAAGAATGCTGAGAGCACAAAAGGGAAATGCCTTCTTTATTATGGGGAGACGGAGTCACTGGAGATTTTGAATGATCTAGGGTGGTGTCATGCAGTGAGTTCATGTCACCTCCAATGACTAAGTTAGGTGTGGCATGTTGCATTAGCAAGTTAGATATTGTCTGAAAGAATGAAAAATTAGGTGAATTCGGTGCATATATGTTGAGAAGTGTAAACTGTTCACCATGTAGTGTTATATTTAACATGAGGAATCTGCCTTCTGGATCAGCAATAGTTTTGGTCACTTCAAAATTGAGGTTCCTGGCAAATAAGATTGCTACCCCTCTTTTTTTCTTGCAATAAGAAGCCGAGATGCAATCCCCTAGCCAGGGGCTTTTTAAAGTAGAGTTTGAGTTTTTCAGCCAATGGGTTTCTTGTAAGAATATTATGTCTGGGTGAGATCATTTTAAGTGTGTTAGCACTCTACGCCATTTGATAGCTGAATTCAGGCCTGCTACATTCCATGATAAAAATCTGAAAGAATTAGAGGTGACCTGCGGAAACTGCGTTTTAGGGGATTGTATTTGTGTCATCCTATGCCAATTCTAACAAGGTTCGTGTGTGTGTTAATTGGGGAATACGGTACATCTGCTCTGTCCCAGCTAGCAGAGCATATGCAGGGCGATTTACCAGATTGAGACTGAGACTCGGACGCGCATGGCCCGGGAAAGAGGGGTAAAGCAAGGGGGAAAGAAAGAAGAAAAACGAACAACCAAATTAACATCAACAATAACAATAGTACATTTGGTTCATGTCTATCACCCATTGTTGATGGGCGAGACACCTGGGGTTATACCAGAATTACGACACTAGTATGGTATCGCTAGCCTTGCTAACTTGTAATAGTCCCAGCCATCACCCATTCGGGGGCGGATTGGTAGCTGAGGTGAGTGTAGTGAGTTTAAGACAACTTCTGGCCTGAGTAGGGTCATCAAACATATGGGTTTTGCCATCAGTGGTTACTCTGAGTTTGGCAGGATATAGTAGGGCAAATTTGATGTTGTTTTCAAAGAGATGTTTACAGATAGGTGTAAATTCTCTGCGTTTCTGAGTAACCGCATTAGAAAAATCCTGGAATATCAGGATTTGGAAGTCACGGACTAGGAGAGTACGTCGTCTGCGGTAGGCCATTAAGACGTTTTCTTTATCCCTATAATTCAAAAATTTAGCTATGACCGGCCTTGGCCGTGAATCTCGGTTTTCTATTTCGGGCCCTATGCGATGTGCTCTTTCGATCATAACTGTACCTGATGGGGTGGGAATATTCAGTATGGATATTATGTCAGTGCTAAGGAGATCCATTAGGTCTGTTCCCTTAATGGATTCGGGGATGCCTAGGAACCTCAGGTTACTGCGAATGGTTCTATTTTCTAAATCTTCTAATTTAGATTCTAGTTTGGTGTTGAGCTGGACTTGTGCCTCAGCAAATTGTTTGAGTTCAGAAATGGCGTCTTCATTGGTACTGGTACGTTGTTCCACCTCCACTAAGCGTTTAGTGTTTGTTTTCAAGTGTGTTAGGATAGTGTTAATAGAGGCCTGAATGGCATCCAATTTTTGTTCAATTTGTGTTGTTTGTGTTGGATTCAGCAAACTAGAGGGACCATCTGTGCCTCCCAAGGGGGGGCTTTCTGGAGGTGTGATGGATGGGGAAGAGTTAACCGAGCCACGTGTAGTGGAGCTCAAAGGTTGGGTATTCTTACCCTTGTTCTTATTTTTCATGTTTGACATTTGAGACCTGTCTAGGAATCTGTCCATGCTATGAATGGTTGTCTTTGACCAGAAATTGAGTGTGCCCCCAAATAAGGAAAAACCGAAAACAGAATATCACATAATATGATGGTTAGGCTAGCGAACCATGTAATCTTTGAATCACATTATTGTGCTGAATGGAGTGTCAGGCATTCAGCAAATTCTAACATGATGTAGGACTCACAGAGATCTGTGTTCCGTGACTGATGACACCATTGGTGTCAGGCAAAAAAAAAAGAAAAGAAAAAAAGGGGGAACCTCTCCCCCCTCCTCCCTCCAGACCCCCAACAGTAATATAACGTGTAGATTTGAGATCAAATGAAAAATGTGGCAGCTGATAATACCTTCTTGTGGGGATTGAGCTGTTATAATCTCGCACTATCCAATGGCACCGCTGCTTTTCTGCGGTAGAATTGACAGCGTCAGGTATCCTACTTTTATGAAGCAGGGAGTTGCAGTGGGGCAAATCTGTAGTAATGATCCTAGTTGTGTTATGGCATTGCTTTTTTTTTTAAATTAGATCTGCCCTGGGTACGTGGGTATATCAGCAGTATTAGAGCTAGCTGTGCTGTATCTCAAGCGCCACTAGATGGCAGGCATGTATCATATTACCAAACAGACAGACTTATATAAAGTAGAAGGAACAGGAGGATACAAGCACTCTGGTGCTAGATATACGAGGGGATATGGTAGTGTTCAGAAAATGGAAACTAAATTAAAAGGGAAAGATGTGGAGAGAGAAGGGAAGGATATATTAGAAGAAGTATGTAGGGATGTAGAGAAGAAGTGAAAACAGTGTAAGTAATATAAACTAGTATAAGGAGAGTCTTGACGCTCCTTCAAGGGGTCTTCTCCGTCCGTATGTATATCAACACTACCTGAATAGGTATTTCCCCCTTGAGATTGTGTACCAATCAATTATGCAGTCTGACAGTTGTTGGGTAGCAAAGTCCTCTTTCTCTCACTTTCTGATGGAACCGATCTCCGCCGTCCCGGGCACACCACTTCTATGATTAGATCTCCGTAGTAGCAGGTCCCCCAGCACTGCGTTGCACATTCGATGTCAAGTAGGCTGGAATGGCTCAGTAACGCGGTAGACCAGCCTGGATGTTTGGAGGTACGTTGTCCCTCTCGGCAATCACGGATCTCCGTCAGTTTGGCAGAGGAGAATGGCAGGCAGCCCTGACGGTTGTAGGCAGGTCCAGTGTCACCGCTCAGCACACGCTCTGTTCCGCAGTTCCTCAGCTCCGCTGTGTTCCACACTTGGCGCGTCAGCCGCAACAGGCCTCGATCGCTTGGGCGGGGTTCACGGGTCCCCCTATTTCGGCACCCGGGGCAGCCAGCAATACAGGTCCGGTCAGGGTGTTCACGGTAGCGCGAACGAGTCACAGTTCGTGTGGCGGGCTCCGTACCCGGCACGATCGCGCGCCCGGCAAGGTCTGGTCAGAGCGCTCACAGCAGCGCGAACGGGACACAGCCCACCCGGCGTCTCCCCCAGCACACAGGACCCTCGGCAAAGAGTCCCGGTAAGCTTCCAGTGTTGGGTCCAGGGAGGGAAATCAAGCCCAGCTCCAAGTAGGCACCAGGGCAATAATGGCGCTGGACCACGCCACCGGGAAACAGGGAGGCCTCAGCATTAGCAGGCAGGAATCCAGTGGATGTTTGCTCCGAGCTCCCCAATAATCAGTTCATTAGGCAGAGCTAAGCCTCCGACACAATCTCTGCTAGGTATTGTCTTGTTTGTGTGAGATTTGTTGTGTGATGGAAGCAGATTCTGTCCAGGGAGACAGAGATCTCAGTAAAATGCGGCCATCACGATGCTCCGCCCACCGGAAGTCCTCTACTCACCACATTTTGCAGGAACAATCAGCTACACAAAGTCACAAAGTTTTTGTTTTTTAGGATCAGATGTTGTGTCAGTTTTATGGTAAACAGATGCACAAGCCAAACATAAAAAAAAATACAAAAAAATGCTGTTATTGTTGTTTAATAACACAATTACCCCAAATTAAAATCTAAAAAAGTAAATAAAAAAAACAGTAATACCATTGTATACAACAATCTTACACAACAAACATGATAAGGAGAACATTACAGATAAATTCTGTACTGAAACAATATAAAATACTCACAAAACTCACTCAGAAATGTGCTCACTCAGAAATGTCCACCTTGCTTCTGTATTTTTCAGCATACACCCACACACACACAGGCTGCATGCAGGGCGTTTATATAGCCAGTACAGCAATTACTGGACCAATTTGCATAATTTACACCTGTGCGGATCACCGCACTGGAAATCACACGCAGCTATAAATCGCAAGCCAGCTGTGCAAACACACATGCCACCAGCAACATGGCTACACGTGAGGAGATGGCTGCAGAGATGGACATGGTGCAGCAGCAGATGTCCGCATTGACCAAAAGGCGCCTAGCGCTGCGGAAACAGATGCTGCAAGCTGCCAGTGCGGATGTTGAAATAGCAGGACCCAGTACTGTTAAAACCCCATCTTCTGATACAGAGGAATTAGGTGTGAATCCCCTGCCAGACACAGATACTGGGGAAACTGAGGGCGATTCTGGACTACCATCTCAAACCCAAAGTACACAACCAGCTAGTGAAGAGGAAGATGGTGAGGAGGGACAGGACGATAGCTCACAGGCTACATCCAAAAAACGTAAAAGACAGCCCGCCTTCACTAAGAGGGAGTTATGTGTTTTGGTCACACAGGCCATGGAAAAAATTCATAGAGGCAGCAAAAACATGGGTGCTGCAACCAAAGATCGCATCTGGAGGGACATTACTGATTCTGTTAATGAAGTTGGCTCAATTGTCCGCACCTCACAGGAAGTTAGAAGACGGTAAGTGTATATTGACACACCATTTTCTGTCCTAATTATTATGACAAACTTAGCTGGATGTGATGTTGACTATAGCAACCAAATACATAACATGTGTACTATCACTAAAAACAGGTATTCTTAACTTTTATGTCCCTTACCCCTAATTCTACTCACATATGTAGTTGGGCCGACTTCAAATCCCGCCTGAAGGGCAAGAGGTCTGCGGAGTGGAATGCCTCGAGGGCAACAGGGGGAGGTCCAGCTGCCACTGTGGAATACACAGATCTTGAGGAGCTGGCGATGGACTGTGTGAGCTACGAGGAGGCGGGTGGGGTGTCTCATATGGACACAGACCTGCCTGAAATAGTTAATGTACATGACTTGCCAGGTAAGTTTACACACATATTCCTAAAATTCTAATTTATTGGTTCCAAAAGTCTAATGTGGATTTTTTTTCTTCCCTTTTTCACTCATTCTTCTATTTGCTTTGAACATAACACAGCACAGGTGAGTGAGCAGGTAGAGTCAGAGGAGGGTTATGTGGCTGAGGCTGAGGTGGGGGGACCTAGTGTCTCTGGCAGTGTGGGACCACAGATTCCATCTGTCCAGATTCCAACTGGCCCCCCCACCCAACCCTCTGCTATCCCAGACATCCTGTCTCAAATTGCCAGGTATGGTGAGAGCCTGAATGCTTTTCAGGACAGGATGATCCGGGAGGTAAGCCAGATACCTGTCCGGCTCACTGAGCACAGAACCAGTGTGGAGCAAGGTGTAGCTCAACTGTGCCAAAGTCGGGCAGAGATCAGGCAGGGCCAAGACCAACTCGCCTCCTCATTCCAACAAATTGCCAATTCCATTCTGCAAGGGCTCCAGGACATCTCCAGCTACCTTGCCCACAGTGGCAGAGAGCCAGCCACATCTGCTCCCTCCCCTCCTTCTGCCCAGGAAGAACATCCCACTGGGCAGGACCCTCGAAGGTCACTCCGCAGACCGAGCCGTGAAGAACATCAGGCGGGGAAAAAGAAGAAAAAGTGATGTCTCTCCAGATGCCCAGCACCCATGTTTGACATGTTGCCTCTATGTTTTTTATTTTTGGCTTGTGTGGCCAGAATGTACAACTCCCTCAAGGTGAAAGGGGGTTGTGTCATTTTTGGATTTGTAGCCTGTGAGTTTTTTTCCTGTACACTTGAGCCATCTTCCTCTTCCTAGCGTGCTGTGTATGTTAGGGTTGGTGTTTTGGGTCCAGAATCGACCTCAGTTCCCCTAAAAGTATCGTCTGGCTGGGAGTTCACAACATATTCTTTGAAAATATTTTCCTTCATATTTTGCCAGTAGATGGGGTTACCATAGTACTGGGTTCTGCTATGTCAAATTTGTCACTGGCAGCTGCTTGTTGCCATGTCCAACTTTGTATGTCATGCTCATTTGTAGCCATGTTGTGTTGTTGATTTACTTCATTTATTGCAGTAAAAAATAAAAAAAAAAACGAAAACACTTGTTTGTGTGTTTTATTAAAGATTATGCACTCTTTAAAACTGGGCACTGTAAACTTTAACATGGCATATTTACATTTGTGGAACAAGGGAACAAACAGAATATTCTTACAAACATTGATTATTATAATGTTAAAAATGTGTGCCTTGGACAACACTTAACTGGCCATATAAAACAAAAAAAACTTGCAAATGAACTTGGGTTACTAGGGGCAACATGGCATAGTATTAGATATGGACACATATTCCAAAAACAAACAAATAAAGTGTTAGTAAGTAACATTAAGTGTAGGCTGCATTATGTCGCTCATGTTATTTGGTATTTACAAAGGAAGATGTCTATGTAGAGAACATTTATCTAATGTAGTTTATAAGTTGGTTTATTCACACTTGATTAAATTGCAAAGTATTCAGCAAATAATTTAAACATGCAGTTAACAGCAAAGTATTTTAGCAAATAATTAAAAGCATTATTTGTGAGTGTGTCAGAATTAGACCTGGTAAATGTAAATTTGTTATGTGGCCATACAATTGCTGTTTGGAGTCATTTGTAACTACAGTGTTTGGCAAGTAATTGCTCAACAGGTGAATTCATTTGCTAATTAATTGCTAATTAGGGCAGACACACTTGTAACAGTACTTCGCAAGTGCTGAGTAGCTGCAGACTTAAGGGCCCTACACACTTGCCGATTTTTTGAAAGATATGAACGATCTCGTTCATAAATGAACGAGAACTCGTTCATATCTTTCAGTGTGGAGACTCCTGCGATGAACGATGCGCGGCCCCGCACTCGTTCATCGCTGGTCTCCCGTCGGCTGTGCATGCAGGCCAATATGGACGATCTCGTCCATATTTGCCTGCACTTCAATGCAGCCGCGTGACGGGGGGAGTGAAGAAACTTCACTCCCCCCGTCACTGTCCCCCCGCCGCCGGGTCGCTCGTCGGCCGTATCCGACGTCGGGCAGCTCGGCGGCGGGTCGGCCAGTGAGTAGGGCCCTTTACTCCTCGGCTGCGTCAAGATAGCGAACATTTGTTGTGTACTTTTACCATCAGATACGCATTTCTGCAAAAAACACGCCTACTGCCGGTTGCATACTCCCACACTAGCCGCCCACTTTCACGCCCATTTCGTTGGATAGCGCAGCCGTGCCTCTGCCACGCCTCCGTCACTCCCTGTTTTCGGTGATGTAGTACGAGCTGATTTTCAGTTAGTAATTTTGCACAAGCGTCGTATCGCTCCCTTTGCGCACATGCATTTCTGCTCTCGCGCATGCGCAGTTTGCGATTTTTTTGTCGTTTGCGTTGCGATGAACTGCTGCGATCAACTCGGAATGAGGGCCAGTATGCATGAGAGCTGTGCAGTGCATATTGGGGGTAATTCCAAGTTGATCACAGCAGGAATTTTGTTAGCAATTGGGCAAAACCATGTGCACTGCAGGGGAGGCAGATATAACATGTGCAGAGAGAGCTAGATTTGGGTGGGTTATTCTGTTTCTGTGCAGGGTAAATGCTGGCTGCTTTATCTTTACACTGCAAATTAGATTTCAGTTTGAACACACCCCACCCAAATCTAACTCTCTCTGCACATGTTATATCCATACTTGCCTACCTGACCCTCTCCATGAGGGAGAAAATGCTCTGTTCCTGGACTTTCCTGGTAATGTATGATTGCCATCACCTGTGGTGAGCTAGGTAATTGATAAGAAAGGTGTTTCACCACAGGTGATGGCAATCATACATTACCAGGAAAGTCCAGGAACAGAGCATTTTCTCCCTCATGGAGAGGGTCAGGTAGGCAAGTATGGTTATATCTGCCTCCCCTGCAGTGCACATGGTTTTGCCCAACTGCTAAAAAAAATTCTGCTGCGATCAACTTGGAATTACCCCCATTGAGTCTGGCCCTCATTCCGAGTCGTTCGCTCTGTAATTTTCATCGCATCGCAGTGAAATTCCGCTTAGTACGCATGCGCAATATTCGCACTGCGACTGAGCCAAGTAATTTTACAATGAAGATAGTATTTTTACTCACGGCTTTTTCTTCGCTCCGGCGAACGTAGTGTGATTGACAGGAAATGGGTGTTACTGGGCGGAAACACTGCGTTTTAGGGGCGTGTGGATAAAAACGCTACCGTTTCCGGAAAAAACGCAGGAGTGGCCGGAGAAACGGGGGAGTGTCTGGGCGAACGCTGGGTGTGTTTATGACGTCAAACCAGGAACGACAAGCACTGAAATGATCGCACAGGCAGAGTAAGTCTGGAGCTACTCTGAAACTGCTAAGTAGTTTGAAATCGCAATATTGCGAATACATCGGTCGCAATTTTAAGAAGCTAAGATACACTCCCAGTAGGCGTAGGCTTAGCGTGAGCAACTCTGCTAAATTCGCCTTGCGAGCGATCAACTCGGAATGAGGGCCTCTGATTCAGGTTTGTAAGCATAGCAAAAAAAGCACACAACTGGGCAAAACCATGTTGCACTGGGGGGGGGGGGGGGGGCAGATGTAACATGTGCAGAGAGAGTTAGATTTGGGTGGGGTGTGTTCAAACTGAAACTTAAATTGCGGTTTAAAAATAAAGCTGTCTTACTTTTATGGGCTACATGCAAAAGCAGCCAATATTTATTTACCCTGCGCAGAAACAATATAACCCACCCAAATCTAAATCTCTCTGCACATGTTACATCTGCCCCACCTGCAGTGCATGGTTTTGCTCAGTTGTGCGCTTTAAAGCTTTGCTTGCAAACCAGAATCAAGATCCAGTATGACTTTGAGAATAAGATAATCAGGGGCAGATGTACTGTACTAAGCCTTGAAGTGAGAGAGATAAAATGGAGAGAGATAAACTATCAACCAATCAGCTCCTAACTGTCAAACACAGCCTGTAACATGACAGAGCTGGGCCATCCAGGTAAGTAGTCTTTGTCCCGGAGGGTGGTGACTCAGGTCTGCTGAGGTGACCAATGTTTTCTTAGATGATCAGTTGCTGCCTCTGCGCCCACAGCAGTGGATCACAGGAGCCAGCAGGAGGCATCTGTTTACACAAGACTCCTCTTGTGGCATCAGCATACATTCCAAGTCACAGCTGCTACTACATTGCGTACAACTAAGAATCAGGCACAAAGTGCATTGGTGTGGCGTGCATGGCTTAAAGCATACTTACCTACTTTCTAATTCTCCTCTCCGGGATACGATACAGGAGACTTCGGGGGGCAGGGGCGGGCTGTGACATCATCAAGCCCTGCCCCCTCATAGGGAAAATGCCGCGTATCGCGGGTCCGTAGGAAGGGACTAAAATGACGTGATTTGCGTCATTTGAACCCCTTCATCTCCCTACGGACCCGTAAATAGGGTGCCGGAGACCTGCCTACTCTACCAGGGGTGGGGGTGAGCTACCCAAAAAAAACGGTAGCCTCCCGAAGCTTCTGGGAGAGTAGGCAAGTATGTCTTAAAGTGGTCCAGGGGAGGAGGTGGAATTCACTGTTTATGGAGTTTAAGAAGTCTGCTTGAAGGCTTTAATGAATAGGTGTGTTTTGTGTGCTTGGAGGTAGATGTGAAAGGAGGAAGTTGCGCACCAAGGGGGGGTTCCGAGCACCTAGAAACCCCCCCCCCCTCCACCAAAAAATTATTATTATTTTTTGCTGCATGGGTATTATTAATGGCTGTCTAGTGTCCTCTGCAGCCTGCTGTCTTCCTGGTGGCACTTGTAAGTGCTTAATAAAAGTTTACTTAATTTTAATTATAGTACATATATATCCATGTGCATACATATATACACATGTATATATAAACATATAAACTAGAGATGAGTAAGTTCAGTTCGTCGAGATCCGAACCCCCCCGAACTTCACGTGGTTTACACGGGTCTGTGGCAGCCTCGTTTCTTCCCGCCTAACACGCAAAACCCAAACGGGGGAAAACGTAATCATACCGCTGTCGGATTCTCGCGAGATTCGGATTCCATATAAAGAGCCGCGCGTCGCTGCCATTTTCACTCGTGCATTGGCGATTGAGCGGAGAGGACGTGGCTACGTTCTCTCCCTGAAAAGCTCAATATCTGTGCTCAGTGTGCTGCATTGTGGGGACCAGTATATAGCAGTACAGTGCTGCATTGTGGTGACCACCAGTATATAGTAGTACAGTACAGTAGGCCATAACGTTATCTTGCAGCTCCGTGTCAGACTCAGTTCTATTCTCCGGATCAGTGCTCAGTGTGCTGCATTGTGGGGACCAGTATATAGTAGTACAGTGCTGCATTGTGGTGACCACCAGTATATAGTAGTACAGTACAGTAGGCCATAGCGTTATCTTGCAGCTCCGTGTCAACCTCAGTTCTATTCTCCGAATCAGTGCTCAGTGTGCTGCATTGTGGGGACCAGTATATAGTTGTACAGTGCTGCATTGTTGTGACCACCAGTATATAGTAGTACAGTAGGCCATAGCGTTATCTTGCAGCTCCGTGTCAGACTCAGTTCTATTCTCCGGATCAGTGCTCAGTGTGCTGCATTGTGGGGACCAGTATATAGTAGTACAGTGCTGCATTGTGGTGACCACCAGTATATAGTAGTACAGTATAGTAGGCCATAGCGTTATCTTGCAGCTCCATGTCTGACTCAGTTCTATTCTCCGGATGTGCTCAGTGTGCTGCATTGTGGTGACCACCAGTATATAGTAGTACAGTACAGTAGGCCATAGCGTTATCTTGCAGTTCTGTGACAGACTCAGTTCTATTCTCCGGATCAGTGCTCAGTGTGCTGCATTGTGGGGACCTGTATATAGTAGTACAGTGCTGCATTGTGGTGACCACCAGTATATATTAGTACAGTACAGAAGGCCATAGCGTAATCTTGCAGCTCCATGTCAGACTCAGTTCTATTCTCTGGATCAGTGCTCAGTGTGCTGCATTGTGGGGACCAGTATATAGTAGTACAGTGCTGCATTGTGGTGACCACCAGTATATAGTAGTACAGTACAGTAGGCCATAGCGTTATCTTGCAGCTCCGTCTCAGACTCAGTTCTATTCTCCGGATCAGTGCTTAGTGTGCTGCATTGTGGGGACCAGTATATAGTAGTACAGTGCTGCATTGTGGTGACCACCATTATATAGTAGTACAGTACAGTAGGCCATACCGTTATCTTGCAGCTCCATGTCAGACTCAGTTCTATTCTCTGGATTAGTGCTCAGTGTGCTGCATTGTGGGGACCAGTATATAGCAGTACAGTGCTGCATTGTGGTGACCAGCAGTATATAGTAGTACAGTACAGTAGGCCATAGTGTTATCTTGAAGCTCCGTGTCAGACTCAGTTCTGTTCTCCGGATCAGTGCTCAGTGTGCTGCATTGTGGGGACCAGTATATAGTAGTACAGTGCTGCATTGTGGTGACCACCAGTATATAGTAGTACAGTACAGTAGGCCATAGAGTTATCTTGCAGCCCCGTGTCAGACTCAGTTCTATCCTCCGGATCAGTGCTCAGTGTGCTGCATTGTGGGGACCAGTATATAGTAGTACAGTGCTGCATTGTGGTGACCACCAGTATATAGTAGTACAGTACAGTAGGCCATAGCGTTATCTTGCAGCTCCGTGTCAGACTCAGTTCTATTCTCCGGATCAGTGCTCAGTGTGCTGCATTGTGGGGACCAGTATATAGTAGTTCAGTGCTGCATTGTGGTGACCACCAGTATATAGTAGTATAGTACAGTAGGCCACAGCATTATCTTGCAGCTCCATGTCAGACTCAGTTCTATTCTCCGAATCAGTGCTCAGTGTGCTGCATTGTGGGGACCAGTATAAAGTAGTACAGTGCTGCATTGTGGTGACCACCAGTATATAGTAGTACAGTACAGTAGGCCATAGCGTTATCTTGCAGTTCTGTGTCAGACTTAGTTCTATTCTCCGGATCAGTGCTTAGTGTGCTGCATTGTGGGGACCAGTATATAGTAGTACAGTGCTGCATTGTGGTGACCACCAGTATATAGTAGTACAGTACAGTAGGCCAAAGCATTATCTTGCAGCTCCGTGTCAGACTCAGTTCTATTCTCCAGATCAGTGCTCAGTGTGCTGCATTGTGGGGACCAGTATATAGTAGTACAGTGCTGCATTGTGGTGACCACCGGTATATAGTAGTACAGTACAGTAGGCCATAGCGTTATCTTGCAGCTCCGTGTCAGACTCAGTACTATTCTCCGGATCAGTGCTCAGTGTGCTGCATTGTGGGGACCAGTATATAGTAGTACAGTGCTGCATTGTGGTGACCACCAGTATATAGTAGTACAGTACAGTAGGCCATAGCATTATCTTGCAGCTCCGTGTCAGACTCAGTTCTATTCTCCAGATCAGTGCTCAGTGTGCTGCATTGTGGGGACCAGTATATAGTAGTACAGTGCTGCATTGTGGTGACCACCAGTATATAGTAGTACAGTACAGTAGGCCATAGCGTTATCTTGCAGCTCCATGTCAGACTCAGTTCTATTCTCCGGATTAGTGCTCAGTGTGCTGCATTGTGGGGACCAGTATATAGTAGTACAGTGCTGCATTGTGGTGATCACCAGTATATAGTAGTATAGTACAGTAGGCCATAGCATTATCTTGCAGCTCCGTGTCAGACTCAGTTCTATTCTCCGGATCAGTGCTCAGTGTGCTGCATTGTGGGGACCAGTATATAGTAGTACAGTGCTGCATTGTGGTGACCACCAGTATATAGTAGTACAGTACAGTAGGCTATAGAGTTATCTTGCAGCTCTGTGTCAGACTCAGTTCTATCCTCCGGATCAGTGCTCAGTGTGCTGCATTGTGGGGACCAGTATATAGTAGTACAGTGCTGCATTGTGGTGACCACCAGTATATAGTAGTACAGTACAGTAGGCCATAGCGTTATCTTGCAGCTCCGTGTCAGACTCAGTTCTATTCTCCGAATCAATGCTCAGTGTGCTGCATTGTGGGGACCAGTATATAGTAGTACAGTGCTGCATTGTGGTGACCACCAGTATATAGTAGTACAGTACAGTAGGCCATATCGTTATCTTGCAGCTCCGTGTCAGACTCAGTTCTATTCTCCGGATCAGTGCTCAGTGTGCTGCATTGTGGGGACCAGTATATAATAGTACAGTGCTGCATTGTAGTGACCACCAGTATATAGTAGTACAGTACAGTAGGCCACAGCATTATCTTGCAGCTCCGTGTCAGACTCAATTCTATTCTCCGGATCAGTGCTCAGTGTGCTGCATTGTGGGAACAAGTATATAGTAGTACAGTGCTGCATTGTGGTGACCACCAGTGTATAGTAGTACAGTACAGTAGGCCATAGCGTTATCTTGCAGCTCCATGTCAGACTCAGTTCTATTCTCCAAATCGGTGCTCAGTGTGCTGCATTGTGGGGACCAGTATATAGTAGTACAGTGCTGCATTGTGGTGACCACCAGTATATAGTAGTACAGTACAGTAGGCCATAGCGTTATCTTGCAGTTCTGTGTCAGACTCAGTTCTATTTAGAGATGAGCGGGTTCGGTTTCTCTGAAACCGAACCCACACGAACTTCATGTTTTTTTTACGGGTCCGAGCAGACTCGGATCCTCCCGCCTTGCTCGGTTAACCCGAGCGCGCCCGAACGTCATCATGACGCTGTCGGATTCTCGCGAGACTCGGATTCTATATAAGGAGCCGCGCGTCGCCGCCATTTTCACACGTGCATTGAGATTGATAGGGAGAGGACGTGGCTGGCGTCCTCTCCATTAGAAATTAGATTAGAAGAGAGAGAGAGATTGTGCAGAGTCAGACAGAGTTTACCACAGTGACCAGTGCAGTTGTTGTTAGTTAACTTTTATTTATTTTAATATAATATATCCGTTCTCTGCTATATCCGTTCTCTGCCTGAAAAAAAACGATACACAGCAGCAGCCAGTCACACAGTGTGACTCAGTCTGTGTGCACTCAGCTCAGCCCAGTGTGCTGCACATCAATGTATAAAAGGCAAAGCTTATAATAATTGTGGGGGAGACTGGGGAGCACTGCAGGTTGTTATAGCAGGAGCCCCCAGGAGTACATAATATTATATTAATTTAAAATTAAACAGTGCACACTTTTGCTGCAGGAGTGCCACTGCCAGTGTGACTAGTGGTGACCAGTGCCTGACCACCAGTATAGTAGTATATTGTTGTATGTATTGTATACTATCTCTTTATCAACCAGTCTATATTAGCAGCAGACACAGTACAGTGCGGTAGTTCACGGCTGTGGCTACCTCTGTGTCGGCAGTCGGAACTCGGCAGGCAGTCCGTCCATCCATAATTGTATTACAATATATACCACCTAACCGTGGTATTTTTTTTTCTTTCTTTATACCGTCGTCATAGTGTCATACTAGTTGTTACGAGTATACTACTATCTCTTTATCAACCAGTGTACAGTGCGGTAGTTCACGGCTGTGGCTACCTCTGTGTCGGCAGTCGGCAGGCAGTCCGTCCATCCATAATTGTATTATTATTATAATATATACCACCTAACCGTGGTTTTTTTTTCATTCTTTATACCGTCATAGTGTCATACTAGTTGTTACGAGTATACTACTATCTCTTTATCAACCAGTGTACAGTGCGGTAGTTCACGGCTGTGGCTACCTCTGTGTCGGCAGTCGGCAGGCAGTCCGTCCATCCATAATTGTATTATTATTATAATATATACCACCTAACCGTGGTTTTTTTTTCATTCTTTATACCGTCGTCATAGTGTCATACTAGTTGTTACGAGTATACTACTATCTCTTTATCAACCAGTGTACAGTGCGGTAGTTCACGGCTGTGGCTACCTCTGTGTCGGCAGTCGGCAGGCAGTCCGTCCATCCATAATTGTATTATTATTATAATATATACCACCTAACCGTGGTTTTTTTTTCATTCTTTATACCGTCGTCATAGTGTCATACTAGTTGTTACGAGTATACTACTATCTCTTTATCAACCAGTGTACAGTGCGGTAGTTCACGGCTGTGGCTACCTCTGTGTCGGCAGTCGGCAGGCAGTCCGTCCATCCATAATTGTATTATTATTATAATATATACCACCTAACTGTGGTATTTTTTTTTCTTTCTTTATACCGTCGTCATAGTGTCATACTAGTTGTTACGAGTATACTACTATCTCTTTATCAACCAGTGTACAGTGCGGTAGTTCACGGCTGTGGCTACCTCTGTGTCGGCAGTCGGCAGGCAGTCCGTCCATCCATAATTGTATTATTATTATAATATATACCACCTAACTGTGGTATTTTTTTTTCTTTCTTTATACCGTCGTCATAGTGTCATACTAGTTGTTACGAGTATACTACTATCTCTTTATCAACCAGTGTACAGTGCGGTAGTTCACGGCTGTGGCTACCTCTGTGTCGGCAGTCGGCAGGCAGTCCGTCCATCCATAATTGTATTATTATTATAATATATACCACCTAACCGTGGTTTTTTTTTCATTCTTTATACCGTCGTCATAGTGTCATACTAGTTGTTACGAGTATACTACTATCTCTTTATCAACCAGTGTACAGTGCGGTAGTTCACGGCTGTGGCTACCTCTGTGTCGGCAGTCGGCAGGCAGTCCGTCCATCCATAATTGTATTATTATTATAATATATACCACCTAACTGTGGTATTTTTTTTTCTTTCTTTATACCGTCGTCATAGTGTCATACTAGTTGTTACGAGTATACTACTATCTCTTTATCAACCAGTGTACAGTGCGGTAGTTCACGGCTGTGGCTACCTCTGTGTCGGCAGTCGGCAGGCAGTCCGTCCATCCATAATTGTATTATTATTATAATATATACCACCTAACCGTGGTTTTTTTTTCATTCTTTATACCGTCGTCATAGTGTCATACTAGTTGTTACGAGTATACTACTATCTCTTTATCAACCAGTGTACAGTGCGGTAGTTCACGGCTGTGGCTACCTCTGTGTCGGCAGTCGGCAGGCAGTCCGTCCATCCATAATTGTATTATTATTATAATATATACCACCTAACTGTGGTATTTTTTTTTCTTTCTTTATACCGTCGTCATAGTGTCATACTAGTTGTTACGAGTATACTACTATCTCTTTATCAACCAGTGTACAGTGCGGTAGTTCACGGCTGTGGCTACCTCTGTGTCGGCAGTCGGCAGGCAGTCCGTCCATCCATAATTGTATTATTATTATAATATATACCACCTAACCGTGGTTTTTTTTTCATTCTTTATACCGTCGTCATAGTGTCATACTAGTTGTTACGAGTATACTACTATCTCTTTATCAACCAGTGTACAGTGCGGTAGTTCACGGCTGTGGCTACCTCTGTGTCGGCAGTCGGCAGGCAGTCCGTCCATCCATAATTGTATTATTATTATAATATATACCACCTAACCGTGGTTTTTTTTTCATTCTTTATACCGTCGTCATAGTGTCATACTAGTTGTTACGAGTATACTACTATCTCTTTATCAACCAGTGTACAGTGCGGTAGTTCACGGCTGTGGCTACCTCTGTGTCGGCAGTCGGCAGGCAGTCCGTCCATCCATAATTGTATTATTATTATAATATATACCACCTAACTGTGGTATTTTTTTTTCTTTCTTTATACCGTCGTCATAGTGTCATACTAGTTGTTACGAGTATACTACTATCTCTTTATCAACCAGTGTACAGTGCGGTAGTTCACGGCTGTGGCTACCTCTGTGTCGGCAGTCGGCAGGCAGTCCGTCCATCCATAATTGTATTATTATTATAATATATACCACCTAACCGTGGTTTTTTTATACCACCTAACCGTGGCAGTCCGTCCATAATTGTATACTAGTATCCAATCCATCCATCTCCATTGTTTACCTGAGGTGCCTTTTAGTTCTGCCTATAAAATATGGAGAACAAAAAAGTTGAGGTTCCAAAATTAGGGAAAGATCAAGATCCACTTCCACCTCGTGCTGAAGCTGCTGCCACTAGTCATGGCCGAGACGATGAAATGCCAGCAACGTCGTCTGCCAAGGCCGATGCCCAATGTCATAGTACAGAGCATGTCAAATCCAAAACACCAAATATCAGAAAAAAAAGGACTCCAAAACCTAAAATAAAATTGTCGTCGGAGAAGCGTAAACTTGCCAATATGCCATTTACCACACGGAGTGGCAAGGAACGGCTGAGGCCCTGGCCTATGTTCATGGCTAGTGGTTCAGCTTCACATGAGGATGGAAGCACTCAGCCTCTCGCTAGAAAACTGAAAAGACTCAAGCTGGCAAAAGCACCGCAAAGAACTGTGCGTTCTTTGAAATCCCAAATCCACAAGGAGAGTCCAATTGTGTCGTTTGCGATGCCTGACCTTCCCAACACTGGACGTGAAGAGCATGCGCCTTCCACTATTTGCATGCCCCCTGCAAGTGCTGGAAGGAGCACCCGCAGTCCAGTTCCTGATAGTCAGATTGAAGATGTCAGTGTTGAAGTACACCAGGATGAGGAGGATATGGGTGTTGCTGGCGCTGGGGAGGAAATTGACCAGGAGGATTCTGATGGTGAGGTGGTTTGTTTAAGTCAGGCACCCGGGGAGACACCTGTTGTCCGTGGGAGGAATATGGCCGTTGACATGCCAGGTGAAAATACCAAAAAAATCAGCTCTTCGGTGTGGAGGTATTTCACCAGAAATGCGGACAACAGGTGTCAAGCCGTGTGTTCCCTTTGTCAAGCTGTAATAAGTAGGGGTAAGGACGTTAACCACCTCGGAACATCCTCCCTTATACGTCACCTGCAGCGCATTCATAATAAGTCAGTGACAAGTTCAAAAACTTTGGGTGACAGCGGAAGCAGTCCACTGACCAGTAAATCCCTTCCTCTTGTAACCAAGCTCACGCAAACCACCCCACCAACTCCCTCAGTGTCAATTTCCTCCTTCCCCAGGAATGCCAATAGTCCTGCAGGCCATGTCACTGGCAAGTCTGACGAGTCCTCTCCTGCCTGTGATTCCTCCGATGCATCCTTGCGTGTAACGCCTACTGCTGCTGGCGCTGCTGTTGTTGCCGCTGGGAGTCGATGGTCATCCCAGAGGGGAAGTCGTAAGCCCACTTGTACTACTTCCAGTAAGCAATTGACTGTTCAACAGTCCTTTGCGAGGAAGATGAAATATCACAGCAGTCATCCTACTGCAAAGCGGATAACTGAGTCCTTGACAACTATGTTGGTGTTAGACGTGCGTCCGGTATCCGCCGTTAGTTCACAGGGAACTAGACAATTTATTGAGGCAGTGTGCCCCCGTTACCAAATACCATCTAGGTTCCACTTCTCTAGGCAGGCGATACCGAGAATGTACACGGACGTCAGAAAAAGACTCACCAGTGTCCTAAAAAATGCAGTTGTACCCAATGTCCACTTAACCACGGACATGTGGACAAGTGGAGCAGGGCAGGGTCAGGACTATATGACTGTGACAGCCCACTGGGTAGATGTATGGACTCCCGCCGCAAGAACAGCAGCGGCGGCACCAGTAGCAGCATCTCGCAAACGCCAACTCTTTCCTAGGCAGGCTACGCTTTGTATCACCGCTTTCCAGAATACGCACACAGCTGAAAACCTCTTACGGCAACTGAGGAAGATCATCGCGGAATGGCTTACCCCAATTGGACTCTCCTGTGGATTTGTGGCATCGGACAACGCCAGCAATATTGTGTGTGCATTAAATATGGGCAAATTCCAGCACGTCCCATGTTTTGCACATACCTTGAATTTGGTGGTGCAGAATTTTTTAAAAAACGACAGGGGCGTGCAAGAGATGCTGTCGGTGGCCAGAAAAATTGCGGGACACTTTCGGCGTACAGGCACCACGTACAGAAGACTGGAGCACCACCAAAAACTACTGAACCTGCCCTGCCATCATCTGAAGCAAGAAGTGGTAACGAGGTGGAATTCAACCCTCTATATGCTTCAGAGGTTGGAGGAGCAGCAAAAGGCCATTCAAGCCTATACAATTGAGCACGATATAGGAGATGGAATGCACCTGTCTCAAGTGCAGTGGAGAATGATTTCAACGTTGTGCAAGGTTCTGATGCCCTTTGAACTTGCCACACGTGAAGTCAGTTCAGACACTGCCAGCCTGAGTCAGGTCATTCCCCTCATCAGGCTTTTGCAGAAGAAGCTGGAGGCATTGAAGAAGGAGCTAACACGGAGCGATTCCGCTAGGCATGTGGGACTTGTGGATGCAGCCCTTAATTCGCTTAACAAGGATTCACGGGTGGTCAATCTGTTGAAATCAGAGCACTACATTTTGGCCACCGTGCTCGATCCTAGATTTAAAGCCTACCTTGGATCTCTCTTTCCGGCAGACACAGGTCTGCTGGGGTTGAAAGACCTGCTGGTGACAAAATTGTCAAGTCAAGCGGAACGCGACCTGTCAACATCTCCTCCTTCACATTCTCCCGCAACTGGGGGTGCGAGGAAAAGGCTCAGAATTCCGAGCCCACCCGCTGGCGGTGATGCAGGGCAGTCTGGAGCGACTGCTGATGCTGACATCTGGTCCGGACTGAAGGACCTGACAACGATTACGGACATGTCGTCTACTGTCACTGCATATGATTCTCTCAACATTGATAGAATGGTGGAGGATTATATGAGTGACCGCATCCAAGTAGGCACGTCACACAGTCCGTACTTATACTGGCAGGAAAAAGAGGCAATTTGGAGGCCCTTGCACAAACTGGCTTTATTCTACCTAAGTTGCCCTCCCACAAGTGTGTACTCCGAAAGAGTGTTTAGTGCCGCCGCTCACCTTGTCAGCAATCGGCGTACGAGGTTACATCCAGAAAATGTGGAGAAGATGTTCATTAAAATGAATTATAATCAATTCCTCCGCGGAGACATTGACCAGCAGCAATTGCCTCCACAAAGTACACAGGGGACGAATTGATAATCTGTGAGGAGGGGGATGTACACGGTGATATATCGGAGGGTGAAGATGAGGTGGACATCTTGCCTCTGTAGAGCCAGTTTGTGCAAGGAGAGATTAATTGCTTCTTTTTTGGGGGGGGTCCAAACCAACCCGTCATATCAGTCACAGTCGTGTGGCAGACCCTGTCACTGAAATGATGGGTTGGTTAAAGTGTGCATGTCCTGTTTTGTTTATACAACATAAGGGTGGGTGGGAGGGCCCAAGGATAATTCCATCTTGCACCTCTTTTTTCTTTTCTTTTTCTTTGCATCATGTGCTGATTGGGGAGGGTTTTTTGGAAGGGACATCCTGCGTGACACTGCAGTGCCACTCCTAGATGGGCCCGGTGTTTGTGTCGGCCACTAGGGTCGCTTATCTTTCTCACACAGTCAGCTACCTCATTGCGCCTCTTTTTTTCTTTGCGTCATGTGCTGTTTGGGGAGGGTTTTTTGGAAGGGACATCCTGCGTGACACTGCAGTGCCACTCCTAGATGGGCCCGGTGTTTGTGTCGGCCACTAGGGTCGCTTATCTTACTCACACAGCGACCTCGGTGCAAATTTTAGGACTAAAAATAATATTGTGAGGTGTGATGTGTTCAGAATAGGCTGAAAATGAGTGTAAATTATGTTTTTTGAGGTTAATAATACTTTGGGATCAAAATTACCCCCAAATTCTATGATTTAAGCTGTTTTTTAGGGTTTTTTGAAAAAAACACCCGAATCCAAAACACACCCGAATCCGACAAAAAAAATTCGGTGAGGTTTTGCCAAAACGCGGTCGAACCCAAAACACGGCCGCGGAACCGAACCCAAAACCAAAACACAAAACCCGAAAAATTTCAGGCGCTCATCTCTAGTTCTATTCTCCGGATCAGTGCTCAGTGTGCTGCATTGTGGGGACCAGTATATAGTAGTACAGTGCTGCATTGTGGTGACCACCATTATATAGTAGTACAGTACAGTAGGCCATAGCATTTTCTTGCAGCTCCGTGTCAGACTCAGTTCTATTCTCCAGATCAGTGCTCAGTGTGCTGCATTGTGGGGACCAGTATATAGTAGTACAGTGCTGCATTGTGGTGACCACCAGTATATAGTAGTACAGTACAGTAGGCCATAGCATTATCTTGCAGCTCCGTGTCAGACTCAGTTCTATTCTACGGATCAGTGCTCAGTGTGCTGCATTGTGGGGACCAGTGTATAGTAGTACAGTGCTGCATTGTGGTAACCACGAGTATATAATAGTACAGTACAGTAGGCCATAATGTTATCTTGCAGCTCCGTGTCAGACTCATTTCTATTCTCTGGATTAGTGCTCAGTGTACTGCATTGTGGGGACCAGAGTATAGTAGTACAGTGCTGCATTGTGGTGAACACCAGTATATAGTAGTACAGTACAGTAGGCCATAGCGTTATCTTGCAGCTCCGTGTCAGACTCAGTTCTATTCTCAGTATCAGTGCTCAATATCTGTGCTGCATTGTGGGGACCAGTATATAGTAGTACAGTGCTGTATTATGGTGACCACCAGTAAATAGTGGTACAGTACAGTAGGCCATAGCGTTATCTTGCAGCTCCGTGTCAGACTCAGTTCTATTCTCCGGATCAGTGCTCAGTGTGCTGCATTGTGGGGACCAGTATATAGTAGTACAGTGCTGCATTGTGGTGACCACCAGTATATAGTAGTACAGTACAGTAGGCCAAAGCGTTATCTTGCAGCTCCGTGTCAGACTCAGCTTTATTCTCCAGATCAGTGCTCAGTGTGCTGCATTGTGGGGACCAGTATATAGTAGTACAGTGCTGCATTGTGGTGACCACCAGTATATAGTAGTACAGTACAGTAGGCCATAGCGTTATCTTGCAGCTCTGTGTCAGACTTAGTTCTATTCTCCGGCTCAGTGCTCAGTGTGCTGTATTGTGGGGACCAGTATATAGTAGTACAGTGTTGCATTGTGGTGACCACCAGTATATAGTAGTACAGTACAGTAGGCCATAGCGTTACCTTGCAGCTCTGTCTCAGACTCAGTTCTATTCTCCGGATCAGTGCTCAGTGTGCTGCATTGTGGGGACCAGTATATAGTAGTACAGAGCTGAATTGTGGTGACCACCAGTATATAGTATTATAGTACAGTAGGCCATAGCGTTATCTTGCAGCTCCGTGTCAGACTCAGTTCTATTATCCGGATCAGTGCTCAGTGTGCTGCATTGTGGGGACAAGTATATAGTAGTACAGTGCTGCATTGTGGTGACCACCAGTATATAGTAGTACAGTACAGTAGGCAATAGCGTTATCTTGCAGCTCCATCTCAGACTCAGTTCTATTCTCCGGATCAGTGCTCAGTGTGCTGCATTGTGGGGACCAGTATATAGTAGTACAGTGCTGCATTGTGTTGACCACCAGTATATAATAGTACAGTACAGTAGGCCATAGCATTTTCTTGCAGCTCCGTGTCAGACTCAGTTCTATTCTCCGGATCAGTGCTCAGTGTGCTGCATTGTGGGGACCAGTATATAGTAGTACAGTGCTGCATTGTGGTAACCACCAGTATATAATAGTACAGTACAGTAGGCCATAATGTTATCTTGCAGCTCCGTGTCAGACTCAGTTCTATTCTCCGGATTAGTGCTCAGTGTACTGCATTGTGGGGACCAGTATATAGTAGTACAGTGCTGCATTGTGGTGAACACCAGTATATAGTAGTACAGTACAGTAGGCCATAGCATTATCTTGCAGCTCTGTCTCAGACTCAGTTCTATTCTCCGGATCAGTGCTCAGTGTGCTGCATTGTGGGGACCAGTATATAGTAGTACAGTGCTGAATTGTGGTGACCACCAGTATATAGTAGTACAGTACAGTAGGCCATAGCGTTATCTTGCAGCTCCGTGTCAGACTCAGTTCTATTCTCCGTATCAGTGCTCAATATCTGTGCTGCATTGTGGGGACCAGTATATAGTAGTACAGTGCTGTATTATGGTGACCACCAGTAAATAGTGGTACAGTACAGTAGGCCATAGCGTTATCTTGCAGCTCCATGTCAGACTCAGTTCTATTCTCCGGATCAGTACTCAGTGTGCTGCATTGTGGGGACCAGTATATAGTAGTACAGTGCTGCATTGTGGTGACCACCAGTATATAGTAGTACAGTACAGTAGGCCATAGCGTTATCTTGCAGCTCCGTGTCAGACTCAGCTTTATTCTCCAGATCAGTGCTCAGTGTGCTGCATTGTGGGGACCAGTATATAGCAGTACAGTGCTGCACTGTGGTGACCACCAGTATATAGTAGTACAGTACAGTAGGCCATAGCGTTATCTTGCAGCTCTGTGTCAGACTTAGTTCAATTCTCCGGCTCAGTGCTCAGTGTGCTGTATTGTGGGGACCAGTATATAGTAGTACAGTGTTGCATTGTGGTGACCACCAGTATATAGTAGTACAGTACAGTAGGCCATAGCGTTATCTTGCAGCTCCGTGTCAGACTCAGTTCTATTCTCCGGATCAGTGCTCAGTGTGCTGCATTGTGGGGACCAGTATATAGTAGTACAGTGCTGAATTGTGGTGACCACCAGTATATAGTATTATAGTACAGTAGGCCATAGCGTTATCTTGCAGCTCCGTGTCAGACTCAGTTCTATTATCCGGATCAGTGCTCAGTGTGCTGCATTGTGGGGACAAGTATATAGTAGTACAGTGCTGCATTGTGGTGACCACCAGTATATAGTAGTACAGTACAGTAGACCATAGCGTTATCTTGCAGCTCCGTGTCAGACTCAGTTCTATTCTCCGGATCAGTGCTCAGTGTGCTGCATTGTGGGGACCAGTATATAGTAGTACAGTGCTGCATTGTGGTGACCACCAGTATATAGTAGTACAGTATATTAGGCCATAGCGTTATCTTGCAGCTCCATGTCTGACTCAGCTTTATTCTCCAGATCAGTGCTCAGTGTGCTGCATTGTGGGGTCCAGTATATAATAGTACAGTGCTGCATTGTAGTGACCACCAGTATATAGTAGTACAGTACAGTAGGCTATAGCGTTATCTTGCAGCTCTGTGTCAGACTTAGTTCAATTCTCCGGCTCAGTGCTCAGTGTGCTGTATTGTGGGGACCAGTATATAGTAGTACAGTGTTGCATTGTGGTGACCATCAGTATATAGTAGTACAGTACAGTAGGCCATAGCGTTATCTTGCAGCTCCGTCTCAGACTCAGTTCTATTCTCCGGATCAGTTCTCAGTGTGCTGCTTTGTGGGGACCAGTATATAGTAGTACAGTGCTGAATTGTAGGGACCACCAGTATATAGTATTATAGTACAGTGGGCCATAGCGTTATCTTGCAGCTCCTTGTCAGACTCAGTTCTATTATCCGGATCAGTGCTCAGTGTGCTGCATTGTGGGGACAAGTATATAGTAGTACAGTGCTGCATTGTGGTGACCACCAGTATATAGTAGTACAGTACAGTACAGTAGGCCATAGCGTTATCTTGCAGCTCCGTGTCAGACTCAGTTCTATTCTCCGGATCAGTGCTCAGTGTGCTGCATTGTGGGGACCAGTATATAGTAGTACAGTGCTGCATTGTGGTGACCACCAGTATATAGTAGTACAGTATAGTAGGCCATAGCGTTATCTTGCAGCTCCATGTCTGACTCAGCTTTATTCTCTAGATCAGTGCTCAGTGTGCTGCATTGTGGGGGCCAGTATATAGTAGTACAGTGCTGCATTGTGGTGACCACCAGTATATAGTAGTACAGTACAGTAGGCCATAGCGTTATCTTGCAGCTCTGTGTCAGACTTAGTTCTATTCTCCAGCTCAGTGCTCAGTGTGCTGTATTGTGGGGTCCAGTATATAGTAGTACAGTGTTGCATTGTGGTGACCACCAGTATATAGTAGTACAGTACAGTAGGCCATAGCGTTATCTTGCAGCACCGTCTCAGACTCAGTTCTATTCTCCGGATCAGTGCTCAGTGTGCTGCATTGTGGGGACCAGTATATAGTAGTACAGTGCTGAATTGTGGTGACCACCAGTATATAGTATTATAGTACAGTAGGCCATAGCGTTATCTTGCAGCTCCGTGTCAGACTCAGTTCTATTATCCGGATCAGTGCTCAGTGTGCTGCATTGTGGGGACAAGTATATAGTAGTACAGTGCTGCATTGTGACCACCAGTATATAGTAGTACAGTACAGTAGGCCATAGCATTATCTTGCAGCTCCGTGTCAGACTCAGTTCTATTCCCCGGATCAGTGCTCAGTGTGCTGCATTGTGGGGACCAGTATATAGTAGTACAGTGCTGCATTGTGGTGACCACCAGTATATAGTAGTACAGTATAGTAGGCCATAGCGTTATCTTGCAGCTCCATTTCTGACTCAGCTTTATTCTCCAGATCAGTGCTCAGTGTGCTGCATTGTGGGGACCAGTATACAGTAGTACAGTGCTGCATTGTGGTGACCACCAGTATATAGTAGTACAGTACAGTAGGCCATAGCGTTATCTTGCAGCTCCGTGTCAGACTCAGTTCTATTCTCCGGATCAGTGATCAGTGTGCTGCATTGTGAGGACCAGTGTATAGTAGTACAGTGCTGCATTGTGGTGACCACCAGTATATAGTAGTACAGTACAGTAGGCCATAGCGTTATCTTGCAGTTCTGTGTCAGACTCAGTTCTATTCTCCGGATCAGTGCTCAGTGTGCTGCATTGTGGGGACCAGTATATAGTAGTACAGTGCTGCATTGTGGTAACCACCAGTATATAATAGTACAGTACAGTAGGCCATAATGTTATCTTACAGCTCCGTGTCAGACTCAGTTCTATTCTCCGGATTAGTGCTCAGTGTACTGCATTGTGGGGACCAGTATATAGTAGTACAGTGCTGCAATGTGGTGAACACCATTATATAGTAGTACAGTACAGTAGGCCATAGCGTTATCATTGCAGCTCCATGTCAGACTCAGTTCTATTCTCCGGATTAGTGCTCAGTGTGCTGCATTGTGGGGACCAGTATATAGTAGTACAGTGCTGCATTGTGGTGACCACCAGTATATAGTAGTAGTACAGTACAGTAGGCCATAGCGTTATCTTGCAGCTCCGTGTCAGACTCAGTTCTATTCTCCGGATCAGTGCTCAGTGTGCTGCATTGTGGGGACCAGTATATAGTAGTACAGTGCTGCATTGTGGTGACCACCAGTATATAGTAGTACAGTACAGTAGGCCATAGCATTATCTTGCAGCTCCGTGTCAGACTCAGTTCTATTCTCCAGATCAGTGCTCAGTGTGCTGCATTGTGGGGACAAGTATATAGTAGTACAGTGCTGCATTGTGGTGACCACCAGTATATAGTAGTACAGTACAGTAGGCCATAACGTTATCTTGCAGCTCCGTGTCAGACTCAGTTCTATTCTCCGGATCAGTGCTCAGTGTGCTGCATTGTGGGGACCAGTATATAGTAGTACAGTGCTGCATTGTGGTGACCACCAGTATATAGTAGTACAGTACAGTAGGCCATAGCGTTATCTTGCAGCTCCGTGTCAACCTCAGTTCTATTCTCCGAATCAGTGCTCAGTGTGCTGCATTGTGGGGACCAGTATATAGTAGTACAGTGCTGCATTGTTGTGACCACCAGTATATAGTAGTACAGTAGGCCATAGCGTTATCTTGCAGCTCCGTGTCAGACTCAGTTCTATTCTCCGGATCAGTGCTCAGTGTGCTGCATTGTGGGGACCAGTATATAGTAGTACAGTGCTGCATTGTTGTGACCACCAGTATATAGTAGTACAGTAGGCAATAGCGTTATCTTGCAGCTCCGTGTCAGACTCAGTTCTATTCTCCGGATCAGTGCTCAGTGTGCTGCATTGTGGGGACCAGTATATAGTAGTACAGTGCTGCATTGTGGTGACCACCAGTATATAGTAGTAGTACAGTACAGTAGGCCATAGCGTTATCTTGCAGCTCCGTGTCAGACTCAGTTCTATTCTCCGGATCAGTGCTCAGTGTGCTGCATTGTGGGGACCAGTATATAGTAGTACAGTGCTGCATTGTGGTGACCACCAGTATATAGTAGTATAGTACAGTAGGCCACAGCATTATCTTGCAGCTCCATGTCAGACTCAGTTCTATTCTCCGAATCAGTGCTCAGTGTGCTGCATTGTGGGGACCAGTATAAAGTAGTACAGTGCTGCATTGTGGTGACCACCAGTATATAGTAGTACAGTACAGTAGGCCATAGCGTTATCTTGCAGTTCTGTGTCAGACTTAGTTCTATTCTCCGGATCAGTGCTTAGTGTGCTGCATTGTGGGGACCAGTATATAGTAGTACAGTGCTGCATTGTGGTGACCACCAGTATATAGTAGTACAGTACAGTAGGCCAAAGCATTATCTTGCAGCTCCGTGTCAGACTCAGTTCTATTCTCCAGATCAGTGCTCAGTGTGCTGCATTGTGGGGACCAGTATATAGTAGTACAGTGCTGCATTGTGGTGACCACCGGTATATAGTAGTACAGTACAGTAGGCCATAGCGTTATCTTGCAGCTCCGTGTCAGACTCAGTACTATTCTCCGGATCAGTGCTCAGTGTGCTGCATTGTGGGGACCAGTATATAGTAGTACAGTGCTGCATTGTGGTGACCACCAGTATATAGTAGTACAGTACAGTAGGCCATAGCATTATCTTGCAGCTCCGTGTCAGACTCAGTTCTATTCTCCAGATCAGTGCTCAGTGTGCTGCATTGTGGGGACCAGTATAAAGTAGTACAGTGCTGCATTGTGGTGACCACCAGTATATAGTAGTACAGTACAGTAGGCCATAGCGTTATCTTGCAGCTCCATGTCAGACTCAGTTCTATTCTCCGGATTAGTGCTCAGTGTGCTGCATTGAGGGGACAAGTATATAGTAGTACAGTGCTGCATTGTGGTGATCACCAGTATATAGTAGTATAGTACAGTAGGCCATAGCATTATCTTGCAGCTCCGTGTCAGACTCAGTTCTATTCTCCGAATCAGTGCTCAGTGTGCTGCATTGTGGGGACCAGTATAAAGTAGTACAGTGCTGCATTGTGGTGACCACCAGTATATAGTAGTACAGTACAGTAGGCCATAGCGTTATCTTGCAGTTCTGTGTCAGACTTAGTTCTATTCTCCGGATCAGTGCTTAGTGTGCTGCATTGTGGGGACCAGTATATAGTAGTACAGTGCTGCATTGTGGTGACCACCAGTATATAGTAGTACAGTACAGTAGGCCAAAGCATTATCTTGCAGCTCCGTCTCAGACTCAGTTCTATTCTCCAGATCAGTGCTCAGTGTGCTGCATTGTGGGGACCAGTATATAGTAGTACAGTGCTGCATTGTGGTGACCACCGGTATATAGTAGTACAGTACAGTAGGCCATAGCGTTATCTTGCAGCTCCGTGTCAGACTCAGTTCTATTCTCCGGATCAGTGCTCAGTGTGCTGCATTGTGGGGACCAGTATATAGTAGTACAGTGCTGCATTGTGGTGACCACCAGTATATAGTAGTACAGTACAGTAGGCCATAGCATTATCTTGCAGCTCCGTGTCAGACTCAGTTCTATTCTCCAGATCAGTGCTCAGTGTGCTGCATTGTGGGGACCAGTATATAGTAGTACAGTGCTGCATTGTGGTGACCACCAGTATATAGTAGTACAGTACAGTAGGCCATAGCGTTATCTTGCAGCTCCATGTCAGACTCAGTTCTATTCTCCGGATCAGTGCTCAGTGTGCTGCATTGTGGGGACCAGTATATAGTAGTACAGTGCTGCATTGTGGTGATCACCAGTATATAGTAGTATAGTACAGTAGGCCATAGCATTATCTTGCAGCTCCGTGTCAGACTCAGTTCTATTCTCCGGATCAGTGCTCAGTGTGCTGCATTGTGGGGACCAGTATATAGTAGTACAGTGCTGCATTGTGGTGACCACCAGTATATAGTAGTACAGTACAGTAGGCTATAGAGTTATCTTGCAGCTCTGTGTCAGACTCAGTTCTTTCCTCCGGATCAGTGCTCAGTGTGCTGCATTGTGGGGACCAGTATATAGTAGTACAGTGCTGCATTGTGGTGACCACCAGTATATAGTAGTACAGTACAGTAGGCCATAGCGTTATCTTGCAGCTCATTGTCAGACTCAGTTCTATTCTCCGAATTAATGCTCAGTGTGCTGCATTGTGGGGACCAGTATATAGTAGTACAGTGCTGCATTGTGGTGACCATCAGTATATAGTAGTACAGTACAGTAGGCCATATCGTTATCTTGCAGCTCCGTGTCAGACTCAGTTCTATTCTCCGGATCAGTGCTCAGTGTGCTGCATTGTGGGGACCAGTATATAATAGTTCAGTGCTGCATTGTAGTGACCACCAGTATATAGTAGTACAGTACAGTAGGCCACAGCATTATCTTGCAGCTCCGTGTCAGACTCAATTCTATTCTCCGGATCAGTGCTCAGTGTGCTGCATTGTGGGAACAAGTATATAGTAGTACAGTGCTGCATTGTGGTGACCACCAGTGTATTGTAGTACAGTACAGTAGGCCATAGCGTTATCTTGCAGCTCCATGTCAGACTCAGTTCTATTCTCCAAATCGGTGCTCAGTGTGCTGCATTGTGGGGACCAGTATATAGTAGTACAGTGCTGCATTGTGGTGACCACCAGTATATAGTAGTACAGTACAGTAGGCCATAGCGTTATCTTGCAGTTCTGTGTCAGACTCAGTTCTATTCTCCGGATCAGTGCTCAGTGTGCTGCATTGTGGGGACCAGTCTATAGTAGTACAGTGCTGCATTGTGGTGACCACCAGTATATAGTAGTACAGTACAGTAGGCCATAGCATTTTCTTGCAGCTCCGTGTCAGACTCAGTTCTATTCTCCAGATCAGTGCTCAGTGTGCTGCATTGTGGGGACCAGTATATAGTAGTACAGTGCTGCATTGTGGTGACCACCAGTATATAGTAGTACAGTACAGTAGGCCATAGCATTATCTTGCAGCTCCGTGTCAGACTCAGTTCTATTCTACGGATCAGTGCTCAGTGTGCTGCATTGTGGGGACCAGTATATAGTAGTACAGTGCTGCATTGTGGTAACCACGAGTATATAATAGTAGTACAGTACAGTAGGCCATAATGTTATCTTGCAGCTCCGTGTCAGACTCAGTTCTATTCTCTGGATTAGTGCTCAGTGTACTGCATTGTGGGGACCAGAGTATAGTAGTACAGTGCTGCATTGTGGTGAACACCAGTATATAGTAGTACAGTACAGTAGGCCATAGCGTTATCTTGCTGCTCCGTGTCAGACTCAGTTCTATTCTCAGTATCAGTGCTCAATATCTGTGCTGCATTGTGGGGACCAGTATATAGTAGTACAGTGCTGTATTATGGTGACCACCAGTAAATAGTGGTACAGTACAGTAGGCCATAGCGTTATCTTGCAGCTCCGTGTCAGACTCAGTTCTATTCTCCGGATCAGTGCTCAGTGTGCTGCATTGTGGGGACCAGTATATAGTAGTACAGTGCTGCATTGTGGTGACCACCAGTATATAGTAGTACAGTACAGTAGGCCAAAGCGTTATCTTGCAGCTCCGTGTCAGACTCAGCTTTATTCTCCAGATCAGTGCTCAGTGTGCTGCATTGTGGGGACCAGTATATAGTAGTACAGTGCTGCATTGTGGTGACCACCAGTATATAGTAGTACAGTACAGTAGGCCATAGCGTTATCTTGCAGCTCTGTGTCAGACTTAGTTCTATTCTCCGGCTCAGTGCTCAGTGTGCTGTATTGTGGGGACCAGTATATAGTAGTACAGTGTTGCATTGTGGTGACCACCAGTATATAGTAGTACAGTACAGTAGGCCATAGCATTATCTTGCAGCTCTGTCTCAGACTCAGTTCTATTCTCCGGATCAGTGCTCAGTGTGCTGCATTGTGGGGACCAGTATATAGTAGTACAGAGCTGAATTGTGGTGACCACCAGTATATAGTATTATAGTACAGTAGGCCATAGCGTTATCTTGCAGCTCTGTGTCAGACTTAGTTCTATTCTCCAGCTCAGTGTGCTGTATTGTGGGGTCCAGTATATAGTAGTACAGTGTTGCATTGTGGTGACCACCAGTATATAGTAGTACAGTACAGTAGGCCATAGCGTTATCTTGCAGCACCGTCTCAGACTCAGTTCTATTCTCCGGATCAGTGCTCAGTGTGCTGCATTGTGGGGACCAGTATATAGTAGTACAGTGCTGAATTGTGGTGACCACCAGTATATAGTATTATAGTACAGTAGGCCATAGCGTTATCTTGCAGCTCCGTGTCAGACTCAGTTCTATTATCCGGATCAGTGCTCAGTGTGCTGCATTGTGGGGACAAGTATATAGTAGTACAGTGCTGCATTGTGGTGACCACCAGTATATAGTAGTACAGTACAGTAGGCCATAGCATTTTCTTGCAGCTCCGTGTCAGACTCAGTTCTATTCTCCAGATCAGTGCTCAGTGTGCTGCATTGTGGGGACCAGTATATAGTAGTACAGTGCTGCATTGTGGTGACCACCAGTATATAGTAGTACAGTACAGTAGGCCATAGCGTTATCTTGCAGCTCCATGTCAGACTCAGTTCTATTCTCCGGATTAGTGCTCAGTGTGCTGCATTGTGGGGACCAGTATATAGTAGTACAGTGCTGCATTGTGGTGAACACCAGTATATAGTAGTACAGTACAGTAGGCCATAGCGTTATCTTGCAGCTCTGTCTCAGACTCAGTTCTATTCTCCGGATCAGTGCTCAGTGTGCTGCATTGTGGGGACCAGTATATAGTAGTACAGTGCTGAATTGTGGTGACCACCAGTATATAGTAGTACAGTACAGTAGGCCATAGCGTTATCTTGCAGCTCCGTGTCAGACTCAGTTCTATTCTCCGTATCAGTGCTCAATATCTGTGCTGCATTGTGGGGACCAGTATATAGTAGTACAGTGCTGTATTATGGTGACCACCAGTAAATAGTGGTACAGTACAGTAGGCCATAGCGTTATCTTGCAGCTCCATGTCAGACTCAGTTCTATTCTCCGGATCAGTACTCAGTGTGCTGCATTGTGGGGACCAGTATATAGTAGTACAGTGCTGCATTGTGGTGACCACCAGTATATAGTAGTACAGTACAGTAGGCCATAGCATTATCTTGCAGCTCCGTGTCAGACTCAGCTTTATTCTCCAGATCAGTGCTCAGTGTGCTGCATTGTGGGGACCAGTATATAGCAGTACAGTGCTGCACTGTGGTGACCACCAGTATATAGTAGTACAGTACAGTAGGCCATAGCGTTATCTTGCAGCTCTGTGTCAGACTTAGTTCAATTCTCCGGCTCAGTGCTCAGTGTGCTGTATTGTGGGGACCAGTATATAGTAGTACAGTGTTGCATTGTGGTGACCACCAGTATATAGTAGTACAGTACAGTAGGCCATAGCGTTATCTTGCAGCTCCGTGTCAGACTCAGTTCTATTCTCCGGATCAGTGCTCAGTGTGCTGCATTGTGGGGACCAGTATATAGTAGTACAGTGCTGAATTGTGGTGACCACCAGTATATAGTATTATAGTACAGTAGGCCATAGCGTTATCTTGCAGCTCCGTGTCAGACTCAGTTCTATTATCCGGATCAGTGCTCAGTGTGCTGCATTGTGGGGACAAGTATATAGTAGTACAGTGCTGCATTGTGGTGACCACCAGTATATAGTAGTACAGTACAGTAGGCCATAGCGTTATCTTGCAGCTCCGTGTCAGACTCAGTTCTATTCTCCGGATCAGTGCTCAGTGTGCTGCATTGTGGGGTCCAGTATATAATATAATATATATATATACAGTGCTGCATTGTAGTGACCACCAGTATATAGTAGTACAGTACAGTAGGCTATAGCGTTATCTTGCAGCTCTGTGTCAGACTTAGTTCAATTCTCCGGCTCAGTGCTCAGTGTGCTGTATTGTGGGGACCAGTATATAGTAGTACAGTGTTGCATTGTGGTGACCATCAGTATATAGTAGTACAGTACAGTAGGCCATAGCGTTATCTTGCAGCTCCGTCTCAGACTCAGTTCTATTCTCCGGATCAGTTCTCAGTGTGCTGCTTTGTGGGGACCAGTATATAGTAGTACAGTGCTGAATTGTGGTGACCACCAGTATATAGTATTATAGTACAGTAGGCCATAGCGTTATCTTGCAGCTCCTTGTCAGACTCAGTTCTATTATCCGGATCAGTGCTCAGTGTGCTGCATTGTGGGGACAAGTATATAGTAGTACAGTGCTGCATTGTGGTGACCACCATTATATAGTAGTACAGTACAGTACAGTAGGCCATAGCGTTATCTTGCAGCTCCGTGTCAGACTCAGTTCTATTCTCCGGATCAGTGCTCAGTGTGCTGCATTGTGGGGACCAGTATATAGTAGTACAGTGCTGCATTGTGGTAACCACCAGTATATAGTAGCACAGTATAGTAGGCCATAGCGTTATCTTGCAGCTCCATGTCTGACTCAGCTTTATTCTCTAGATCAGTGCTCAGTGTGCTGCATTGTGGGGGCCAGTATATAGTAGTACAGTGCTGCATTGTGGTGACCACCAGTATATAGTAGTACAGTACAGTAGGCCATAGCGTTATCTTGCAGCTCTGTGTCAGACTTAGTTCTATTCTCCAGCTCAGTGTGCTGTATTGTGGGGTCCAGTATATAGTAGTACAGTGTTGCATTGTGGTGACCACCAGTATATAGTAGTACAGTACAGTAGGCCATAGCGTTATCTTGCAGCACCGTCTCAGACTCAGTTCTATTCTCCGGATCAGTGCTCAGTGTGCTGCATTGTGGGGACCAGTATATAGTAGTACAGTGCTGAATTGTGGTGACCACCAGTATATAGTATTATAGTACAGTAGGCCATAGCGTTATCTTGCAGCTCCGTGTCAGACTCAGTTCTATTATCCGGATCAGTGCTCAGTGTGCTGCATTGTGGGGACAAGTATATAGTAGTACAGTGCTGCATTGTGACCACCAGTATATAGTAGTACAGTACAGTAGGCCATAGCATTATCTTGCAGCTCCGTGTCAGACTCAGTTCTATTCTCCGGATCAGTGCTCAGTGTGCTGCATTGTGGGGACCAGTATATAGTAGTACAGTGCTGCATTGTGGTGACCACCAGTATATAGTAGTACAGTATAGTAGGCCATAGCGTTATCTTGCAGCTCCATTTCTGACTCAGCTTTATTCTCCAGATCAGTGTTCAGTGTGCTGCATTGTGGGGACCAGTATACAGTAGTACAGTGCTGCATTGTGGTGACCACCAGTATATAGTAGTACAGTACAGTAGGCCATAGCGTTATCTTGCAGCTCCGTGTCAGACTCAGTTCTATTCTCCGGATCAGTGATCAGTGTGCTGCATTGTGGGGACCAGTGTATAGTAGTACAGTGCTGCATTGTGGTGACCACCAGTATATAGTAGTACAGTACAGTAGGCCATAGCGTTATCTTGCAGTTCTGTGTCAGACTCAGTTCTATTCTCCGGATCAGTGCTCAGTGTGCTGCATTGTGGGGACCAGTATATAGTAGTACAGTGCTGCATTGTGGTAACCACCAGTATATAATAGTACAGTACAGTAGGCCATAATGTTATCTTACAGCTCCGTGTCAGACTCAGTTCTATTCTCCGGATTAGTGCTCAGTGTACTGCATTGTGGGGACCAGTATATAGTAGTACAGTGCTGCAATGTGGTGAACACCATTATATAGTAGTACAGTACAGTAGGCCATAGCGTTATCATTGCAGCTCCATGTCAGACTCTGTTCTATTCTCCGGATTAGTGCTCAGTGTGCTGCATTGTGGGGACCAGTATATAGTAGTACAGTGCTGCATTGTGGTGACCACCAGTATATAGTAGTAGTACAGTACAGTAGGCCATAGCGTTATCTTGCAGCTCCGTGTCAGACTCAGTTCTATTCTCCAGATCAGTGCTCAGTGTGCTGCATTGTGGGGACAAGTATATAGTAGTACAGTGCTGCATTGTGGTGACCACCAGTATATAGTAGTACAGTACAGTAGGCCATAGCGTTATCTTGCAGCTCCGTGTCAGACTCAGTTCTATTCTCCGGATCAGTGCTCAGTGTGCTGCATTGTAGGGACCAGTATATAGTAGTACAGTGCTGCATTGTGGTAACCACCAGTAAATAATAGTACAGTACAGTAGGCCATAATGTTATCTTGCAGCTCCGTGTTAGACTCAGTTCTATTCTCCGGATTAGTGCTCAGTGTACTGCATTGTGGGTACCAGTATATAGTAGTACAGTGCTGCAATGTGGTGAACACCATTATATAGTAGTACAGTACAGTAGGCCATAGCGTTATCATTGCAGCTCCATGTCAGACTCAGTTCTATTCTCCGGATTAGTGCTCAGTGTGCTGCATTGTGGGGACCAGTATACAGTAGTTCAGTGCTGCATTGTGGTGACCACCAGTATATAGTAGTATAGTACAGTAGGCCATAGTGTTATCTTGCAGCTCCGTGTCAGACTCAGTTCTGTTCTCCGGATCAGTGCTCAGTGTGCTGCATTGTGGGGACCAGTATATAGTAGTACAGTGCTGCATTGTGGTGACCACCAGTATATAGTAGTACAGTACAGTAGGCCATAGAGTTATCTTGCAGCTCCGTGTCAGACTCAGTTCTATCCTCCGGATCAGTGCTCAGTGTGCTGCATTGTGGGGACCAGTATATAGTAGTACAGTGCTGCATTGTGGTGACCACCAGTATATAGTAGTACAGTACAGTAGGCCATAGCGTTATCTTGCAGCTCCGTGTCAGACTCAGTTCTATTCTCCGGATCAGTGCTCAGTGTGCTGCATTGTGGGGACCAGTATATAGTAGTACAGTGCTGCATTGTGGTAACCACCAGTATATAGTAGTACAGTACAGTAGGCCATAGCATTATCTTGCAGCTCCATGTCAGACTCAGTTCTATTCTCCGGATCAGTGCTCAGTGTGCTGCATTGTGGTGACCACCAGTATATAGTAGTACAGTACAGTAGGCCATAGCGTTATCTTGCAGTTCTGTGACAGACTCAGTTCTATTCTCCGGATCAGTGCTCAGTGTGCTGCATTGTGGGGACCAGTATATAGTAGTACAGTGCTGCATTGTGGTGACCACCAGTATATATTAGTACAGTACAGAAGGCCATAGCGTTATCTTGCAGCTCTGTGTCAGACTCAGTTCTATTCTCCGGATCAGTGCTCAGTGTGCTGCATTGTGGCTACCAGTGTATAGTAGTACAGTGCTGCATTGTGGTGACCACAGTATATAGTAGTACAGTACAGTAGGCCATAGCGTAATCTTGCAGCTCCATGTCAGACTCAGTTCTAATCTCTGGATCAGTGCTCAGTGTGCTGCATTGTGGGGACCAGTATATAGTAGTACAGTGCTGCATTGTGGTGACCACCAGTATATAGTAGTACAGTACAGTAGGCCATAGCGTTATCTTGCAGCTCCGTCTCAGACTCAGTTCTATTCTCCGGATCAGTGCTCAGTGTGCTGCATTGTGGGGACCAGTATATAGTAGTACAGTGCTGCATTGTGGTGACCACCATTATATATTAGTACAGTACAGTAGGCCATAGCGTTATCATTGCAGCTCCATGTCAGACTCAGTGCTATTCTCCGTATTAGTGCTCAGTGTACTGCATTGTGGGGACCAGTATATAGCAGTACAGTGCTGCATTGTGGTGACCACCAGTATATAGTAGTATAGTACAGTAGGCCATAGTGTTATCTTGCAGCTCCGTGTCAGACTCAGTTCTGTTCTCCGGATCAGTGCTCAGTGTGCTGCATTGTGGGGACCAGTATATAGTAGTACAGTGCTGCATTGTGGTGACCACCAGTATATAGTAGTACAGTAGGCCATAGTATTATCTTGCAGCTCCATGTCAGACTCAGTTCTATTCTCCGAATAAGTGCTCAGTGTGCTGCATTGTGGGGACCAGTATATAGTAGTACAGTGCTGCATTGTGGTGACCACCAGTATATAGTAGTACAGTACAGTAGGCCATAGCGTTATCTTGCAGTTCTGTGTCAGACTCAGTTCTATTCTCCGGATCAGTGCTCAGTGTGCTGCATTGTGGGGACCAGTATATAGTAGTACAGTGCTGCATTGTGGTGACCACCAGTATATAGTAGTACAGTACAGTAGGCCATAGCATTATCTTGCAGCTCTGTGTCAGACTCAGTTCTATTCTCCAGATCAGTGCTCAGTGTGCTGCATTGTGGGGACCAGTATATAGTAGGACAGTGCTGCATTGTGGTGACCACCAGTATATAGTAGTACAGTACAGTAGGCCATAGCGTTATCTTGCAGCTCCGTGTCAGACTCAGTTCTATTCTCCGAATCAATGCTCAGTGTGCTGCATTGTGGGGACCAGTATATAGTAGTACAGTGCTGCATTGTGGTGACCACCAGTATATAGTAGTATAATACAGTAGGCCATATCGTTATCTTGCAGCTCCGTGTCAGACTTAGTTCTATTCTCCGGATCAGTGCTCAGTGTGCTGCATTGTGGGGACCAGTATGTAGTAGTACAGTGCTGCATTGTAGTGACCACCAGTATATAGTAGTACAGTACAGTAGGCCATAGCGTTATCTTGCAGCTCCATGTCAGACTCAGTTATATTCTCCGAATCAGTGCTCAGTGTGCTGCATTGTGGGGACCAGCATATAGAAGTACAGTGCTGCATTGTGGTGACCACCAGTATATAGTAGTACAGTACAGTAGGCCATAGCATTATCTTGCAGTTCTGTGTCAGACTCAGTTCTATTCTCCGGATCAGTGCTCAGTGTGCTGCATTGTGGGGACCAGTATATAGTAGTACAGTGCTGCATTGTGGTGACCACCAGTATATAGTAGCACAGTACAGTAGGCCATAGCATTTTCTTGCAGCTCCGTGTCAGACTCAGTTCTATTCTCCAGATCAGTGCTCAGTGTGCTGCATTGTGGGGACCAGTATATAGTAGTACAGTGCTGCATTGTGGTGACCACCAGTATATAGTAGTACAGTACAGTAGGCCATAGCGTTATCTTGCAGCTCTGTTTCAGACTTAGTTCTATTCTCCGGCTCAGTGCTCAGTGTGCTGTATTGTGGGGACCAGTATATAGTAGTACAGTGCTGCATTGTGGTAACCACGAGTATATAATAGTACAGTAGGCCATAATGTTATCTTGCAGCTCCGTGTCAGACTCAGTTCTATCCTCCGGATTAGTGCTCAGTGTACTGCATTGTTGGGACCAGTATATAGTAGTACAGTGCAGCATTGTGGTGAACACCAGTATATAGTAGTACAGTACAGTAGGCCATAGCGTTATCTTGCAGCTCCGTGTCAGACTCAGTTCTATTCTCCGTATCAGTGCTCAATATCTGTGCTGCATTGTGGGGACCAGTATATAGTAGTACAGTGCTGTATTATGGTGACCACCAGTAAATAGTGGTACAGTACAGTAGGCCATAGCGTTATCTTGCAACTCTGTGTCAGACTTAGTTCTATTCTCCGGCTCAGTGCTCAGTGTGCTGTATTGTGGGGACCAGTATATAGTACTACAGTGCAGCATTGTGGTAACCACGAGTATATAATAGTACAGTAGGCCATAATGTTATCTTGCAGCTCCGTGTCAGACTCAGTTCTATTCTCCGGATCACTACTCAGTGTGCTGCATTGTGGGGACCAGTATATAGTAGTACAGTGCTGCATTGTGGTGACCACCAGTATATAGTAGTACAGTACAGTAGGCCATAGCGTTATCTTGCAGCTCCGTCTCAGACTCAGTTCTATTCTTCGGATCAGTGCTCAGTGTGCTGCATTGTGGGGACCAGTATATAGTAGTACAGTGCTGAATTGTGGTGACCACCAGTATATAGTATTATAGTACAGTAGGCCATAGCGTTATCTTGCAGCTCCGTGTCAGACTCAGTTCTATTATCTGGATCAGTGCTCAGTGTGCTGCATTGTGGGGACAAGTATATAGTAGTACAGTGCTGCATTGTGGTGACCACCATTATATATTAGTACAGTACAGTAGGCCATAGCGTTATCATTGCAGCTCCATGTCAGACTCAGTGCTATTCTCCGTATTAGTGCTCAGTGTACTGCATTGTGGGGACCAGTATATAGCAGTACAGTGCTGCATTGTGGTGACCACCAGTATATAGTAGTATAGTACAGTAGGCCATAGTGTTATCTTGCAGCTCCGTGTCAGACTCAGTTCTGTTCTCCGGATCAGTGCTCAGTGTGCTGCATTGTGGGGACCAGTATATAGTAGTACAGTGCTGCATTGTGGTGACCACCAGTATATAGTAGTACAGTACAGTATGCCATAGAGTTATCTTGCAGCTCCATGTCGGACTCAGTTCTATCCTCCGGATCAGTGCTCAGTGTGCTGCATTGTGGGGACCAGTATATAGTAGTACAGTGCTGCATTGTGGTGACCACCAGTATATAGTAGTACAGTACAGTAGGCCATAGCGTTATCTTGCAGCTCCGTGTCAGACTCAGTTCTATTCTCCGGATCAGTGCTCAGTGTGCTGCATTGTGGGGACCAGTATATAGTAGTACAGTGCTGCATTGTGGTAACCACCATTATATAGTAGTACAGTACAGTAGGCCATAGCATTATCTTGCAGCTCCATGTCAGACTCAGTTCTATTCTCCGAATAAGTGCTCAGTGTGCTGCATTGTGGGGACCAGTATATAGTAGTACAGTGCTGCATTGTGGTGACCACCAGTATATAGTAGTACAGTACAGTAGGCCATAGCGTTATCTTGCAGTTCTGTGTCAGACTCAGTTCTATTCTCCGGATCAGTGCTCAGTGTGCTGCATTGTGGGGACCAGTATATAGTAGTACAGTGCTGCATTGTGGTGACCACCAGTATATAGTAGCACAGTACAGTAGGCCATAGCATTTTCTTGCAGCTCCGTGTCAGACTCAGTTCTATTCTCCAGATCAGTGCTCAGTGTGCTGCATTGTGGGGACCAGTATATAGTAGTACAGTGCTGCATTGTGGTGACCACCAGTATATAGTAGTACAGTACAGTAGGCCATAGCGTTATCTTGCAGCTCTGTTTCAGACTTAGTTCTATTCTCCGGCTCAGTGCTCAGTGTGCTGTATTGTGGGGACCAGTATATAGTAGTACAGTGCTGCATTGTGGTAACCACGAGTATATAATAGTACAGTAGGCCATAATGTTATCTTGCAGCTCCGTGTCAGACTCAGTTCTATCCTCCGGATTAGTGCTCAGTGTACTGCATTGTAGGGACCAGTATATAGTAGTACAGTGCAGCATTGTGGTGAACACCAGTATATAGTAGTACAGTACAGTAGGCCATAGCGTTATCTTGCAGCTCCGTGTCAGACTCAGTTCTATTCTCCGTATCAGTGCTCAATATCTGTGCTGCATTGTGGGGACCAGTATATAGTAGTACAGTGCTGTATTATGGTGACCACCAGTAAATAGTGGTACAGTACAGTAGGCCATAGCGTTATCTTGCAACTCTGTGTCAGACTCAGTTCTATTCTCCGGCTCAGTGCTCAGTGTGCTGTATTGTGGGGACCAGTATATAGTACTACAGTGCAGCATTGTGGTAACCACGAGTATATAATAGTACAGTAGGCCATAATGTTATCTTGCAGCTCCGTGTCAGACTCAGTTCTATTCTCCGGATCACTACTCAGTGTGCTGCATTGTGGGGACCAGTATATAGTAGTACAGTGCTGCATTGTGGTGACCACCAGTATATAGTAGTACAGTACAGTAGGCCATAGCGTTATCTTGCAGCTCCGTCTCAGACTCAGTTCTATTCTTCGGATCAGTGCTCAGTGTGCTGCATTGTGGGGACCAGTATATAGTAGTACAGTGCTGAATTGTGGTGACCACCAGTATATAGTATTATAGTACAGTAGGCCATAGCGTTATCTTGCAGCTCCGTGTCAGACTCAGTTCTATTATCTGGATCAGTGCTCAGTGTGCTGCATTGTGGGGACAAGTATATAGTAGTACAGTGCTGCATTGTGGTGACCACCATTATATATTAGTACAGTACAGTAGGCCATAGCGTTATCATTGCAGCTCCATGTCAGACTCAGTGCTATTCTCCGTATTAGTGCTCAGTGTACTGCATTGTGGGGACCAGTATATAGCAGTACAGTGCTGCATTGTGGTGACCACCAGTATATAGTAGTATAGTACAGTAGGCCATAGTGTTATCTTGCAGCTCCGTGTCAGACTCAGTTCTGTTCTCCGGATCAGTGCTCAGTGTGCTGCATTGTGGGGACCAGTATATAGTAGTACAGTGCTGCATTGTGGTGACCACCAGTATATAGTAGTACAGTACAGTATGCCATAGAGTTATCTTGCAGCTCCATGTCGGACTCAGTTCTATCCTCCGGATCAGTGCTCAGTGTGCTGCATTGTGGGGACCAGTATATAGTAGTACAGTGCTGCATTGTGGTGACCACCAGTATATAGTAGTACAGTACAGTAGGCCATAGCGTTATCTTGCAGCTCCGTGTCAGACTCAGTTCTATTCTCCGGATCAGTGCTCAGTGTGCTGCATTGTGGGGACCAGTATATAGTAGTACAGTGCTGCATTGTGGTAACCACCATTATATAGTAGTACAGTACAGTAGGCCATAGCATTATCTTGCAGCTCCATGTCAGACTCAGTTCTATTCTCCGAATAAGTGCTCAGTGTGCTGCATTGTGGGGACCAGTATATAGTAGTACAGTGCTGCATTGTGGTGACCACCAGTATATAGTAGTACAGTACAGTAGGCCATAGCGTTATCTTGCAGTTCTGTGTCAGACTCAGTTCTATTCTCCGGATCAGTGATCAGTGTGCTGCATTGTGGGGACCAGTATATAGTAGTACAGTGCTGCATTGTGGTGACCACCAGTATATAGTAGTACAGTACAGTAGGCCATAGCATTATCTTGCAGCTCTGTGTCAGACTCAGTTCTATTCTCCAGATCAGTGCTCAGTGTGCTGCATTGTGGGGACCAGTATATAGTAGGACAGTGCTGCATTGTGGTGACCACCAGTATATAGTAGTACAGTACAGTAGGCCATAGCGTTATCTTGCAGCTCCGTGTCAGACTCAGTTCTATTCTCCGAATCAATGCTCAGTGTGCTGCATTGTGGGGACCAGTATATAGTAGTACAGTGCTGCATTGTGGTGACCACCAGTATATAGTAGTACAGTACAGTAGGCCATAGCATTTTCTTGCAGCTCCGTGTCAGACTCAGTTCTATTCTCCGGATCAGTGCTCAGTGTGCTGCATTGTGGGGACCAGTATGTAGTAGTACAGTGCTGCATTGTAGTGACCACCAGTATATAGTAGTACAGTACAGTAGGCCATAGCGTTATCTTGCAGCTCCATGTCAGACTCAGTTATATTCTCCGAATCAGTGCTCAGTGTGCTGCATTGTGGGGACCAGTATATAGAAGTACAGTGCTGCATTGTAGTGACCACCAGTATATAGTAGTACAGTACAGTAGGCCATAGCATTATCTTGCAGTTCTGTGTCAGACTCAGTTCTATTCTCCGGATCAGTGCTCAGTGTGCTGCATTGTGGGGACCAGTATATAGTAGTACAGTGCTGCATTGTGGTGACCACCAGTATATAGTAGTACAGTACAGTAGGCAATAGCATTTTCTTGCAGCTCCGTGTCAGACTCAGTTCTATTCTCCAGATCAGTGCTCAGTGTGCTGCATTGTGGGGACCAGTATATAGTAGTACAGTGCTGCATTGTGGTGACCACCAGTATATAGTCGTACAGTACAGTAGGCCATAGCGTTATCTTGCAGCTCTGTGTCAGACTTAGTTCTATTCTCCGGCTCAGTGCTCAGTGTGCTGTATTGTGGGGACCAGTATATAGTAGTACAGTGCTGCATTGTGGTAACCACGAGTATATAATAGTACAGTAGGCCATAATGTTATCTTGCAGCTCCGTGTCAGACTCAGTTCTATCCTCCGGATTAGTGCTCAGTGTACTGCATTGTTGGGACCAGTATATAGTAGTACAGTGCTGCATTGTGGTGAACACCTGTATATAGTAGTACAGTACAGTAGGCCATAGCGTTATCTTGCAGCTCCGTGTCAGACTCAGTTCTATTCTCCGTATCAGTGCTCAATATCTGTGCTGCATTGTGGGGACCAGTATATAGTAGTACAGTGCTGTATTATGGTGACCACCAGTAAATAGTGGTACAGTACAGTAGGCCATAACATTATCTTGCAGCTGTGTCAGACTTAGTTCTATTCTCCGGCTCAGTGCTCAGTGTGCTGTATTGTGGGGACCAGTATATAGTAGTACAGTGTTGCATTGTGGTGACCACCAGTATATAGTAGTACAGTACAGTAGGCCATAGCGTTATCTTGCAGCTCCGTCTCAGACTCAGTTCTATTCTCCGGATCAGTGCTCAGTGTGCTGCATTGTGGGGACCAGTATATAGTAGTACAGTGCTGAATTGTAGTGACCACCAGTATATAGTATTATAGTACAGTAGGCCATAGCGTTATCTTGCAGCTCCGTGTCAGACTCAGTTCTATTCTCCGGATCAGTGCTCAGTGTGCTGCATTGTGGGGACAAGTATATAGTAGTACAGTGCTGCATTGTGGTGACCACCAGTATATAGTAGTACAGTACAGTAGGCCATAGCGTTATCTTGCAGCTCCATGTCAGAATCAGTTCTATTCTCCGAATCAGTGCTCAGTGTGCTGCATTGTGGGGACCAGTATATAGTAGTACAGTGCTGCATTGTGGTGACCACCAGTATATAGTAGTACAGTACAGTAGGCCAAAGCGTTATCTTGCAGCTCCGTCTCAGACTCAGTTCTATTCTCCGGATCAGTGCTCAGTGTGCTGCATTGTGGGGACCAGTATATAGTAGTACAGTGCTGCATTGTGGTGACCACCAGTATATAGTAGTACAGTACAGAAGGCCATAGCATTATCTTGCAGCTCCGTGTCAGACTCAGTTCTATTCTCCAGATCAGTGCTCAGTGTGCTGCATTGTGGGGAACAGTATATAGTAGTACAGTGCTGCATTGTGGTGACCACCAGTATATAGTAGTACAGTACAGTAGGCCATAGCGTTATCTTGCAGCTCCATGTCAGACTCAGTTCTATTCTCCGAATCAGTGCTCAGTGTGCTGCATTGTGGGGACCAGTATATAGTAGTACAGTGCTGAATTGTAGTGACCACCAGTATATAGTATTATAGTACAGTAGGCCATAGCGTTATCTTGCAGCTCCGTGTCAGACTCAGTTCTATTCTCCGGATCAGTGCTCAGTGTGCTGCATTGTGGGGACAAGTATATAGTAGTACAGTGCTGCATTGTGGTGACCACCAGTATATAGTAGTACAGTACAGTAGGCCATAGCGTTATCTTGCAGCTCCATGTCAGACTCAGTTCTATTCTCCGTATCAGTGCTCAATATCTGTGCTGCATTGTGGGGACCAGTATATAGTAGTACAGTGCTGCATTGTGGTGACCACCAGTAAATAGTGGTACAGTAAAGTAGGCCATAGCGTTATCTTGCAACTCCGTGTCAGACTCAGTTCTATTCTCCGTATCAGTGCTCAATATCTGTGCTGCATTGTGGGGACCAGTATATAGTAGTACAGTGCTGCATTGTGGTAACCACCAGTATATAATAGTACAGTACAGTAGGCCATAATGTTATCTTGCAGCTCCGTGTCAGACTCAGTTCTATTCTCCGGATTAGTGCTCAGTGTGCCGCATTGTGGTGACCACCAGTATATAGTAGTATAGTACAGTAGGCCATAGTGTTATATTGCAGCTCCGTGTCAGACTCAGTTCTGTTCTCCGGATCAGTGCTCAGTGTGCTGCATTGTGGGGACCAGTATATAGTAGTACAGTGCTGCATTGTGGTGACCACCAGTATATAGTAGTACAGTACAGTAGGCCATAGAGTTATCTTGCAGCTCCATGTCGGACTCTGTTCTATCCTCCGGATCAGTGCTCAGTGTGCTGCATTGTGGGGAACAGTATATAGTAGTACAGTGCTGCATTGTGGTGACCACCAGTATATAGTAGTACAGTAGGCCATAGCATTATCTTGCAGCTCCATGTCAGACTCAGTTCTATTCTCCGAATAAGTGCTCAGTGTGCTGCATTGTGGGGACCAGTATATAGTAGTACAGTGCTGCATTGTGGTGACCACCAGTATATAGTAGTACAGTACAGTACAGTAGGCCATAGCGTTATCTTGCAGTTCTGTGTCAGACTCAGTTCTATTCTCCGAATCAGTGCTCAGTGTGCTGCATTGTGGGGACCAGTATATAGTAGTACAGTGCTGCATTGTGGTGACCACCAGTATATAGTAGTATAGTACAGTAGGCCATAGCATTATCTTGCACCTCTGTGTCAGACTCAGTTCTATTCTCCAGATCAGTGCTCAGTGTGCTGCATTGTGGGGACCAGTATATAGTAGTACAGTACAGTAGGCCATAGAGTTATCTTGCAGCTCCATGTCGGACTCTGTTCTATCCTCCGGATCAGTGCTCAGTGTGCTGCATTGTGGGGAACAGTATATAGTAGTACAGTGCTGCATTGTGGTGACCACCAGTATATAGTAGTACAGTAGGCCATAGCATTATCTTGCAGCTCCATGTCAGACTCAGTTCTATTCTCCGAATAAGTGCTCAGTGTGCTGCATTGTGGGGACCAGTATATAGTAGTACAGTGCTGCATTGTGGTGACCACCAGTATATAGTAGTACAGTACAGTACAGTAGGCCATAGCGTTATCTTGCAGTTCTGTGTCAGACTCAGTTCTATTCTCCGAATCAGTGCTCAGTGTGCTGCATTGTGGGGACCAGTATATAGTAGTACAGTGCTGCATTGTGGTGACCACCAGTATATAGTAGTATAGTACAGTAGGCCATAGCATTATCTTGCACCTCTGTGTCAGACTCAGTTCTATTCTCCAGATCAGTGCTCAGTGTACTGCATTGTTGGGACCAGTATATAGTAGTACAGTGCAGCATTGTGGTGAACACCAGTATATAGTAGTACAGTACAGTAGGCCATAGCGTTATCTTGCAGCTCCGTGTCAGACTCAGTTCTATTCTCCGTATCAGTGCTCAATATCTGTGCTGCATTGTGGGGACCAGTATATAGTAGTACAGTGCTGTATTATGGTGACCACCAGTAAATAGTGGTACAGTACAGTAGGCCATAGCGTTATCTTGCAACTCTGTGTCAGACTTAGTTCTATTCTCCGGCTCAGTGCTCAGTGTGCTGTATTGTGGGGACCAGTATATAGTACTACAGTGCAGCATTGTGGTAACCACGAGTATATAATAGTACAGTAGGCCATAATGTTATCTTGCAGCTCCGTGTCAGACTCAGTTCTATTCTCCGGATCACTACTCAGTGTGCTGCATTGTGGGGACCAGTATATAGTAGTACAGTGCTGCATTGTGGTGACCACCAGTATATAGTAGTACAGTACAGTAGGCCATAGCGTTATCTTGCAGCTCCGTCTCAGACTCAGTTCTATTCTTCGGATCAGTGCTCAGTGTGCTGCATTGTGGGGACCAGTATATAGTAGTACAGTGCTGAATTGTGGTGACCACCAGTATATAGTATTATAGTACAGTAGGCCATAGCGTTATCTTGCAGCTCCGTGTCAGACTCAGTTCTATTATCTGGATCAGTGCTCAGTGTGCTGCATTGTGGGGACAAGTATATAGTAGTACAGTGCTGCATTGTGGTGACCACCATTATATATTAGTACAGTACAGTAGGCCATAGCGTTATCATTGCAGCTCCATGTCAGACTCAGTGCTATTCTCCGTATTAGTGCTCAGTGTACTGCATTGTGGGGACCAGTATATAGCAGTACAGTGCTGCATTGTGGTGACCACCAGTATATAGTAGTATAGTACAGTAGGCCATAGTGTTATCTTGCAGCTCCGTGTCAGACTCAGTTCTGTTCTCCGGATCAGTGCTCAGTGTGCTGCATTGTGGGGACCAGTATATAGTAGTACAGTGCTGCATTGTGGTGACCACCAGTATATAGTAGTACAGTACAGTATGCCATAGAGTTATCTTGCAGCTCCATGTCGGACTCAGTTCTATCCTCCGGATCAGTGCTCAGTGTGCTGCATTGTGGGGACCAGTATATAGTAGTACAGTGCTGCATTGTGGTGACCACCAGTATATAGTAGTACAGTACAGTAGGCCATAGCGTTATCTTGCAGCTCCGTGTCAGACTCAGTTCTATTCTCCGGATCAGTGCTCAGTGTGCTGCATTGTGGGGACCAGTATATAGTAGTACAGTGCTGCATTGTGGTAACCACCATTATATAGTAGTACAGTACAGTAGGCCATAGCATTATCTTGCAGCTCCATGTCAGACTCAGTTCTATTCTCCGAATAAGTGCTCAGTGTGCTGCATTGTGGGGACCAGTATATAGTAGTACAGTGCTGCATTGTGGTGACCACCAGTATATAGTAGTACAGTACAGTAGGCCATAGCGTTATCTTGCAGTTCTGTGTCAGACTCAGTTCTATTCTCCGGATCAGTGCTCAGTGTGCTGCATTGTGGGGACCAGTATATAGTAGTACAGTGCTGCATTGTGGTGACCACCAGTATATAGTAGCACAGTACAGTAGGCCATAGCATTTTCTTGCAGCTCCGTGTCAGACTCAGTTCTATTCTCCAGATCAGTGCTCAGTGTGCTGCATTGTGGGGACCAGTATATAGTAGTACAGTGCTGCATTGTGGTGACCACCAGTATATAGTAGTACAGTACAGTAGGCCATAGCGTTATCTTGCAGCTCTGTTTCAGACTTAGTTCTATTCTCCGGCTCAGTGCTCAGTGTGCTGTATTGTGGGGACCAGTATATAGTAGTACAGTGCTGCATTGTGGTAACCACGAGTATATAATAGTACAGTAGGCCATAATGTTATCTTGCAGCTCCGTGTCAGACTCAGTTCTATCCTCCGGATTAGTGCTCAGTGTACTGCATTGTAGGGACCAGTATATAGTAGTACAGTGCAGCATTGTGGTGAACACCAGTATATAGTAGTACAGTACAGTAGGCCATAGCGTTATCTTGCAGCTCCGTGTCAGACTCAGTTCTATTCTCCGTATCAGTGCTCAATATCTGTGCTGCATTGTGGGGACCAGTATATAGTAGTACAGTGCTGTATTATGGTGACCACCAGTAAATAGTGGTACAGTACAGTAGGCCATAGCGTTATCTTGCAACTCTGTGTCAGACTCAGTTCTATTCTCCGGCTCAGTGCTCAGTGTGCTGTATTGTGGGGACCAGTATATAGTACTACAGTGCAGCATTGTGGTAACCACGAGTATATAATAGTACAGTAGGCCATAATGTTATCTTGCAGCTCCGTGTCAGACTCAGTTCTATTCTCCGGATCACTACTCAGTGTGCTGCATTGTGGGGACCAGTATATAGTAGTACAGTGCTGCATTGTGGTGACCACCAGTATATAGTAGTACAGTACAGTAGGCCATAGCGTTATCTTGCAGCTCCGTCTCAGACTCAGTTCTATTCTTCGGATCAGTGCTCAGTGTGCTGCATTGTGGGGACCAGTATATAGTAGTACAGTGCTGAATTGTGGTGACCACCAGTATATAGTACTATAGTACAGTAGGCCATAGCGTTATCTTGCAGCTCCGTGTCAGACTCAGTTCTATTATCTGGATCAGTGCTCAGTGTGCTGCATTGTGGGGACAAGTATATAGTAGTACAGTGCTGCATTGTGGTGACCACCATTATATATTAGTACAGTACAGTAGGCCATAGCGTTATCATTGCAGCTCCATGTCAGACTCAGTGCTATTCTCCGTATTAGTGCTCAGTGTACTGCATTGTGGGGACCAGTATATAGCAGTACAGTGCTGCATTGTGGTGACCACCAGTATATAGTAGTATAGTACAGTAGGCCATAGTGTTATCTTGCAGCTCCGTGTCAGACTCAGTTCTGTTCTCCGGATCAGTGCTCAGTGTGCTGCATTGTGGGGACCAGTATATAGTAGTACAGTGCTGCATTGTGGTGACCACCAGTATATAGTAGTACAGTACAGTATGCCATAGAGTTATCTTGCAGCTCCATGTCGGACTCAGTTCTATCCTCCGGATCAGTGCTCAGTGTGCTGCATTGTGGGGACCAGTATATAGTAGTACAGTGCTGCATTGTGGTGACCACCAGTATATAGTAGTACAGTACAGTAGGCCATAGCGTTATCTTGCAGCTCCGTGTCAGACTCAGTTCTATTCTCCGGATCAGTGCTCAGTGTGCTGCATTGTGGGGACCAGTATATAGTAGTACAGTGCTGCATTGTGGTAACCACCATTATATAGTAGTACAGTACAGTAGGCCATAGCATTATCTTGCAGCTCCATGTCAGACTCAGTTCTATTCTCCGAATAAGTGCTCAGTGTGCTGCATTGTGGGGACCAGTATATAGTAGTACAGTGCTGCATTGTGGTGACCACCAGTATATAGTAGTACAGTACAGTAGGCCATAGCGTTATCTTGCAGTTCTGTGTCAGACTCAGTTCTATTCTCCGGATCAGTGATCAGTGTGCTGCATTGTGGGGACCAGTATATAGTAGTACAGTGCTGCATTGTGGTGACCACCAGTATATAGTAGTACAGTACAGTAGGCCATAGCATTATCTTGCAGCTCTGTGTCAGACTCAGTTCTATTCTCCAGATCAGTGCTCAGTGTGCTGCATTGTGGGGACCAGTATATAGTAGGACAGTGCTGCATTGTGGTGACCACCAGTATATAGTAGTACAGTACAGTAGGCCATAGCGTTATCTTGCAGCTCCGTGTCAGACTCAGTTCTATTCTCCGAATCAATGCTCAGTGTGCTGCATTGTGGGGACCAGTATATAGTAGTACAGTGCTGCATTGTGGTGACCACCAGTATATAGTAGTACAGTACAGTAGGCCATAGCATTTTCTTGCAGCTCCGTGTCAGACTCAGTTCTATTCTCCGGATCAGTGCTCAGTGTGCTGCATTGTGGGGACCAGTATGTAGTAGTACAGTGCTGCATTGTAGTGACCACCAGTATATAGTAGTACAGTACAGTAGGCCATAGCGTTATCTTGCAGCTCCATGTCAGACTCAGTTATATTCTCCGAATCAGTGCTCAGTGTGCTGCATTGTGGGGACCAGTATATAGAAGTACAGTGCTGCATTGTAGTGACCACCAGTATATAGTAGTACAGTACAGTAGGCCATAGCATTATCTTGCAGTTCTGTGTCAGACTCAGTTCTATTCTCCGGATCAGTGCTCAGTGTGCTGCATTGTGGGGACCAGTATATAGTAGTACAGTGCTGCATTGTGGTGACCACCAGTATATAGTAGTACAGTACAGTAGGCAATAGCATTTTCTTGCAGCTCCGTGTCAGACTCAGTTCTATTCTCCAGATCAGTGCTCAGTGTGCTGCATTGTGGGGACCAGTATATAGTAGTACAGTGCTGCATTGTGGTGACCACCAGTATATAGTCGTACAGTACAGTAGGCCATAGCGTTATCTTGCAGCTCTGTGTCAGACTTAGTTCTATTCTCCGGCTCAGTGCTCAGTGTGCTGTATTGTGGGGACCAGTATATAGTAGTACAGTGCTGCATTGTGGTAACCACGAGTATATAATAGTACAGTAGGCCATAATGTTATCTTGCAGCTCCGTGTCAGACTCAGTTCTATCCTCCGGATTAGTGCTCAGTGTACTGCATTGTTGGGACCAGTATATAGTAGTACAGTGCTGCATTGTGGTGAACACCTGTATATAGTAGTACAGTACAGTAGGCCATAGCGTTATCTTGCAGCTCCGTGTCAGACTCAGTTCTATTCTCCGTATCAGTGCTCAATATCTGTGCTGCATTGTGGGGACCAGTATATAGTAGTACAGTGCTGTATTATGGTGACCACCAGTAAATAGTGGTACAGTACAGTAGGCCATAACATTATCTTGCAGCTGTGTCAGACTTAGTTCTATTCTCCGGCTCAGTGCTCAGTGTGCTGTATTGTGGGGACCAGTATATAGTAGTACAGTGTTGCATTGTGGTGACCACCAGTATATAGTAGTACAGTACAGTAGGCCATAGCGTTATCTTGCAGCTCCGTCTCAGACTCAGTTCTATTCTCCGGATCAGTGCTCAGTGTGCTGCATTGTGGGGACCAGTATATAGTAGTACAGTGCTGAATTGTAGTGACCACCAGTATATAGTATTATAGTACAGTAGGCCATAGCGTTATCTTGCAGCTCCGTGTCAGACTCAGTTCTATTCTCCGGATCAGTGCTCAGTGTGCTGCATTGTGGGGACAAGTATATAGTAGTACAGTGCTGCATTGTGGTGACCACCAGTATATAGTAGTACAGTACAGTAGGCCATAGCGTTATCTTGCAGCTCCATGTCAGAATCAGTTCTATTCTCCGAATCAGTGCTCAGTGTGCTGCATTGTGGGGACCAGTATATAGTAGTACAGTGCTGCATTGTGGTGACCACCAGTATATAGTAGTACAGTACAGTAGGCCAAAGCGTTATCTTGCAGCTCCGTCTCAGACTCAGTTCTATTCTCCGGATCAGTGCTCAGTGTGCTGCATTGTGGGGACCAGTATATAGTAGTACAGTGCTGCATTGTGGTGACCACCAGTATATAGTAGTACAGTACAGAAGGCCATAGCATTATCTTGCAGCTCCGTGTCAGACTCAGTTCTATTCTCCAGATCAGTGCTCAGTGTGCTGCATTGTGGGGAACAGTATATAGTAGTACAGTGCTGCATTGTGGTGACCACCAGTATATAGTAGTACAGTACAGTAGGCCATAGCGTTATCTTGCAGCTCCATGTCAGACTCAGTTCTATTCTCCGAATCAGTGCTCAGTGTGCTGCATTGTGGGGACCAGTATATAGTAGTACAGTGCTGAATTGTAGTGACCACCAGTATATAGTATTATAGTACAGTAGGCCATAGCGTTATCTTGCAGCTCCGTGTCAGACTCAGTTCTATTCTCCGGATCAGTGCTCAGTGTGCTGCATTGTGGGGACAAGTATATAGTAGTACAGTGCTGCATTGTGGTGACCACCAGTATATAGTAGTACAGTACAGTAGGCCATAGCGTTATCTTGCAGCTCCATGTCAGACTCAGTTCTATTCTCCGTATCAGTGCTCAATATCTGTGCTGCATTGTGGGGACCAGTATATAGTAGTACAGTGCTGCATTGTGGTGACCACCAGTAAATAGTGGTACAGTAAAGTAGGCCATAGCGTTATCTTGCAACTCCGTGTCAGACTCAGTTCTATTCTCCGTATCAGTGCTCAATATCTGTGCTGCATTGTGGGGACCAGTATATAGTAGTACAGTGCTGCATTGTGGTAACCACCAGTATATAATAGTACAGTACAGTAGGCCATAATGTTATCTTGCAGCTCCGTGTCAGACTCAGTTCTATTCTCCGGATTAGTGCTCAGTGTGCCGCATTGTGGTGACCACCAGTATATAGTAGTATAGTACAGTAGGCCATAGTGTTATATTGCAGCTCCGTGTCAGACTCAGTTCTGTTCTCCGGATCAGTGCTCAGTGTGCTGCATTGTGGGGACCAGTATATAGTAGTACAGTGCTGCATTGTGGTGACCACCAGTATATAGTAGTACAGTACAGTAGGCCATAGAGTTATCTTGCAGCTCCATGTCGGACTCTGTTCTATCCTCCGGATCAGTGCTCAGTGTGCTGCATTGTGGGGAACAGTATATAGTAGTACAGTGCTGCATTGTGGTGACCACCAGTATATAGTAGTACAGTAGGCCATAGCATTATCTTGCAGCTCCATGTCAGACTCAGTTCTATTCTCCGAATAAGTGCTCAGTGTGCTGCATTGTGGGGACCAGTATATAGTAGTACAGTGCTGCATTGTGGTGACCACCAGTATATAGTAGTACAGTACAGTACAGTAGGCCATAGCGTTATCTTGCAGTTCTGTGTCAGACTCAGTTCTATTCTCCGAATCAGTGCTCAGTGTGCTGCATTGTGGGGACCAGTATATAGTAGTACAGTGCTGCATTGTGGTGACCACCAGTATATAGTAGTATAGTACAGTAGGCCATAGCATTATCTTGCACCTCTGTGTCAGACTCAGTTCTATTCTCCAGATCAGTGCTCAGTGTGCTGCATTGTGGGGACCAGTATATAGTAGTACAGTGCTGCATTGTGGTGACCACCAGTATATAGTAATACAGTACAGTAGGCCATAGCGTTATCTTGCAACTCCATGTCAGACTCAGTTCTATTCTCCGTATCAGTGCTCAATATCTGTGCTGCATTGTGGGGACCAGTATATAGTAGTACAGTGCTGCATTGTGGTGACCACCAGTAAATAGTGGTACAGTACAGTAGGCCATAGCGTTATCTTGCAGCTCCGTGTCAGACTCAGTTCTATTCTCCGGATCAGTACTTAGTGTGCTGCATTGTGGGGACCAGTATATAGTAGTACAGTGCTGCATTGTGGTGACCACCAGTATATAGTAGTACAGTACAGTAGGCCATAGCGTTATCTTGCAGCTCCGTGTCAGACTCAGTTCTGTTCTTCGGATCAGTGCTCAGTGTGCTGCATTGTGGGGACCAGTATATAGTAGTACAGTGCTGCATTGTGGTGACCACCAGTATATAGTAGTACAGTACAGTAGGCCATAGCGTTATCTTGCAGCTCTGTGTCAGACTTAGTTCTATTCTCCGGCTCAGTGCTCAGTGTGCTGCATTGTGGGGACCAGTATAAAGTAGTACAGTGTTGCATTGTGGTGAACACCAGTATATAGTAGTACAGTACAGTAGGCCATAGCGTTATCTTGCAGCTCCATGTCAGACTCAGTTCTATTCTCCGAATCAGTGCTCAGTGTGCTGCATTGTGGGGACCAGTATATAGTAGTACAGTGCTGCATTGTGGTGACCACCAGTATATAGTAGTACAGTACAGTAGGCCAAAGCGTTATCTTGCAGCTCCGTCTCAGACTCAGTTCTATTCTCCGGATCAGTGCTCAGTGTGCTGCATTGTGGGGACCAGTATATAGTAGTACAGTGCTGCATTGTGGTGACCACCAGTATATAGTAGTACAGTACAGAAGGCCATAGCATTAATTTGCAGCTCCGTGTCAGACTCAGTTCTATTCTCCAGATCAGTGCTCAGTGTGCTGCATTGTGGGGAACAGTATATAGTAGTACAGTGCTGCATTGTGGTGACCACCAGTATATAGTAGTACAGTACAGTAGGCCATAGCGTTATCTTGCAGCTCCATGTCAGACTCAGTTCTATTCTCCGAATCAGTGCTCAGTGTGCTGCATTGTGGGGACCAGTATATAGTAGTACAGTGCTGAATTGTAGTGACCACCAGTATACAGTATTATAGTACAGTAGGCCATAGCGTTATCTTGCAGCTCCGTGTCAGACTCAGTTCTATTCTCCGGATCAGTGCTCAGTGTGCTGCATTGTGGGGACAAGTATATAGTAGTACAGTGCTGCATTGTGGTGACCACCAGTATATAGTAGTACAGTACAGTAGGCCATAGCGTTATCTTGCAGCTCCATGTCAGACTCAGTTCTATTCTCCCTATCAGTGCTCAATATCTGTGCTGCATTGTGGGGACCAGTATATAGTAGTACAGTGCTGCATTGTGGTGACCACCAGTAAATAGTGGTACAGTACAGTAGGCCATAGCGTTATCTTGCAACTCCGTGTCAGACTCAGTTCTATTCTCCGTATCAGTGCTCAATATCTGTGCTGCATTGTGGGGACCAGTATATAGTAGTACAGTGCTGCATTGTGGTAACCACCAGTATATAATAGTACAGTACAGTAGGCCATAATGTTATCTTGCAGCTCCGTGTCAGACTCAGTTCTATTCTCCGGATTAGTGCTCAGTGTGCTGCATTGTGGTGACCACCAGTATATAGTAGTATAGTACAGTAGGCCATAGTGTTATATTGCAGCTCCGTGTCAGACTCAGTTCTGTTCTCCGGATCAGTGCTCAGTGTGCTGCATTGTGGGGACCAGTATATAGTAGTACAGTGCTGCATTGTGGTGACCACCAGTATATAGTAGTACAGTACAGTAGGCCATAGAGTTATCTTGCAGCTCCATGTCGGACTCTGTTCTATCCTCCGGATCAGTGCTCAGTGTGCTGCATTGTGGGGACCAGTATATAGTAGTACAGTGCTGCATTGTGGTGACCACCAGTGTATAGTAGTACAGTACAGTAGGCCATAGCGTTATCTTGCAGCTCCGTGTCAGACTCAGTTCTATTCTCCGGATCAGTGCTCAGTGTGCTGCATTGTGGGGACCAGTATATAGTAGTACAGTGCTGCATTGTGGTAACCACCAGTATATAGTAGTACAGTACAGTAGGCCATAGCATTATCTTGCAGCTCCATGTCAGACTCAGTTCTATTCTCCGAATAAGTGCTCAGTGTGCTGCATTGTGGGGACCAGTATATAGTAGTACAGTGCTGCATTGTGGTGACCACCAGTATATAGTAGTACAGTACAGTAGGCCATAGCGTTATCTTGCAGTTCTGTGTCAGACTCAGTTCTATTCTCCGGATCAGTGCTCAGTGTGCTGCATTGTGGGGACCAGTATATAGTAGTACAGTGCTGCATTGTGGTGACCACCAGTATATAGTAGTATAGTACAGTAGGCCATAGCATTATCTTGCAGCTCTGTGTCAGACTCAGTTCTATTCTCCAGATCAGTGCTCAGTGTGCTGCATTGTGGGGACCAGTATATGGTAGTACAGTGCTGCATTGTGGTGACCACCAGTATATAGTAGTACAGTACAGTAGGCCATAGCGTTATCTTGCAGCTCTGTGTCAGACTTAGTTCTATTCTGCGGCTCAGTGTGCTGCATTGTGGGGACCAGTATAAAGTAGTACAGTGTTGCATTGTGGTGAACACCAGTATATAGTAGTACAGTACAGTAGGCCATAGCGTTATCTTGAAGCTCTGTGTCAGACTCAGTTCTATTCTCCGGATCAGTGCTCAGTGTGCTGCATTGTGGGGACCAGTGTATAGTAGTACAGTGCTGCATTGTGGTGACCACCAGTATATAGTAGTACAGTACAGTAGGCCATAGCGTAATCTTGCAGCTCCATGGCAGACTCAGTTCTAATCTCTGGATCAGTGCTCAGTGTGCTGCATTGTGGGGACCAGTATATAGTAGTACAGTGCTCCATTGTGGTGACCACCAGTATATAGTAGTACAGTACAGTAGGCCATAGCGTAATCTTGCAGCTCCATGGCAGACTCAGTTCTAATCTCTGGATCAGTGCTCAGTGTGCTGCATTGTGGGGACCAGTATATAGTAGTACAGTGCTCCATTGTGGTGACCACCAGTATATAGTAGTACAGTACAGTAGGCCATAGCGTTATCTTGCAGCTCCGTCTCAGACTCAGTTCTATTCTCCGGATCAGTGCTCAGTGTGCTGCATTGTGGGGACCAGTATATAGTAGTACAGTGCTGCATTGTGGTGACCACCATTATATAGTCGTACAGTACAGTAGTCCATAGCGTTATCATTGCAGCTCCATGTCAGACTCAGTTCTATTCTCCGTATTAGTGCTCAGTGTGCTGCATTGTGGGGACCAGTATATAGCAGTACAGTGCTGCATTGTGGTGACCACCAGTATATAGTAGTATAGTACAGTAGGCCATAGTGTTATCTTGCAGCTCCGTGTCAGACTCAGTTCTGTTCTCCGGATCAGTGCTCAGTGTGCTTCATTGTGGGGACCAGTATATAGTAGTACAGTGCTGCATTGTGGTGACCACCAGTATATAGTAGTACAGTACAGCAGGCTATAGAGTTATCTTGCAGCTGTGTCAGACTCAGTTCTATCCTCCGGATCAGTGCTCAGTGTGCTGCATTGTGGGGACCAGTATATAGTAGTACAGTGCTGCATTGTGGTGACCACCAGTATATAGTAGTACAGTACAGTAGGCCATAGCGTTATCTTGCAGCTCCGTGTCAGACTCAGTTCTATTCTCCGGATCAGTGCTCAGTGTGCTGCATTGTGGGGACCAGTATATAGTAGTACAGTGCTGCATTGTGGTAACCACCAGTATATAGTACAGTACAGTAGGCCATAGCATTATCTTGCAGCTCCATGTCAGACTCAGTTCTATTCTCCGGATCAGTGCTCAGTGTGCTGCATTGTGGTGACCACCAGTATATATTAGTACAGTACAGAAGGCCATAGCGTTATCTTGCAGCTCCGTGTCAGACTCAGTTCTATTCTCCGGATCAGTGCTCAGTGTGCTGCATTGTGGGGACCAGTGTATAGTAGTACAGTGCTGCATTGTGGTGACCACCAGTATATAGTAGTACAGCACAGTAGGCCATAGCGTAATCTTGCAGCTCCATGTCAAACTCAGTTCTAATCTCTGGATCAGTGCTCAGTGTGCTGCATTGTGGGGACCAGTATATAGTAGTACAGTGCTGCATTGTGGTGACCACCATTATATAGTAGTACAGTACAGTAGGCCATAGCGTTATCATTGCAGCTCCATGTCAGACTCAGTTCTATTCTCCGTATTAGTGCTCAGTGTGCTGCATTGTGGGGACCAGTATATAGTAGTACAGTGCTGCATTGTGGTGACCACCAGTATATAGTAGTACAGTACAGTAGGCCATAGAGTTATCTTGCAGCTCCGTGTCAGACTCAGTTCTATCCTCCGGATCAGTGCTCAGTGTGCTGCATTGTGGGGACCAGTATATAGTAGTACAGTGCTGCATTGTGGTGACCACCAGTATATAGTAGTACAGTACAGCAGGCTATAGCGTTATCTTGCAGCTCCGTGTCAGACTCAGTTCTATTCTCCGGATCAGTGCTCAGTGTGCTGCATTGTGGGGACCAGTATATAGTAGTACAGTGCTGCATTGTGGTAACCACCAGTATATAGTAGTACAGTACAGTAGGCCATAGCATTATCTTGCAGCTCCATGTCAGACTCAGTTCTATTCTCCGGATCAGTGCTCAGTGTGCTGCATTGTGGTGACCAACAGTATATAGTAGTACAGTACAGTAGGCCATAGCGTTATCTTGCAGTTCTGTGACAGACTCAGTTCTATTCTCCGGATCAGTGCTCAGTGTGCTGCATTGTGGGGACCAGTATATAGTAGTACAGTGCTGCATTGTGGTGACCACCAGTATATATAAGTACAGTACAGAAGGCCATAGCGTTATCTTGCAGCTCTGTGTCAGACTCAGTTCTATTCTCCGGATCAGTGCTCAGTGTGCTGCATTGTGGGGACCAGTGTATAGTAGTACAGTGCTGCATTGTGGTGACCACCAGTATATAGTAGTACAGTACAGTAGGCCATAGCGTAATCTTGCAGCTCCATGTCAGACTCAGTTCTAATCTCTGGATCAGTGCTCAGTGTGCTGCATTGTGGGGACCAGTATATAGTAGTACAGTGCTGCATTGTGGTGACCACCAGTATATAATAGTACAGTACAGTAGGCCATAGCGTTATCTTGCAGCTCCGTCTCAGACTCAGTTCTATTCTCCGGATCAGTGCTCAGTGTGCTGCATTGTGGGGACCAGTATATAGTAGTACAGTGCTGCATTGTGGTGAACACCAGTATATAGTAGTACAGTACAGTAGGCCATAGCGTTATCTTGCAGCTCCGTGTCAGACTCAGTTCTATTCTCCGTATCAGTGCTCAATATCTGTGCTGCATTGTGGGGACCAGTATATAGTAGTACAGTGCTGCATTGTGGTGACCACCAGTAAATAGTGGTACAGTACAGTAGGCCATAGCGTTATCTTGCAGCTCCGTGTCAGACTCAGTTCTATTATCCGGATCAGTACTTAGTGTGCTGCATTGTGGGGACCAGTATATAGTAGTACAGTGCTGCATTGTGGTGACCACCAGTATATAATAGTACAGTACAGTAGGCCATAGCGTTATCTTGCAGCTCAGTGTCAGACTCAGTTCTGTTCTTCGGATCAGTGCTCAGTGTGCTGCATTGTGGGGACCAGTATATAGTAGTACAGTGCTGCATTGTGGTGACCACCAGTATATAGTAGTACAGTACAGTAGGCCATAGCGTTATCTTGCAGCTCTGTGTCAGACTTAGTTCTATTCTCCGGCTCAGTGCTCAGTGTGCTGCATTGTGGGGACCAGTATAAAGTAGTACAGTGTTGCATTGTGGTGAACACCAGTATATAGTAGTACAGTACAGTAGGCCATAGCGTTATCTTGCTGCTCTGTGTCAGACTCAGTTCTATTCTCCGGATCAGTGCTCAGTGTGCTGCATTGTGGGGACCAGTGTATAGTAGTACAGTGCTGCATTGTGGTGACCACCAGTATATAGTAGTACAGTACAGTAGGCCATAGCGTAATCTTGCAGCTCCATGGCAGACTCAGTTCTAATCTCTGGATCAGTGCTCAGTGTGCTGCATTGTGGGGACCAGTATATAGTAGTACAGTGCTGCATTGTGGTGACCACCAGTATATAGTAGTACAGTACAGTAGGCCATAGCGTTATCTTGCAGCTCCGTCTCAGACTCAGTTCTATTCTCCGGATCAGTGCTCAGTGTGCTGCATTGTGGGGACCAGTATATAGTAGTACAGTGCTGCATTGTGGTGACCACCATTATATAGTAGTACAGTACAGTAGTCCATAGCGTTATCATTGCAGCTCCATGTCAGACTCAGTTCTATTCTCCGTATTAGTGCTCAGTGTGCTGCATTGTGGGGACCAGTATATAGCAGTACAGTGCTGCATTGTGGTGACCACCAGTATATAGTAGTATAGTACAGTAGGCCATAGTGTTATCTTGCAGCTCCGTGTCAGACTCAGTTCTGTTCTCCGGATCAGTGCTCAGTGTGCTGCATTGTGGGGACCAGTATATAGTAGTACAGTGCTGCATTGTGGTGACCACCAGTATATAGTAGTACAGTACAGCAGGCCATAGAGTTATCTTGCAGCTGTGTCAGACTCAGTTCTATCCTCCGGATCAGTGCTCAGTGTGCTGCATTGTGGGGACCAGTATATAGTAGTACAGTGCTGCATTGTGGTGACCACCAGTATATAGTAGTACAGTACAGTAGGCCATAGCGTTATCTTGCAGCTCCGTGTCAGACTCAGTTCTATTCTCCGGATCAGTGCTCAGTGTGCTGCATTGTGGGGACCAGTATATAGTAGTACAGTGCTGCATTGTGGTAACCACCAGTATATAGTACAGTACAGTAGGCCATAGCATTATCTTGCAGCTCCATGTCAGACTCAGTTCTATTCTCCGGATCAGTGCTCAGTGTGCTGCATTGTGGGGACCAGTATATAGTAGTACAGTGCTGCATTGTGGTGACCACCAGTATATATTAGTACAGTACAGAAGGCCATAGCGTTATCTTGCAGCTCCGTGTCAGACTCAGTTCTATTCTCCGGATCAGTGCTCAGTGTGCTGCATTGTGGGGACCAGTGTATAGTAGTACAGTGCTGCATTGTGGTGACCACCAGTATATAGTAGTACAGCACAGTAGGCCATAGCGTAATCTTGCAGCTCCATGTCAAACTCAGTTCTAATCTCTGGATCAGTGCTCAGTGTGCTGCATTGTGGGGACCAGTATATAGTAGTACAGTGCTGCATTGTGGTGACCACCATTATATAGTAGTACAGTACAGTAGGCCATAGTGTTATCATTGCAGCTCCATGTCAGACTCAGTTCTATTCTCCGTATTAGTGCTCAGTGTGCTGCATTGTGGGGACCAGTATATAACAGTACAGTGCTGCATTGTGGTGACCACCAGTATATAGTAGTATAGTACAGTAGGCCATAGTGTTATCTTGCAGCTCCGTGTCAGACTCAGTTCTGTTCTCCGGATCAGTGCTCAGTGTGCTGCATTGTGGGGACCAGTATATAGTAGTACAGTGCTGCATTGTGGTGACCACCAGTATATAGTAGTACAGTACAGTAGGCCATAGCGTTATCTTGCAGCTCCGTGTCAGACTCAGTTCTGTTCTTCGGATCAGTGCTCAGTGTGCTGCATTGTGGGGACCAGTATATAGTAGTACAGTGCTGCATTGTGGTGACCACCAGTATATAGTAGTACAGTACAGTAGGCCATAGCGTTATCTTGCAGCTCTGTGTCAGACTTAGTTCTATTCTCCGGCTCAGTGCTCAGTGTGCTGCATTGTGGGGACCAGTATAAAGTAGTACAGTGTTGCATTGTGGTGAACACCAGTATATAGTAGTACAGTACAGTAGGCCATAGCGTTATCTTGCAGCTCTGTGTCAGACTCAGTTCTATTCTCCGGATCAGTGCTCAGTGTGCTGCATTGTGGGGACCAGTGTATAGTAGTACAGTGCTGCATTGTGGTGACCACCAGTATATAGTAGTACAGTACAGTAGGCCATAGCGTAATCTTGCAGCTCCATGGCAGACTCAGTTCTAATCTCTGGATCAGTGCTCAGTGTGCTGCAATGTGGGGACCAGTATATAGTAGTACAGTGCTGCATTGTGGTGACCACCAGTATATAGTAGTACAGTACAGTAGGCCATAGCGTTATCTTGCAGCTCCGTCTCAGACTCAGTTCTATTCTCCGGATCAGTGCTCAGTGTGCTGCATTGTGGGGACCAGTATATAGTAGTACAGTGCTGCATTGTGGTGACCACCATTATATAGTAGTACAGTACAGTAGTCCATAGCGTTATCATTGCAGCTCCATGTCAGACTCAGTTCTATTCTCCGTATTAGTGCTCAGTGTGCTGCATTGTGGGGACCAGTATATAGCAGTACAGTGCTGCATTGTGGTGACCACCAGTATATAGTAGTATAGTACAGTAGGCCATAGTGTTATCTTGCAGTTCCGTGTCAGACTCAGTTCTGTTCTCCGGATCAGTGCTCAGTGTGCTGCATTGTGGGGACCAGTATATAGTAGTACAGTGCTGCATTGTGTTGACCACCAGTATATAGTAGTACAGTACAGCAGGCCATAGAGTTATCTTGCAGCTGTGTCAGACTCAGTTCTATCCTCCGGATCAGTGCTCAGTGTGCTGCATTGTGGGGACCAGTATATAGTAGTACAGTGCTGCATTGTGGTGACCACCAGTATATAGTAGTACAGTACAGTAGGCCATAGCGTTATCTTGCAGCTCCGTGTCAGACTCAGTTCTATTCTCCGGATCAGTGCTCAGTGTGCTGCATTGTGGGGACCAGTATATAGTAGTACAGTGCTGCATTGTGGTAACCACCAGTATATAGTACAGTACAGTAGGCCATAGCATTATCTTGCAGCTCCATGTCAGACTTAGTTCTATTCTCCGGATCAGTGCTCAGTGTGCTGCATTGTGGTGACCACCAGTATATAGTAGTACAGTACTGTAGGCCATAGCGTTATCTTGCAGTTCTGTGACAGACTCAGTTCTATTCTCCGGATCAGTGCTCAGTGTGCTGCATTGTGGGGACCAGTATATAGTAGTACAGTGCTGCATTGTGGTGACCACCAGTATATATTAGTACAGTACAGAAGGCCATAGCGTTATCTTGCAGCTCCGTGTCAGACTCAGTTCTATTCTCCGGATCAGTGCTCAGTGTGCTGCATTGTGGGGACCAGTGTATAGTAGTACAGTGCTGCATTGTGGTGACCACCAGTATATAGTAGTACAGCACAGTAGGCCATAGCGTAATCTTGCAGCTCCATGTCAAACTCAGTTCTAATCTCTGGATCAGTGCTCAGTGTGCTGCATTGTGGGGACCAGTATATAGTAGTACAGTGCTGCATTGTGGTGACCACCATTATATAGTAGTACAGTACAGTAGGCCATAGCGTTATCATTGCAGCTCCATGTCAGACTCAGTTCTATTCTCCGTATTAGTGCTCAGTGTGCTGCATTGTGGGGACCAGTATATAACAGTACAGTGCTGCATTGTGGTGACCACCAGTATATAGTAGTATAGTACAGTAGGCCATAGTGTTATCTTGCAGCTCCGTGTCAGACTCAGTTCTGTTCTCCGGATCAGTGCTCAGTGTGCTGCATTGTGGGGACCAGTATATAGTAGTACAGTGCTGCATTGTGGTGACCACCAGTATATAGTAGTACAGTACAGTAGGCCATAGAGTTATCTTGCAGCTCCGTGTCAGACTCAGTTCTATCCTCCGGATCAGTGCTCAGTGTGCTGCATTGTGGGGACCAGTATATAGTAGTACAGTGCTGCATTGTGGTGACCACCAGTATATAGTAGTACAGTACAGTAGGCCATAGCGTTATCTTGCAGCTCCGTGTCAGACTCAGTTCTATTCTCCGGATCAGTGCTCAGTGTGCTGCATTGTGGGGACCAGTATATAGTAGTACAGTGCTGCATTGTGGTAACCACCAGTATATAGTAGTACAGTACAGTAGGCCATAGCATTATCTTGCAGCTCCATGTCAGACTCAGTTCTATTCTCCGGATCAGTGCTCAGTGTGCTGCATTGTGGTGACCAACAGTATATAGTAGTACAGTACAGTAGGCCATAGCGTTATCTTGCAGTTCTGTGACAGACTCAGTTCTATTCTCCGGATCAGTGCTCAGTGTGCTGCATTGTGGGGACCAGTATATAGTAGTATAGTGCTGCATTGTGGTGACCACCAGTATATATTAGTACAGTACAGAAGGCCATAGCGTTATCTTGCAGCTCTGTGTCAGACTCAGTTCTATTCTCCGGATCAGTGCTCAGTGTGCTGCATTGTGGGGACCAGTGTATAGTAGTACAGTGCTGCATTGTGGTGACCACCAGTATATAGTAGTACAGTACAGTAGGCCATAGCGTAATCTTGCAGCTCCATGTCAGACTCAGTTCTAATCTCTGGATCAGTGCTCAGTGTGCTGCATTGTGGGGACCAGTATATAGTAGTACAGTGCTGCATTGTGGTGACCACCAGTATATAGTAGTACAGTACAGTAGGCCATAGCGTTATCTTGCAGCTCCGTCTCAGACTCAGTTCTATTCTCCGGATCAGTGCTCAGTGTGCTGCATTGTGGGGACCAGTATATAGTAGTACAGTGCTGCATTGTGGTGACCACCATTATATAGTAGTACAGTACAGTAGGCCATAGCGTTATCATTGCAGCTCCATGTCAGACTCAGTGCTATTCTCCGTATTAGTGCTCAGTGTGCTGCATTGTGGGGACCAGTATATAGCAGTACAGTGCTGCATTGTGGTGACCACCAGAATATAGTAGTATAGTACAGTAGGCCATAGTGTTATCTTGCAGCTCCGTGTCAGACTCAGTTCTGTTCTCCGGATCAGTGCTCAGTGTGCTGCATTGTGGGGACCAGTATATAGTAGTACAGTGCTGCATTGTGGTGACCACCAGTATATAGTAGTACAGTACAGTAGGCCATAGCGTTATCTTGCAGCTCCGTGTCAGACTCAGTTCTAGTCTCCGGATCAGTGCTCAGTGTGCTGCATTGTGGGGACCAGTATATAGTAGTACAGTGCTGCATTGTGGTGACCACCAGTATATAGTAGTACAGTACAGTAGGCCATAGCATTATCTTGCAGCTCTGTGTCAGACTCAGTTCTATTCTCCAGATCAGTGCTCAGTGTGCTGCATTGTGGGTACCAGTATATAGTAGTACAGTGCTGCATTGTGGTGACCACCAGTATATAGTAGTACAGTACAGCAGGCCATAGAGTTATCTTGCAGCTGTGTCAGACTCAGTTCTATCCTCCGGATCAGTGCTCAGTGTGCTGCATTGTGGGGACCAGTATATAGTAGTACAGTGCTGCATTGTGGTGACCACCAGTATATAGTAGTACAGTACAGTAGGCCATAGCGTTATCTTGCAGCTCCGTGTCAGACTCAGTTCTATTCTCCGGATCAGTGCTCAGTGTGCTGCATTGTGGGGACCAGTATATAGTAGTACAGTGCTGCATTGTGGTAACCACCAGTATATAGTACAGTACAGTAGGCCATAGCATTATCTTGCAGCTCCATGTCAGACTCAGTTCTATTCTCCGGATCAGTGCTCAGTGTGCTGCATTGTGGTGACCACCAGTATATAGTAGTACAGTACTGTAGGCCATAGCGTTATCTTGCAGTTCTGTGACAGACTCAGTTCTATTCTCCGGATCAGTGCTCAGTGTGCTGCATTGTGGGGACCAGTATATAGTAGTACAGTGCTGCATTGTGGTGACCACCAGTATATATTAGTACAGTACAGTAGGCCATAGCGTTATCTTGCAGCTCCGTGTCAGACTTAGTTCTATTCTCCGGATCAGTGCTCAGTGTGCTGCATTGTGGGGACCAGTGTATAGTAGTACAGTGCTGCATTGTGGTGACCACCAGTATATAGTAGTACAGCACAGTAGGCCATAGCGTAATCTTGCAGCTCCATGTCAAACTCAGTTCTAATCTCTGGATCAGTGCTCAGTGTGCTGCATTGTGGGGACCAGTATATAGTAGTACAGTGCTGCATTGTGGTGACCACCATTATATAGTAGTACAGTACAGTAGGCCATAGCGTTATCATTGCAGCTCCATGTCAGACTCAGTTCTATTCTCTGTATTAGTGCTCAGTGTGCTGCATTGTGGGGACCAGTATATAACAGTACAGTGCTGCATTGTGGTGACCACCAGTATATAGTAGTATAGTACAGTAGGCCATAGTGTTATCTTGCAGCTCCGTGTCAGACTCAGTTCTGTTCTCCGGATCAGTGCTCAGTGTGCTGCATTGTGGGGACCAGTATATAGTAGTACAGTGCTGCATTGTGGTGACCACCAGTATATAGTAGTACAGTACAGTAGGCCATAGCGTTATCTTGCAGCTCCGTGTCAGACTCAGTTCTATTCTCCGGATCAGTGCTCAGTGTGCTGCATTGTGGGGACCAGTATATAGTAGTACAGTGCTGCATTGTGGTAACCACCAGTATATAGTAGTACAGTACAGTAGGCCATAGCATTATCTTGCAGCTCCATGTCAGACTCAGTTCTATTCTCCGGATCAGTGCTCAGTGTGCTGCATTGTGGTGACCAACAGTATATAGTAGTACAGTACAGTAGGCCATAGCGTTATCTTGCAGTTCTGTGACAGACTCAGTTCTATTCTCCGGATCAGTGCTCAGTGTGCTGCATTGTGGGGACCAGTATATAGTAGTATAGTGCTGCATTGTGGTGACCACCAGTATATATTAGTACAGAAGGCCATAGCGTTATCTTGCAGCTCTGTGTCAGACTCAGTTCTATTCTCCGGATCAGTGCTCAGTGTGCTGCATTGTGGGGACCAGTGTATAGTAGTACAGTGCTGCATTGTGGTGACCACCAGTATAAAGTAGTACAGTACAGTAGGCCATAGCGTAATCTTGCAGCTCTATGTCAGACTCAGTTCTAATCTCTGGATCAGTGCTCAGTGTGCTGCATTGTGGGGACCAGTATATAGTAGTACAGTGCTGCATTGTGGTGACCACCAGTATATAGTAGTACAGTACAGTAGGCCATAGCGTTATCTTGCAGCTCCGTCTCAGACTCAGTTCTATTCTCCGGATCAGTGCTCAGTGTGCTGCATTGTGGGGACCAGTATATAGTAGTACAGTGCTGCATTGTGGTGACCACCATTATATAGTAGTACAGTACAGTAGGCCATAGCGTTATCATTGCAGCTCCATGTCAGACTCAGTGCTATTCTCCGTATTAGTGCTCAGTGTGCTGCATTGTGGGGACCAGTATATAGCAGTACAGTGCTGCATTGTGGTGACCACCAGTATATAGTAGTATAGTACAGTAGGCCATAGTGTTATCTTGCAGCTCTGTGTCAGACTCAGTTCTATTCTCCAGATCAGTGCTCAGTGTGCTGCATTGTGGGTACCAGTATATAGTAGTACAGTGCTGCATTGTGGTAACCACCAGTATATAGTAGTACAGTACAGTAGGCCATAGCATTATCTTGCAGCTCCATGTCAGACTCAGTTCTATTCTCCGGATCAGTGCTCAGTGTGCTGCATTGTGGTGACCAACAGTATATAGTAGTACAGTACAGTAGGCCATAGCGTTATCTTGCAGTTCTGTGACAGACTCAGTTCTATTCTCCGGATCAGTGCTCAGTGTGCTGCATTGTGGGGACCAGTATATAGTAGTACAGTGCTGCATTGTGGTGACCACCAGTATATATAAGTACAGTACAGAAGGCCATAGCGTTATCTTGCAGCTCTGTGTCAGACTCAGTTCTATTCTCCGGATCAGTGCTCAGTGTGCTGCATTGTGGGGACCAGTGTATAGTAGTACAGTGCTGCATTGTGGTGACCACCAGTATATAGTAGTACAGTACAGTAGGCCATAGCGTAATCTTGCAGCTCCATGTCAGACTCAGTTCTAATCTCTGGATCAGTGCTCAGTGTGCTGCATTGTGGGGACCAGTATATAGTAGTACAGTGCTGCATTGTGGTGACCACCAGTATATAGTAGAACAGTACAGTAGGCCATAGCGTTATCTTGCAGCTCCGTCTCAGACTCAGTTCTATTCTCCGGATCAGTGCTCAGTGTGCTGCATTGTGGGGACCAGTATATAGTAGTACAGTGCTGCATTGTGGTGAACACCAGTATATAGTAGTACAGTACAGTAGGCCATAGCGTTATCTTGCAGCTCCGTGTCAGACTCAGTTCTATTCTCCGTATCAGTGCTCAATATCTGTGCTGCATTGTGGGGACCAGTATATAGTAGTACAGTGCTGCATTGTGGTGACCACCAGTAAATAGTGGTACAGTACAGTAGGCCATAGCGTTATCTTGCAGCTCTGTGTCAGACTTAGTTCTATTCTCCGGCTCAGTGCTCAGTGTGCTGCATTGTGGGGACCAGTATAAAGTAGTACAGTGTTGCATTGTGGTGAACACCAGTATATAGTAGTACAGTACAGTAGGCCATAGCGTTATCTTGCAGCTCTGTGTCAGACTCAGTTCTATTCTCCGGATCAGTGCTCAGTGTGCTGCATTGTGGGGACCAGTGTATAGTAGTACAGTGCTGCATTGTGGTGACCACCAGTATATAGTAGTACAGTACAGTAGGCCATAGCGTAATCTTGCAGCTCCATGGCAGACTCAGTTCTAATCTCTGGATCAGTGCTCAGTGTGCTGCATTGTGGGGACCAGTATATAGTAGTACAGTGCTGCATTGTGGTGACCACCAGTATATAGTAGTACAGTACAGTAGGCCATAGCGTTATCTTGCAGCTCCGTCTCAGACTCAGTTCTATTCTCCGGATCAGTGCTCAGTGTGCTGCATTGTGGGGACCAGTATATAGTAGTACAGTGCTGCATTGTGGTGACCACCATTATATAGTAGTACAGTACAGTAGTCCATAGCGTTATCATTGCAGCTCCATGTCAGACTCAGTTCTATTCTCCGTATTAGTGCTCAGTGTGCTGCATTGTGGGGACCAGTATATAGCAGTACAGTGCTGCATTGTGGTGACCACCAGTATATAGTAGTATAGTACAGTAGGCCATAGTGTTATCTTGCAGCTCCGTGTCAGACTCAGTTCTGTTCTCCGGATCAGTGCTCAGTGTGCTGCATTGTGGGGACCAGTATATAGTAGTACAGTGCTGCATTGTGGTGACCACCAGTATATAGTAGTACAGTACAGCAGGCCATAGAGTTATCTTGCAGCTGTGTCAGACTCAGTTCTATCCTCCGGATCAGTGCTCAGTGTGCTGCATTGTGGGGACCAGTATATAGTAGTACAGTGCTGCATTGTGGTGACCACCAGTATATAGTAGTACAGTACAGTAGGCCATAGCGTTATCTTGCAGCTCCGTGTCAGACTCAGTTCTATTCTCCGGATCAGTGCTCAGTGTGCTGCATTGTGGGGACCAGTATATAGTAGTACAGTGCTGCATTGTGGTAACCACCAGTATATAGTACAGTACAGTAGGCCATAGCATTATCTTGCAGCTCCATGTCAGACTTAGTTCTATTCTCCGGATCAGTGCTCAGTGTGCTGCATTGTGGTGACCACCAGTATATAGTAGTACAGTACTGTAGGCCATAGCGTTATCTTGCAGCTCCGTGTCAGACTCAGTTCTATTCTCCGGATCAGTGCTCAGTGTGCTGCATTGTGGGGACCAGTGTATAGTAGTACAGTGCTGCATTGTGGTGACCACCAGTATATAGTAGTACAGCACAGTAGGCCATAGCGTAATCTTGCAGCTCCATGTCAAACTCAGTTCTAATCTCTGGATCAGTGCTCAGTGTGCTGCATTGTGGGGACCAGTATATAGTAGTACAGTGCTGCATTGTGGTGACCACCATTATATAGTAGTACAGTACAGTAGGCCATAGCGTTATCATTGCAGCTCCATGTCAGACTCAGTTCTATTCTCCGTATTAGTGCTCAGTGTGCTGCATTGTGGGGACCAGTATATAACAGTACAGTGCTGCATTGTGGTGACCACCAGTATATAGTAGTATAGTACAGTAGGCCATAGTGTTATCTTGCAGCTCCGTGTCAGACTCAGTTCTGTTCTCCGGATCAGTGCTCAGTGTGCTGCATTGTGGGGACCAGTATATAGTAGTACAGTGCTGCATTGTGGTGACCACCAGTATATAGTAGTACAGTACAGTAGGCCATAGAGTTATCTTGCAGCTCCGTGTCAGACTCAGTTCTATCCTCTGGATCAGTGCTCAGTGTGCTGCATTGTGGGGACCAGTATATAGTAGTTCAGTGCTGCATTGTGGTGACCACCAGTATATAGTAGTACAGTACAGTAGGCCATAGCGTTATCTTGCAGCTCCGTGTCAGACTCAGTTCTATTCTCCGGATCAGTGCTCAGTGTGCTGCATTGTGGGGACCAGTATATAGTAGTACAGTGCTGCATTGTGGTAACCACCAGTATATAGTAGTACAGTACAGTAGGCCATAGCATTATCTTGCAGCTCCATGTCAGACTCAGTTCTATTCTCCGGATCAGTGCTCAGTGTGCTGCATTGTGGTGACCAACAGTATATAGTAGTACAGTACAGTAGGCCATAGCGTTATCTTGCAGTTCTGTGACAGACTCAGTTCTATTCTCCGGATCAGTGCTCAGTGTGCTGCATTGTGGGGACCAGTATATAGTAGTATAGTGCTGCATTGTGGTGACCACCAGTATATATTAGTACAGTACAGAAGGCCATAGCATTATCTTGCAGCTCTGTGTCAGACTCAGTTCTATTCTCCGGATCAGTGCTCAGTGTGCTGCATTGTGGGGACCAGTGTATAGTAGTACAGTGCTGCATTGTGGTGACCACCAGTATATAGTAGTACAGTACAGTAGGCCATAGCGTAATCTTGCAGCTCCATGTCAGACTCAGTTCTAATCTCTGGATCAGTGCTCAGTGTGCTGCATTGTGGGGACCAGTATATAGTAGTACAGTGCTGCATTGTGGTGACCACCAGTATATAGTAGTACAGTACAGTAGGCCATAGCGTTATCTTGCAGCTCCGTCTCAGACTCAGTTCTATTCTCCGGATCAGTGCTCAGTGTGCTGCATTGTGGGGACCAGTATATAGTAGTACAGTGCTGCATTGTGGTGACCACCATTATATAGTAGTACAGTACAGTAGGCCATAGCGTTATCATTGCAGCTCCATGTCAGACTCAGTGCTATTCTCCGTATTAGTGCTCAGTGTGCTGCATTGTGGGGACCAGTATATAGCAGTACAGTGCTGCATTGTGGTGACCACCAGTATATAGTAGTATAGTACAGTAGGCCATAGTGTTATCTTGCAGCTCCGTGTCAGACTCAGTTCTGTTCTCCGGATCAGTGCTCAGTGTGCTGCATTGTGGGGACCAGTATATAGTAGTACAGTGCTGCATTGTGGTGACCACCAGTATATAGTAGTACAGTACAGTAGGCCATAGCGTTATCTTGCAGCTCCGTGTCAGACTCAGTTCTAGTCTCCGGATCAGTGCTCAGTGTGCTGCATTGTGGGGACCAGTATATAGTAGTACAGTGCTGCATTGTGGTGACCACCAGTATATAGTAGTACAGTACAGTAGGCCATAGTGTTATCTTGCAGCTCCGTGTCAGACTCAGTTCTGTTCTCCGGATCAGTGCTCAGTGTGCTGCATTGTGGGGACCAGTATATAGTAGTACAGTGCTGCATTGTGGTGACCACCAGTATATAGTAGTACAGTACAGTAGGCCATAGAGTTATCTTGCAGCTCCGTGTCAGACTCAGTTCTATCCTCCGGATCAGTGCTCAGTGTGCTGCATTGTGGGGACCAGTATATAGTAGTACAGTGCTGCATTGTGGTGACCACCAGTATATAGTAGTACAGTACAGTAGGCCATAGCGTTATCTTGCAGCTCCGTGTCAGACTCAGTTCTATTCTCCGGATCAGTGCTCAGTGTGCTGCATTGTGGGGACCAGTATATAGTAGTACAGTGCTGCATTGTGGTAACCACCAGTATATAGTAGTACAGTACAGTAGGCCATAGCATTATCTTGCAGCTCCATGTCAGACTCAGTTCTATTCTCCGGATCAGTGCTCAGTGTGCTGCATTGTGGTGACCAACAGTATATAGTAGTACAGTACAGTAGGCCATAGCGTTATCTTGCAGTTCTGTGACAGACTCAGTTCTATTCTCCGGATCAGTGCTCAGTGTGCTGCATTGTGGGGACCAGTGTATAGTAGTACAGTGCTGCATTGTGGTGACCACCAGTATATAGTAGTACAGTACAGTAGGCCATAGCGTAATCTTGCAGCTCCATGTCAGACTCAGTTCTAATCTCTGGATCAGTGCTCAGTGTGCTGCATTGTGGGGACCAGTATATAGTAGTACAGTGCTGCATTGTGGTGACCACCAGTATATAGTAGTACAGTACAGTAGGCCATAGAGTTATCTTGCAGCTCCGTGTCAGACTCAGTTCTATCCTCCGGATCAGTGCTCAGTGTGCTGCATTGTGGGGACCAGTATATAGTAGTACAGTGCTGCATTGTGGTGACCACCAGTATATAGTAGTACAGTACAGTAGGCCATAGCGTTATCTTGCAGCTCCGTGTCAGACTCAGTTCTATTCTCCGGATCAGTGCTCAGTGTGCTGCATTGTGGGGACCAGTATATAGTAGTACAGTGCTGCATTGTGGTAACCACCAGTATATAGTAGTACAGTACAGTAGGCCATAGCATTATCTTGCAGCTCCATGTCAGACTCAGTTCTATTCTCCGGATCAGTGCTCAGTGTGCTGCATTGTGGTGACCAACAGTATATAGTAGTACAGTACAGTAGGCCATAGCGTTATCTTGCAGTTCTGTGACAGACTCAGTTCTATTCTCCGGATCAGTGCTCAGTGTGCTGCATTGTGGGGACCAGTGTATAGTAGTACAGTGCTGCATTGTGGTGACCACCAGTATATAGTAGTACAGTACAGTAGGCCATAGCGTAATCTTGCAGCTCCATGTCAGACTCAGTTCTAATCTCTGGATCAGTGCTCAGTGTGCTGCATTGTGGGGACCAGTATATAGTAGTACAGTGCTGCATTGTGGTGACCACCAGTATATAGTAGTACAGTACAGTAGGCCATAGCGTTATCTTGCAGCTCCGTCTCAGACTCAGTTCTATTCTCCGGATCAGTGCTCAGTGTGCTGCATTGTGGGGACCAGTATATAGTAGTACAGTGCTGCATTGTGGTGACCACCATTATATAGTAGTACAGTACAGTAGGCCATAGCGTTATCATTGCAGCTCCATGTCAGACTCAGTGCTATTCTCCGTATTAGTGCTCAGTGTGCTGCATTGTGGGGACCAGTATATAGCAGTACAGTGCTGCATTGTGGTGACCACCAGTATATAGTAGTATAGTACAGTAGGCCATAGTGTTATCTTGCAGCTCCGTGTCAGACTCAGTTCTGTTCTCCGGATCAGTGCTCAGTGTGCTGCATTGTGGGGACCAGTATATAGTAGTACAGTGCTGCATTGTGGTGACCACCAGTATATAGTAGTACAGTACAGTAGGCCATAGCGTTATCTTGCAGCTCCGTGTCAGACTCAGTTCTAGTCTCCGGATCAGTGCTCAGTGTGCTGCATTGTGGGGACCAGTATATAGTAGTACAGTGCTGCATTGTGGTGACCACCAGTATATAGTAGTACAGTACAGTAGGCCATAGCATTATCTTGCAGCTCTGTGTCAGACTCAGTTCTATTCTCCAGATCAGTGCTCAGTGTGCTGCATTGTGGGTACCAGTATATAGTAGTACAGTGCTGCATTGTGGTGACCACCAGTATATAGTAGTACAGTACAGCAGGCCATAGAGTTATCTTGCAGCTGTGTCAGACTCAGTTCTATCCTCCGGATCAGTGCTCAGTGTGCTGCATTGTGGGGACCAGTATATAGTAGTACAGTGCTGCATTGTGGTGACCACCAGTATATAGTAGTACAGTACAGTAGGCCATAGCGTTATCTTGCAGCTCCGTGTCAGACTCAGTTCTATTCTCCGGATCAGTGCTCAGTGTGCTGCATTGTGGGGACCAGTATATAGTAGTACAGTGCTGCATTGTGGTAACCACCAGTATATAGTACAGTACAGTAGGCCATAGCATTATCTTGCAGCTCCATGTCAGACTCAGTTCTATTCTCCGGATCAGTGCTCAGTGTGCTGCATTGTGGTGACCACCAGTATATAGTAGTACAGTACTGTAGGCCATAGCGTTATCTTGCAGTTCTGTGACAGACTCAGTTCTATTCTCCGGATCAGTGCTCAGTGTGCTGCATTGTGGGGACCAGTATATAGTAGTACAGTGCTGCATTGTGGTGACCACCAGTATATAGTAGTACAGTACAGCAGGCCATAGAGTTATCTTGCAGCTGTGTCAGACTCAGTTCTATCCTCCGGATCAGTGCTCAGTGTGCTGCATTGTGGGGACCAGTATATAGTAGTACAGTGCTGCATTGTGGTGACCACCAGTATATAGTAGTACAGTACAGTAGGCCATAGCGTTATCTTGCAGCTCCGTGTCAGACTCAGTTCTATTCTCCGGATCAGTGCTCAGTGTGCTGCATTGTGGGGACCAGTATATAGTAGTACAGTGCTGCATTGTGGTAACCACCAGTATATAGTACAGTACAGTAGGCCATAGCATTATCTTGCAGCTCCATGTCAGACTCAGTTCTATTCTCCGGATCAGTGCTCAGTGTGCTGCATTGTGGTGACCACCAGTATATAGTAGTACAGTACTGTAGGCCATAGCGTTATCTTGCAGTTCTGTGACAGACTCAGTTCTATTCTCCGGATCAGTGCTCAGTGTGCTGCATTGTGGGGACCAGTATATAGTAGTACAGTGCTGCATTGTGGTGACCACCAGTATATATTAGTACAGTACAGTAGGCCATAGCGTTATCTTGCAGCTCCGTGTCAGACTTAGTTCTATTCTCCGGATCAGTGCTCAGTGTGCTGCATTGTGGGGACCAGTGTATAGTAGTACAGTGCTGCATTGTGGTGACCACCAGTATATAGTAGTACAGCACAGTAGGCCATAGCGTAATCTTGCAGCTCCATGTCAAACTCAGTTCTAATCTCTGGATCAGTGCTCAGTGTGCTGCATTGTGGGGACCAGTATATAGTAGTACAGTGCTGCATTGTGGTGACCACCATTATATAGTAGTACAGTACAGTAGGCCATAGCGTTATCATTGCAGCTCCATGTCAGACTCAGTTCTATTCTCCGTATTAGTGCTCAGTGTGCTGCATTGTGGGGACCAGTATATAACAGTACAGTGCTGCATTGTGGTGACCACCAGTATATAGTAGTATAGTACAGTAGGCCATAGTGTTATCTTGCAGCTCCGTGTCAGACTCAGTTCTGTTCTCCGGATCAGTGCTCAGTGTGCTGCATTGTGGGGACCAGTATATAGTAGTACAGTGCTGCATTGTGGTGACCACCAGTATATAGTAGTACAGTACAGTAGGCCATAGCGTAATCTTGCAGCTCCATGTCAGACTCAGTTCTAATCTCTGGATCAGTGCTCAGTGTGCTGCATTGTGGGGACCAGTATATAGTAGTACAGTGCTGCATTGTGGTGACCACCAGTATATAGTAGTACAGTAGGCCATAGCGTTATCTTGCAGCTCCGTCTCAGACTCAGTTCTATTCTCCGGATCAGTGCTCAGTGTGCTGCATTGTGGGGACCAGTATATAGTAGTACAGTGCTGCATTGTGGTGACCACCATTATATAGTAGTACAGTACAGTAGGCCATAGCGTTATCATTGCAGCTCCATGTCAGACTCAGTGCTATTCTCCGTATTAGTGCTCAGTGTGCTGCATTGTGGGGACCAGTATATAGCAGTACAGTGCTGCATTGTGGTGACCACCAGTATATAGTAGTATAGTACAGTAGGCCATAGTGTTATCTTGCAGCTCCGTGTCAGACTCAGTTCTGTTCTCCGGATCAGTGCTCAGTGTGCTGCATTGTGGGGACCAGTATATAGTAGTACAGTGCTGCATTGTGGTGACCACCAGTATATAGTAGTACAGTACAGTAGGCCATAGCGTTATCTTGCAGCTCCGTGTCAGACTCAGTTCTAGTCTCCGGATCAGTGCTCAGTGTGCTGCATTGTGGGGACCAGTATATAGTAGTACAGTGCTGCATTGTGGTGACCACCAGTATATAGTAGTACAGTACAGTAGGCCATAGCATTATCTTGCAGCTCTGTGTCAGACTCAGTTCTATTCTCCAGATCAGTGCTCAGTGTGCTGCATTGTGGGTACCAGTATATAGTAGTACAGTGCTGCATTGTGGTGACCACCAGTATATAGTAGTACAGTACAGCAGGCCATAGAGTTATCTTGCAGCTGTGTCAGACTCAGTTCTATCCTCCAGATCAGTGCTCAGTGTGCTGCATTGTGGGGACCAGTATATAGTAGTACAGTGCTGCATTGTGGTGACCACCAGTATATAGTAGTACAGTACAGTAGGCCATAGCGTTATCTTGCAGCTCCGTGTCAGACTCAGTTCTATTCTCCGGATCAGTGCTCAGTGTGCTGCATTGTGGGGACCAGTATATAGTAGTACAGTGCTGCATTGTGGTAACCACCAGTATATAGTACAGTACAGTAGGCCATAGCATTATCTTGCAGCTCCATGTCAGACTCAGTTCTATTCTCCGGATCAGTGCTCAGTGTGCTGCATTGTGGTGACCACCAGTATATAGTAGTACAGTACTGTAGGCCATAGCGTTATCTTGCAGTTCTGTGACAGACTCAGTTCTATTCTCCGGATCAGTGCTCAGTGTGCTGCATTGTGGGGACCAGTATATAGTAGTACAGTGCTGCATTGTGGTGACCACCAGTATATATTAGTACAGTACAGAAGGCCATAGCGTTATCTTGCAGCTCCGTGTCAGACTTAGTTCTATTCTCCGGATCAGTGCTCAGTGTGCTGCATTGTGGGGACCAGTGTATAGTAGTACAGTGCTGCATTGTGGTGACCACCAGTATATAGTAGTACAGCACAGTAGGCCATAGCGTAATCTTGCAGCTCCATGTCAAACTCAGTTCTAATCTCTGGATCAGTGCTCAGTGTGCTGCATTGTGGGGACCAGTATATAGTAGTACAGTGCTGCATTGTGGTGACCACCATTATATAGTAGTACAGTACAGTAGGCCATAGCGTTATCATTGCAGCTCCATGTCAGACTCAGTTCTATTCTCCGTATTAGTGCTCAGTGTGCTGCATTGTGGGGACCAGTATATAACAGTACAGTGCTGCATTGTGGTGACCACCAGTATATAGTAGTATAGTACAGTAGGCCATAGTGTTATCTTGCAGCTCCGTGTCAGACTCAGTTCTGTTCTCCGGATCAGTGCTCAGTGTGCTGCATTGTGGGGACCAGTATATAGTAGTACAGTGCTGCATTGTGGTGACCACCAGTATATAGTAGTACAGTACAGTAGGCCATAGAGTTATCTTGCAGCTCCGTGTCAGACTCAGTTCTATCCTCCGGATCAGTGCTCAGTGTGCTGCATTGTGGGGACCAGTATATAGTAGTACAGTGCTGCATTGTGGTGACCACCAGTATATAGTAGTACAGTACAGTAGGCCATAGCGTTATCTTGCAGCTACGTGTCAGACTCAGTTCTATTCTCCGGATCAGTGCTCAGTGTGCTGCATTGTGGGGACCAGTATATAGTAGTACAGTGCTGCATTGTGGTAACCACCAGTATATAGTAGTACAGTACAGTAGGCCATAGCATTATCTTGCAGCTCCATGTCAGACTCAGTTCTATTCTCCGGATCAGTGCTCAGTGTGCTGCATTGTGGTGACCAACAGTATATAGTAGTACAGTACAGTAGGCCATAGCGTTATCTTGCAGTTCTGTGACAGACTCAGTTCTATTCTCCGGATCAGTGCTCAGTGTGCTGCATTGTGGGGACCAGTGTATAGTAGTACAGTGCTGCATTGTGGTGACCACCAGTATATAGTAGTACAGTACAGTAGGCCATAGCGTAATCTTGCAGCTCCATGTCAGACTCAGTTCTAATCTCTGGATCAGTGCTCAGTGTGCTGCATTGTGGGGACCAGTATATAGTAGTACAGTGCTGCATTGTGGTGACCACCAGTATATAGTAGTACAGTACAGTAGGCCATAGAGTTATCTTGCAGCTCCGTGTCAGACTCAGTTCTATCCTCCGGATCAGTGCTCAGTGTGCTGCATTGTGGGGACCAGTATATAGTAGTACAGTGCTGCATTGTGGTGACCACCAGTATATAGTAGTACAGTACAGTAGGCCATAGCGTTATCTTGCAGCTCCGTGTCAGACTCAGTTCTATTCTCCGGATCAGTGCTCAGTGTGCTGCATTGTGGGGACCAGTATATAGTAGTACAGTGCTGCATTGTGGTAACCACCAGTATATAGTAGTACAGTACAGTAGGCCATAGCATTATCTTGCAGCTCCATGTCAGACTCAGTTCTATTCTCCGGATCAGTGCTCAGTGTGCTGCATTGTGGTGACCAACAGTATATAGTAGTACAGTACAGTAGGCCATAGCGTTATCTTGCAGTTCTGTGACAGACTCAGTTCTATTCTCCGGATCAGTGCTCAGTGTGCTGCATTGTGGGGACCAGTGTATAGTAGTACAGTGCTGCATTGTGGTGACCACCAGTATATAGTAGTACAGTACAGTAGGCCATAGCGTAATCTTGCAGCTCCATGTCAGACTCAGTTCTAATCTCTGGATCAGTGCTCAGTGTGCTGCATTGTGGGGACCAGTATATAGTAGTACAGTGCTGCATTGTGGTGACCACCAGTATATAGTAGTACAGTACAGTAGGCCATAGCGTTATCTTGCAGCTCCGTCTCAGACTCAGTTCTATTCTCCGGATCAGTGCTCAGTGTGCTGCATTGTGGGGACCAGTATATAGTAGTACAGTGCTGCATTGTGGTGACCACCATTATATAGTAGTACAGTACAGTAGGCCATAGCGTTATCATTGCAGCTCCATGTCAGACTCAGTGCTATTCTCCGTATTAGTGCTCAGTGTGCTGCATTGTGGGGACCAGTATATAGCAGTACAGTGCTGCATTGTGGTGACCACCAGTATATAGTAGTATAGTACAGTAGGCCATAGTGTTATCTTGCAGCTCCGTGTCAGACTCAGTTCTGTTCTCCGGATCAGTGCTCAGTGTGCTGCATTGTGGGGACCAGTATATAGTAGTACAGTGCTGCATTGTGGTGACCACCAGTATATAGTAGTACAGTACAGTAGGCCATAGCGTTATCTTGCAGCTCCGTGTCAGACTCAGTTCTAGTCTCCGGATCAGTGCTCAGTGTGCTGCATTGTGGGGACCAGTATATAGTAGTACAGTGCTGCATTGTGGTGACCACCAGTATATAGTAGTACAGTACAGTAGGCCATAGCATTATCTTGCAGCTCTGTGTCAGACTCAGTTCTATTCTCCAGATCAGTGCTCAGTGTGCTGCATTGTGGGTACCAGTATATAGTAGTACAGTGCTGCATTGTGGTGACCACCAGTATATAGTAGTACAGTACAGCAGGCCATAGAGTTATCTTGCAGCTGTGTCAGACTCAGTTCTATCCTCCGGATCAGTGCTCAGTGTGCTGCATTGTGGGGACCAGTATATAGTAGTACAGTGCTGCATTGTGGTGACCACCAGTATATAGTAGTACAGTACAGTAGGCCATAGCGTTATCTTGCAGCTCCGTGTCAGACTCAGTTCTATTCTCCGGATCAGTGCTCAGTGTGCTGCATTGTGGGGACCAGTATATAGTAGTACAGTGCTGCATTGTGGTAACCACCAGTATATAGTACAGTACAGTAGGCCATAGCATTATCTTGCAGCTCCATGTCAGACTCAGTTCTATTCTCCGGATCAGTGCTCAGTGTGCTGCATTGTGGTGACCACCAGTATATAGTAGTACAGTACTGTAGGCCATAGCGTTATCTTGCAGTTCTGTGACAGACTCAGTTCTATTCTCCGGATCAGTGCTCAGTGTGCTGCATTGTGGGGACCAGTATATAGTAGTACAGTGCTGCATTGTGGTGACCACCAGTATATAGTAGTACAGTACAGCAGGCCATAGAGTTATCTTGCAGCTGTGTCAGACTCAGTTCTATCCTCCGGATCAGTGCTCAGTGTGCTGCATTGTGGGGACCAGTATATAGTAGTACAGTGCTGCATTGTGGTGACCACCAGTATATAGTAGTACAGTACAGTAGGCCATAGCGTTATCTTGCAGCTCCGTGTCAGACTCAGTTCTATTCTCCGGATCAGTGCTCAGTGTGCTGCATTGTGGGGACCAGTATATAGTAGTACAGTGCTGCATTGTGGTAACCACCAGTATATAGTACAGTACAGTAGGCCATAGCATTATCTTGCAGCTCCATGTCAGACTCAGTTCTATTCTCCGGATCAGTGCTCAGTGTGCTGCATTGTGGTGACCACCAGTATATAGTAGTACAGTACTGTAGGCCATAGCGTTATCTTGCAGTTCTGTGACAGACTCAGTTCTATTCTCCGGATCAGTGCTCAGTGTGCTGCATTGTGGGGACCAGTATATAGTAGTACAGTGCTGCATTGTGGTGACCACCAGTATATATTAGTACAGTACAGTAGGCCATAGCGTTATCTTGCAGCTCCGTGTCAGACTTAGTTCTATTCTCCGGATCAGTGCTCAGTGTGCTGCATTGTGGGGACCAGTGTATAGTAGTACAGTGCTGCATTGTGGTGACCACCAGTATATAGTAGTACAGCACAGTAGGCCATAGCGTAATCTTGCAGCTCCATGTCAAACTCAGTTCTAATCTCTGGATCAGTGCTCAGTGTGCTGCATTGTGGGGACCAGTATATAGTAGTACAGTGCTGCATTGTGGTGACCACCATTATATAGTAGTACAGTACAGTAGGCCATAGCGTTATCATTGCAGCTCCATGTCAGACTCAGTTCTATTCTCCGTATTAGTGCTCAGTGTGCTGCATTGTGGGGACCAGTATATAACAGTACAGTGCTGCATTGTGGTGACCACCAGTATATAGTAGTATAGTACAGTAGGCCATAGTGTTATCTTGCAGCTCCGTGTCAGACTCAGTTCTGTTCTCCGGATCAGTGCTCAGTGTGCTGCATTGTGGGGACCAGTATATAGTAGTACAGTGCTGCATTGTGGTGACCACCAGTATATAGTAGTACAGTACAGTAGGCCATAGCGTAATCTTGCAGCTCCATGTCAGACTCAGTTCTAATCTCTGGATCAGTGCTCAGTGTGCTGCATTGTGGGGACCAGTATATAGTAGTACAGTGCTGCATTGTGGTGACCACCAGTATATAGTAGTACAGTAGGCCATAGCGTTATCTTGCAGCTCCGTCTCAGACTCAGTTCTATTCTCCGGATCAGTGCTCAGTGTGCTGCATTGTGGGGACCAGTATATAGTAGTACAGTGCTGCATTGTGGTGACCACCATTATATAGTAGTACAGTACAGTAGGCCATAGCGTTATCATTGCAGCTCCATGTCAGACTCAGTGCTATTCTCCGTATTAGTGCTCAGTGTGCTGCATTGTGGGGACCAGTATATAGCAGTACAGTGCTGCATTGTGGTGACCACCAGTATATAGTAGTATAGTACAGTAGGCCATAGTGTTATCTTGCAGCTCCGTGTCAGACTCAGTTCTGTTCTCCGGATCAGTGCTCAGTGTGCTGCATTGTGGGGACCAGTATATAGTAGTACAGTGCTGCATTGTGGTGACCACCAGTATATAGTAGTACAGTACAGTAGGCCATAGCGTTATCTTGCAGCTCCGTGTCAGACTCAGTTCTAGTCTCCGGATCAGTGCTCAGTGTGCTGCATTGTGGGGACCAGTATATAGTAGTACAGTGCTGCATTGTGGTGACCACCAGTATATAGTAGTACAGTACAGTAGGCCATAGCATTATCTTGCAGCTCTGTGTCAGACTCAGTTCTATTCTCCAGATCAGTGCTCAGTGTGCTGCATTGTGGGTACCAGTATATAGTAGTACAGTGCTGCATTGTGGTGACCACCAGTATATAGTAGTACAGTACAGCAGGCCATAGAGTTATCTTGCAGCTGTGTCAGACTCAGTTCTATCCTCCGGATCAGTGCTCAGTGTGCTGCATTGTGGGGACCAGTATATAGTAGTACAGTGCTGCATTGTGGTGACCACCAGTATATAGTAGTACAGTACAGTAGGCCATAGCGTTATCTTGCAGCTCCGTGTCAGACTCAGTTCTATTCTCCGGATCAGTGCTCAGTGTGCTGCATTGTGGGGACCAGTATATAGTAGTACAGTGCTGCATTGTGGTAACCACCAGTATATAGTACAGTACAGTAGGCCATAGCATTATCTTGCAGCTCCATGTCAGACTCAGTTCTATTCTCCGGATCAGTGCTCAGTGTGCTGCATTGTGGTGACCACCAGTATATAGTAGTACAGTACTGTAGGCCATAGCGTTATCTTGCAGTTCTGTGACAGACTCAGTTCTATTCTCCGGATCAGTGCTCAGTGTGCTGCATTGTGGGGACCAGTATATAGTAGTACAGTGCTGCATTGTGGTGACCACCAGTATATATTAGTACAGTACAGAAGGCCATAGCGTTATCTTGCAGCTCCGTGTCAGACTTAGTTCTATTCTCCGGATCAGTGCTCAGTGTGCTGCATTGTGGGGACCAGTGTATAGTAGTACAGTGCTGCATTGTGGTGACCACCAGTATATAGTAGTACAGCACAGTAGGCCATAGCGTAATCTTGCAGCTCCATGTCAAACTCAGTTCTAATCTCTGGATCAGTGCTCAGTGTGCTGCATTGTGGGGACCAGTATATAGTAGTACAGTGCTGCATTGTGGTGACCACCATTATATAGTAGTACAGTACAGTAGGCCATAGCGTTATCATTGCAGCTCCATGTCAGACTCAGTTCTATTCTCCGTATTAGTGCTCAGTGTGCTGCATTGTGGGGACCAGTATATAACAGTACAGTGCTGCATTGTGGTGACCACCAGTATATAGTAGTATAGTACAGTAGGCCATAGTGTTATCTTGCAGCTCCGTGTCAGACTCAGTTCTGTTCTCCGGATCAGTGCTCAGTGTGCTGCATTGTGGGGACCAGTATATAGTAGTACAGTGCTGCATTGTGGTGACCACCAGTATATAGTAGTACAGTACAGTAGGCCATAGAGTTATCTTGCAGCTCCGTGTCAGACTCAGTTCTATCCTCCGGATCAGTGCTCAGTGTGCTGCATTGTGGGGACCAGTATATAGTAGTACAGTGCTGCATTGTGGTGACCACCAGTATATAGTAGTACAGTACAGTAGGCCATAGCGTTATCTTGCAGCTACGTGTCAGACTCAGTTCTATTCTCCGGATCAGTGCTCAGTGTGCTGCAATGTGGGGACCAGTATATAGTAGTACAGTGCTGCATTGTGGTAACCACCAGTATATAGTAGTACAGTACAGTAGGCCATAGCATTATCTTGCAGCTCCATGTCAGACTCAGTTCTATTCTCCGGATCAGTGCTCAGTGTGCTGCATTGTGGTGACCAACAGTATATAGTAGTACAGTACAGTAGGCCATAGCGTTATCTTGCAGTTCTGTGACAGACTCAGTTCTATTCTCCGGATCAGTGCTCAGTGTGCTGCATTGTGGGGACCAGTATATAGTAGTATAGTGCTGCATTGTGGTGACCACCAGTATATATTAGTACAGTACAGAAGGCCATAGCGTTATCTTGCAGCTCTGTGTCAGACTCAGTTCTATTCTCCGGATCAGTGCTCAGTGTGCTGCATTGTGGGGACCAGTGTATAGTAGTACAGTGCTGCATTGTGGTGACCACCAGTATATAGTAGTACAGTACAGTAGGCCATAGCGTAATCTTGCAGCTCCATGTCAGACTCAGTTCTAATCTCTGGATCAGTGCTCAGTGTGCTGCATTGTGGGGACCAGTATATAGTAGTACAGTGCTGCATTGTGGTGACCACCAGTATATAGTAGTACAGTACAGTAGGCCATAGCGTTATCTTGCAGCTCCGTCTCAGACTCAGTTCTATTCTCCGGATCAGTGCTCAGTGTGCTGCATTGTGGGGACCAGTATATAGTAGTACAGTGCTGCATTGTGGTGACCACCATTATATAGTAGTACAGTACAGTAGGCCATAGCGTTATCATTGCAGCTCCATGTCAGACTCAGTGCTATTCTCCGTATTAGTGCTCAGTGTGCTGCATTGTGGGGACCAGTATATAGCAGTACAGTGCTGCATTGTGGTGACCACCAGTATATAGTAGTATAGTACAGTAGGCCATAGTGTTATCTTGCAGCTCCGTGTCAGACTCAGTTCTGTTCTCCGGATCAGTGCTCAGTATGCTGCATTGTTGGGACCAGTATATAGTAGTACAGTGCTGCATTGTGGTGACCACCAGTATATAGTAGTACAGTACAGTAGGCCATAGCGTTATCTTGCAGCTCCGTGTCAGACTCATTTCTATTCTCCGGATCAGTGCTCAGTGTGCTGCATTGTGGGGACCAGTATATAGTAGTACAGTGCTGCATTGTGGTAACCACCAGTATATAGTAGTACAGTACAGTAGGCCATAGCATTATCTTGCAGCTCCATGTCAGACTCAGTTCTATTCTCCGAATAAGTGCTCAGTGTGCTGCATTGTGGGGACCAGTATATAGTAGTACAGTGCTGCATTGTGGTGACCACCAGTATATAGTAGTACAGTACAGTAGGCCATAGCGTTATCTTGCAGTTCTGTGTCAGACTCAGTTCTATTCTCCGGATCAGTGCTCAGTGTGCTGCATTGTGGGGACCAGTATATAGTAGTACAGTGCTGCATTGTGGTGACCACCAGTATATAGTAGTACAGTACAGTAGGCCATAGCATTATCTTGCAGCTCTGTGTCAGACTCAGTTCTATTCTCCGGATCAGTGCTCAGTGTGCTGCATTGTGGGGACCAGTATATAGTAGTACAGTGCTGCATTGTGGTGACCACCAGTATATAGTAGTACAGTACAGTAGGCCATGGCGTTATTTTGCAGCTCCGTCTCAGACTCAGTTCTATTCTCCGGATCAGTGCTCAGTGTGCTGCATTGTGGGGACCAGTATATAGTAGTACAGTGCTGCATTGTGGTGACCACCATTATATAGTAGAACAGTACAGTAGGCCATAGCGTTATCATTGCAGCTCCATGTCAGACTCAGTGCTATTCTCCGTATTAGTGCTCAGTGTGCTGCATTGTGGGGACCAGTATATAGCAGTACAGTGCTGCATTGTGGTGACCACCAGTATATAGTAGTACAGTACAATAGGCCATAGTGTTATCTTGCAGCTCCGTGTCAGACTCAGTTCTGTTCTCCGGATCAGTGCTCAGTGTGCTGCATTGTGGGGACCAGTATATAGTAGTACAGTGCTGCATTGTGGTGACCACCAGTATATAGTAGTACAGTACAGTAGGCAATAGCGTTATCTTGCAGCTCCGTGTCAGACTCAGTTCTATTCTCCGGATCAGTGCTCAGTGTGCTGCATTGTGGGGACCAGTATATAGTAGTACAGTGCTGCATTGTGGTAACCACCAGTATATAGTAGTACAGTACAGTAGGCCATAGCATTATCTTGCAGCTCCATGTCAGACTCAGTTCTATTCTCCGAATAAGTGCTCAGTGTGCTGCATTGTGGGGACCAGTATATAGTAGTACAGTGCTGCATTGTGGTGACCACCAGTATATAGTAGTACAGTACAGTAGGCCATAGCGTTATCTTGCAGTTCTGTGTCAGACTCAGTTCTATTCTCCGGATCAGTGCTCAGTGTGCTGCATTGTGGGGACCAGTATATAGTAGTACAGTGCTGCATTGTGGTGACCACCAGTATATAGTAGTACAGTACAGTAGGCCATAGCATTATCTTGCAGCTCTGTGTCAGACTCAGTTCTATTCTCCAGATCAGTGCTCAGTGTGCTGCATTGTGGGGACCAGTATATAGTAGTACAGTGCTGCATTGTGGTGACCACCAGTATATAGTAGTACAGTACAGTAGGCCATAGCGTTATCTTGCAACTCCATGTCAGACTCAGTTCTATTCTCCGTATCAGTGCTCAATATCTGTGCTGCATTGTGGGGACCAGTATATAGTAGTACAGTGCTGCATTGTGGTAACCACCAGTATATAATAGTACAGTACAGTAGGCCATAATGTTATCTTGCAGCTCCGTGTCAGACTCAGTTCTATTCTCCGGATTAGTGCTCAGTGTGCTGCATTGTGGGGACCAGTATATAGTAGTACAGTGCTGCATTGTGGTGAACACCAGTATATAGTAGTACAGTACAGTAGGCCATAGCGTTATCTTGCAGCTCCGTGTCAGACTCAGTTCTATTCTCCGTATCAGTGCTCAATATCTGTGCTGCATTGTGGGGACCAGTATATAGTAGTACAGTGCTGCATTGTGGTGACCACCAGTAAATAGTGGTACAGTACAGTTGGCCATAGCGTTATCTTGCAGCTCCGTGTCAGACTCAGTTCTATTCTCCGGATCAGTACTTAGTGTGCTGCATTGTGGGGACCAGTATATAGTAGTACAGTGCTGCATTGTGGTGACCACCAGTATATAGTAGTACAGTACAGTAGGCCATAGCGTTATCTTGCAGCTCCGTGTCAGACTCAGTTCTGTTCTTCGGATCAGTGCTCAGTGTGCTGCATTGTGGGGACCAGTATATAGTAGTACAGTGCTGCATTGTGGTGACCACCAGTATATAGTAGTACAGTACAGTAGTCCATAGCGTTATCATTGCAGCTCCATGTCAGACTCAGTTCTATTCTCCGTATTAGTGCTCAGTGTGCTGCATTGTGGGGACCAGTATATAGCAGTACAGTGCTGCATTGTGGTGACCACCAGTATATAGTAGTATAGTACAGTAGGCCATAGTGTTATCTTGCAGCTCCGTGTCAGACTCAGTTCTGTTCTCCGGATCAGTACTCAGTGTGCTGCATTGTGGGGACCAGTATATAGTAGTACAGTGCTGCATTGTGGTGACCACCAGTATATAGTAGTACAGTACAGCAGGCCATAGAGTTATCTTGCAGCTGTGTCAGACTCAGTTCTATCCTCCGGATCAGTGCTCAGTGTGCTGCATTGTGGGGACCAGTATATAGTAGTACAGTGCTGCATTGTGGTGACCACCAGTATATAGTAGTACAGTACAGTAGGCCATAGCGTTATCTTGCAGCTCCGTGTCAGACTCAGTTCTATTCTCCGGATCAGTGCTCAGTGTGCTGCATTGTGGGGACCAGTATATAGTAGTGCAGTGCTGCATTGTGGTAACCACCAGTATATAGTACAGTACAGTAGGCCATAGCATTATCTTGCAGCTCCATGTCAGACTCAGTTCTATTCTCCGGATCAGTGCTCAGTGTGCTGCATTGTGGTGACCACCAGTATATAGTAGTACAGTACTGTAGGCCATAGCGTTATCTTGCAGTTCTGTGATAGACTCAGTTCTATTCTCCGGATCAGTGCTCAGTGTGCTGCATTGTGGGGACCAGTATATAGTAGTACAGTGCTGCATTGTGGTGACCACCAGTATATATTAGTACAGTACAGAAGGCCATAGCGTTATCTTGCAGCTCCGTGTCAGACTCAGTTCTATTCTCCGGATCAGTGCTCAGTGTGCTGCATTGTGGGGACCAGTGTATAGTAGTACAGTGCTGCATTGTGGTGACCACCAGTATATAGTAGTACAGCACAGTAGGCCATAGCGTAATCTTGCAGCTCCATGTCAAACTCAGTTCTAATCTCTGGATCAGTGCTCAGTGTGCTGCATTGTGGGGACCAGTATATAGTAGTACAGTGCTGCATTGTGGTGACCACCATTATATAGTAGTACAGTACAGTAGGTCATAGCGTTATCATTGCAGCTCCATGTCAGACTCAGTTCTATTCTCAGTATTAGTGCTCAGTGTGCTGCATTGTGGGGACCAGTATATAGCAGTACAGTGCTGCATTGTGGTGACCACCAGTATATAGTAGTATAGTACAGTAGGCCATAGTGTTATCTTGCAGCTCCGTGTCAGACTCAGTTCTGTTCTCCGGATCAGTGCTCAGTGTGCTGCATTGTGGGGACCAGTATATAGTAGTACAGTGCTGCATTGTGGTGACCACCAGTATATAGTAGTACAGTACAGTAGGCCATAGAGTTATCTTGCAGCTCCGTGTCAGACTCAGTTCTATCCTCCGGATCAGTGCTCAGTGTGCTGCATTGTGGGGACCAGTATATAGTAGTACAGTGCTGCATTGTGGTGACCACCAGTATATAGTAGTACAGTACAGTAGGCCATAGCGTTATCTTGCAGCTCCGTGTCAGACTCAGTTCTATTCTCCGGATCAGTGCTCAGTGTGCTGCATTGTGGGGACCAGTATATAGTAGTACAGTGCTGCATTGTGGTAACCACCAGTATATAGTAGTACAGTACAGTAGGCCATAGCATTATCTTACAGCTCCATGTCAGACTCAGTTCTATTCTCCGGATCAGTGCTCAGTGTGCTGCATTGTGGTGACCAACAGTATATAGTAGTACAGTACAGTAGGCCATAGCGTTATCTTGCAGTTCTGTGACAGACTCAGTTCTATTCTCCGGATCAGTGCTCAGTGTGCTGCATTGTGGGGACCAGTGTATAGTAGTACAGTGCTGCATTGTGGTGACCACCAGTATATAGTAGTACAGTACAGTAGGCCATAGCGTAATCTTGCAGCTCCATGTCAGACTCAGTTCTAATCTCTGGATCAGTGCTCAGTGTGCTGCATTGTGGGGACCAGTATATAGTAGTACAGTGCTGCATTGTGGTAACCACCAGTACATAGTAGTACAGTACAGTAGGCCATAGCATTATCTTGCAGCTCCATGTCAGACTCAGTTCTATTCTCCGAATAAGTGCTCAGTGTGCTGCATTGTGGGGACCAGTATATAGTAGTACAGTGCTGCATTGTGGTGACCACCAGTATATAGTAGTACAGTACAGTAGGCCATAGCGTTATCTTGCAGTTCTGTGTCAGACTCAGTTCTATTCTCCAGATCAGTGCTCAGTGTGCTGCATTGTGGGGACCAGTATATAGTAGTACAGTGCTGCATTGTGGTGACCACCAGTATATAGTAGTACAGTACAGTAGGCCATAGCATTATCTTGCAGCTCTGTGTCAGACTCAGTTCTATTCTCCAGATCAGTGCTCAGTGTGCTGCATTGTGGGGACCAGTATATAGTAGTACAGTGCTGCATTGTTGTGACCACCAGTATATAGTAGTACAGTACAGTAGGCCATAGCGTTATCTTGCAACTCCATGTCAGACTCAGTTCTATTCTCCGTATCAGTGCTCAATATCTGTGCTGCATTGTGGGGACCAGTATATAGTAGTACAGTGCTGCATTGTGGTAACCACCAGTATATAATAGTACAGTACAGTAGGCCATAATGTTATCTTGCAGCTCCGTGTCAGACTCAGTTCTATTCTCCGGATTAGTGCTCAGTGTGCTGCATTGTGGGGACCAGTATATAGTAGTATAGTGCTGCATTGTGGTGAACACCAGTATATAGTAGTACAGTACAGTAGGCCATAGCGTTATCTTGCAGCTCCGTGTCAGACTCAGTTCTATTCTCCGTATCAGTGCTCAATATCTGTGCTGCATTGTGGGGACCAGTATATAGTAGTACAGTGCTGCATTGTGGTGACCACCAGTAAATAGTGGTACAGTACAGTAGGCCATAGCGTTATCTTGCAGCTCCGTGTCAGACTCAGTTCTATTCTCCGGATCAGTACTTAGTGTGCTGCATTGTGGGGACCAGTATATAGTAGTACAGTGCTGCATTGTGGTGACCACCAGTATATAGTAGTACAGTACAGTAGGCCATAGCGTTATCTTGCAGCTCCGTGTCAGACTCAGTTCTGTTCTTCGGATCAGTGCTCAGTGTGCTGCATTGTGGGGACCAGTATATAGTAGTACAGTGCTGCATTGTGGTGACCACCAGTATATAGTAGTACAGTACAGTAGGCCATAGCGTTATCTTGCAGCTCTGTGTCAGACTTAGTTCTATTCTCCGGCTCAGTGCTCAGTGTGCTGCATTGTGGGGACCAGTGTATAGTAGTACAGTGCTGCATTGTGGTGACCACCAGTAAATAGTAGTACAGTACAGTAGGCCATAGCGTAATCTTGCAGCTCCGTCTCAGACTCAGTTCTATTCTCCGGATCAGTGCTCAGTGTGCTGCATTGTGGGGACCAGTATATAGTAGTACAGTGCTGCATTGTGGTGACCACCATTATATCGTAGTACAGTACAGTAGTCCATAGCGTTATCATTGCAGCTCCATGTCAGACTCAGTTCTATTCTCCGTATTAGTGCTCAGTGTGCTGCATTGTGGGGACCAGTATATAGCAGTACAGTGCTGCATTGTGGTGACCACCAGTATATAGTAGTATTGTACAGTAGGCCATAGTGTTATCTTGCAGCTCCGTGTCAGACTCAGTTCTGTTCTCCGGATCAGTACTCAGTGTGCTGCATTGTGGGGACCAGTATATAGTAGTACAGTGCTGCATTGTGGTGACCACCAGTATATAGTAGTACAGTACAGCAGGCCATAGAGTTATCTTGCAGCTGTGTCAGACTCAGTTCTATCCTCCGGATCAGTACTCAGTGTGCTGCATTGTGGGGACCAGTATATAGTAGTACAGTGCTGCATTGTGGTGACCACCAGTATATAGTAGTACAGTACAGTAGGCCATAGCGTTATCTTGCAGCTCCGTGTCAGACTCAGTTCTATTCTCCGGATCAGTGCTCAGTGTGCTGCATTGTGGGGACCAGTATATAGTAGTACAGTGCTGCATTGTGGTAACCACCAGTATATAGTACAGAACAGTAGGCCATAGCATTATCTTGCAGCTCCATGTCAGACTCAGTTCTATTCTCCGGATCAGTGCTCAGTGTGCTGCATTGTGGTGACCACCAGTATATAGTAGTACAGTACTGTAGGCCATAGCGTTATCTTGCAGTTCTGTGACAGACTCAGTTCTATTCTCCGGATCAGTGCTCAGTGTGCTGCATTGTGGGGACCAGTATATAGTAGTACAGTGCTGCATTGTGGTGACCACCAGTATATATTAGTACAGTACAGAAGGCCATAGCGTTATCTTGCAGCTCCGTGTCAGACTCAGTTCTATTCTCCGGATCAGTACTCAGTGTGCTGCATTGTGGGGACCAGTATATAGTAGTACAGTGCTGCATTGTGGTGACCACCAGTATATAGTAGTACAGTACAGTAGGCCATAGCGTTATCTTGCAGCTCCGTGTCAGACTCAGTTCTATTCTCCGGATCAGTGCTCAGTGTGCTGCATTGTGGGGACCAGTATATAGTAGTACAGTGCTGCATTGTGGTAACCACCAGTATATAGTACAGAACAGTAGGCCATAGCATTATCTTGCAGCTCCATGTCAGACTCAGTTCTATTCTCCGGATCAGTGCTCAGTGTGCTGCATTGTGGTGACCACCAGTATATAGTAGTACAGTACTGTAGGCCATAGCGTTATCTTGCAGTTCTGTGACAGACTCAGTTCTATTCTCCGGATCAGTGCTCAGTGTGCTGCATTGTGGGGACCAGTATATAGTAGTACAGTGCTGCATTGTGGTGACCACCAGTATATAGTAGTACAGCACAGTAGGCCATAGCGTAATCTTGCAGCTCCATGTCAAACTCAGTTCTAATCTCTGGATCAGTGCTCAGTGTGCTGCATTGTGGGGACCAGTATATAGTAGTACAGTGCTGCATTGTGGTGACCACCATTATATAGTAGTACAGTACAGTAGGTCATAGCGTTATCATTGCAGCTCCATGTCAGACTCAGTTCTATTCTCAGTATTAGTGCTCAGTGTGCTGCATTGTGGGGACCAGTATATAGCAGTACAGTGCTGCATTGTGGTGACCACCAGTATATAGTAGTATAGTACAGTAGGCCATAGTGTTATCTTGCAGCTCCGTGTCAGACTCAGTTCTGTTCTCCGGATCAGTGCTCAGTGTGCTGCATTGTGGGGACCAGTATATAGTAGTACAGTGCTGCATTGTGGTGACCACCAGTATATAGTAGTACAGTACAGTAGGCCATAGAGTTATCTTGCAGCTCCGTGTCAGACTCAGTTCTATCCTCCGGATCAGTGCTCAGTGTGCTGCATTGTGGGGACCAGTATATAGTAGTACAGTGCTGCATTGTGGTGACCACCAGTATATAGTAGTACAGTACAGTAGGCCATAGCGTTATCTTGCAGCTCCGTGTCAGACTCAGTTCTATTCTCCGGATCAGTGCTCAGTGTGCTGCATTGTGGGGACCAGTATATAGTAGTACAGTGCTGCATTGTGGTAACCACCAGTATATAGTAGTACAGTACAGTAGGCCATAGCATTATCTTACAGCTCCATGTCAGACTCAGTTCTATTCTCCGGATCAGTGCTCAGTGTGCTGCATTGTGGTGACCAACAGTATATAGTAGTACAGTACAGTAGGCCATAGCGTTATCTTGCAGTTCTGTGACAGACTCAGTTCTATTCTCCGGATCAGTGCTCAGTGTGCTGCATTGTGGGGACCAGTGTATAGTAGTACAGTGCTGCATTGTGGTGACCACCAGTATATAGTAGTACAGTACAGTATGCCATAGCGTAATCTTGCAGCTCCATGTCAGACTCAGTTCTAATCTATGGATCAGTGCTCAGTGTGCTGCATTGTGGGGACCAGTATATAGTAGTACAGTGCTGCATTGTGGTGACCACCAGTATATAGTAGTACAGTACAGTAGGCCATAGCGTTATCTTGCAGCTCCGTCTCAGACTCAGTTCTATTCTCCGGATCAGTGCTCAGTGTGCTGTATTGTGGGGACCAGTTTATAGTAGTACAGTGCTGCATTGTGGTGACCACCATTATATAGTAGTACTGTACAGTAGGCCATAGCGTTATCATTGCAGCTCCATGTCAGACTCAGTGCTATTCTCCGTATTAGTGCTCAGTGTGCTGCATTGTGGGGACCAGTATATAGCAGTACAGTGCTGCATTGTGGTGACCACCAGTATATAGTAGTATAGTACAGTAGGCCATAGTGTTATCTTGCAGCTCCGTGTCAGACTCAGTTCTGTTCTCCGGATCAGTGCTCAGTGTGCTGCATTGTGGGGACCAGTATATAGTAGTACAGTGCTGCATTGTGGTGACCACCAGTATATAGTAGTACAGTACAGTAGGCCATAGAGTTATCTTGCAGCTCCATGTCGGACTCAGTTCTATCCTCCGGATCAGTGCTCAGTGTGCTGCATTGTGGTGACCAGTATATAGTAGTACAGTGCTGCATTGTGGTGACCACCAGTATATAGTAGTACAGTACAGTAGGCCATAGCGTTATCTTGCTGCTCCGTGTCAGACTCAGTTCTATTCTCTGGATCAGTGCTCAGTGTGCTGCATTGTGGGGACCAGTATATAGTAGTACAGTGCTGCATTGTGGTAACCACCAGTATATAGTAGTACAGTACAGTAGGCCATAGCATTATCTTACAGCTCCATGTCAGACTCAGTTCTATTCTCCGAATAAGTGCTCAGTGTGCTGCATTGTGGGAACCAGTATATAGTAGTACAGTGCTGCATTGTGGTGACCACCAGTATATAGTAATACAGTACAGTAGGCCATAGCGTTATCTTGCAGTTCTGTGTCAGACTCAGTTCTATTCTCCGGATCAGTGCTCAGTGTGCTGCATTGTGGGGACCAGTATATAGTAGTACAGTGCTGCATTGTGGTGACCATGAGTATATAGTAGTACAGTACAGTAGGCCATAGCATTATCTTGCAGCTCTGTGTCAGACTCAGTTCTATACTCCAGATCAGTGCTCAGTGTGCTGCATTGTGGGGACCAGTATATTGTAGTACAGTGCTGCATTGTGGTGACCACCAGTATATAGTAGTACAGTACAGTAGGCCATAGCGTTATCTTGCAGCTCCGTGTCAGACTCAGTTCTATTCTTCGAATCAATGCTCAGTGTGCTGCATTGTGGGGACCAGTATATAGTAGTACAGTGCTGCATTGTGGTGACCACCAGTATATAGTAGTACAGCACAGTAGGCCATAGCGTAATCTTGCAGCTCCATGTCAGACTCAGTTCTATTCTCCGGATCAGTGCTCAGTGTGCTGCATTGTGGGGACCAGTATGTAGTAGTACAGTGCTGCATTGTAGTGACCACCAGTATATAGTAGTACAGTACAGTAGGCCACAGCATTATCTTGCAGCTCCGTGTCAGACTCAATTCTATTCTCTGGATCAGTGCTCAGTGTGCTGCATTGTGGGGACAAGTATATAGTAGTACAGTGCTGCATTGTGGTGACCACCAGTATATAGTAGTACAGTACAGTAGGCCATAGCGTTATCTTGCAGCTCCATGTCAGACTCAGTTCTATTCTCCGAATCAGTGCTCAGTGTGCTGCATTGTGGGGACCAGTATATAGTAGTACAGTGCTGCATTGTGGTGACCACCAGTATATAGTAGTACAGTACAGTAGGCCATAGCGTTATCTTGCAGTTCTGTGTCAGACTCAGTTCTATTCTCCAGATCAGTGCTCAGTGTGCTGCATTGTGGGGACCAGTATATAGTAGTACAGTGCTGCATTGTGGTGACCACCAGTATATAGTAGTACAGTACAGTAGGCCGTAGCGTTATCTTGCAGCTCTGTGTCAGACTTAGTTCTATTCTCCGGCTCAGTGCTCAGTGTGCTGTATTGTGGGGACCAGTATATAGTAGTACAGTGCTGCATTGTGGTAACCACGAGTATATAATAGTACAGTAGGCCATAATGTTATCTTGCAGCTCCGTGTCAGACTCAGTTCTATTCTCCGGATTAGTGCTCAGTGTACTGCATTGTTGGGACCAGTATATAGTAGTACAGTGCTGCATTGTGGTGAACACCAGTATATAGTAGTACAGTACAGTAGGCCATAGCGTTATCTTGCAGCTCCGTGTCAGACTCAGTTCTATTCTCCGTATCAGTGCTCAATATCTGTGCTGCATTGTGGGGACCAGTATATAGTAGTACAGTGCTGTATTATAGTGACCACCAGTAAATAGTGGTACAGTACAGTAGGCCATAGCGTTATCTTGCAGCTCCGTGTCAGACTCAGTTCTATTCTCCGTATCAGTACTCAGTGTGCTGCATTGTGGGGACCAGTATATAGTAGTACATTGCTGCATTGTGGTGACCACCAGTATATAGTAGTACAGTACAGTAGGCCATAGCGTTATCTTGCAGCTCCGTGTCAGACTCAGCTTTATTCTCCAGATCAGTGCTCAGTGTGCTTCATTGTGGGGACCAGTATATAGTAGTACAGTGCTGCATTGTGGTGACCACCAGTATATAGTAGTACAGTACAGTAGGCCATAGCGTTATCTTGCAGCTCTGTGTCAGACTTAGTTCTATTCTCCGGCTCAGTGTTCAGTGTGCTGTATTGTGGGGACCAGTATATACTAGTACAGTGTTGCATTGTGGTGACCACCAGTATATAGTAGTACAGTACAGTAGGCCATAGCGTTATCTTGCAGCTCCGTCTCAGACTCAGTTCTATTCTCCGGATCAGTGCTCAGTGTGCTGCATTGTGGGGACCAGTATATAGTAGTACAGTGCTGAATTGTGGTGACCACCAGTATATAGTATTATAGTACAGTAGGCCATAGCGTTATCTTGCAGCTCCGTGTCAGACTCAGTTCTATTATCCGGATCAGTGCTCAGTGTGCTGCATTGTGGGGACAAGTATATAGTAGTACAGTGCTGCATTGTGGTGACCACCAGTATATAGTAGTACAGTACAGTAGGCCATAGCGTTATCTTGCAGCTCCATGTCAGACTCAGTTCTATTCTCCGAATCAGTGCTCAGTGTGCTGCATTGTGGGGACCAGTATATAGTAGTACAGTGCTGCATTGTGGTGACCACCAGTATATAGTAGTACAGTACAGAAGGCCATAGCATTATCTTACAGCTCCGTGTCAGACTCAGTTCTATTCTCCAGATCAGTGCTCAGAGTGCTGCATTGTGGGGACCAGTATATAGTAGTACAGTGCTGCATTGTGGTGACCACCAGTATATAGTAGTACAGTACAGTAGGCCATAGAGTTATCTTGTAGCTGTGTCAGACTTAGTTCTATTCTCCGGCTCAGTGCTCAGTGTGCTGTATTGTGGGGACCAGTATATAGTAGTACAGTGTTGCATTGTGGTGACCACCAGTATATAGTAGTATAGTACAGTAGGCCATAGCGTTATCTTGCAGCTCCGTCTCAGACTCAGTTCTATTCTCCGGATCAGTGCTCAGTGTGCTGCATTGTGGGGACCAGTATATAGTAGTACAGTGCTGAATTGTGGTGACCACCAGTATATAGTATTATAGTACAGTAGGCCATAGCGTTATCTTGCAGCTCCGTGTCAGACTCAGTTCTATTCTCCGGATCAGTGCTCAGTGTGCTGCATTGTGGGGACAAGTATATAGTAGTACAGTGCTGCATTGTGGTGACCACCAGTATATAGTAGTACAGTACAGTAGGCCATAGCGTTATCTTGCAGCTCCATGTCAGACTCAGTTCTATTCTCCGAATCAGTGCTCAGTGTGCTGCATTGTGGGGACCAGTATATAGTAGTACAGTGCTGCATTGTGGTGACCACCAGTATATAGTAGTACAGTACAGTAGGCCAAAGCGTTATCTTGCAGCTCCGTCTCAGACTCAGTTCTATTCTCCGGATCAGTGCTCAGTGTGCTGCATTGTGGGGACCAGTATATAGTAGTACAGTGCTGCATTGTGGTGACCACCAGTATATAGTAGTACAGTACAGAAGGCCATAGCATTATCTTGCAGCTACGTGTCAGACTCAGTTCTATTCTCCAGATCAGTGCTCAGTGTGCTGCATTGTGGGGACCAGTATATAGTAGTACAGTGCTGCATTGTGGTGACCACCAGTATATAGTAGTACAGTACAGTAGGCCATAGCGTTATCTTGCAGCTCCATGTCAGACTCAGTTCTATTCTCCGTATCAGTGCTCAATATCTGTGCTGCATTGTGGGGACCAGTATATAGTAGTACAGTGCTGCATTGTGGTGACCACCAGTAAATAGTGGTACAGTACAGTAGGCCATAGCGTTATCTTGCAACTCCGTGTCAGACTCAGTTCTATTCTCCGGATCAGAACTTAGTGTGCTGCATCGTGGGGACCAGTATATAGTAGTACAGTGCTGCATTGTGGTGACCACCAGTATATAGTAGTACAGTACAGTAGGCCATAGCGTTATCTTGCAGCTCCGTGTCAGACTCAGTTCTGTTCTCCGGATCAGTGCTCAGTGTGCTGCATTGTGGGGACCAGTATATAGTAGTACAGTGCTGCATTGTGGTAACCACCAGTATATAATAGTACAGTACAGTAGGCCATAATGTTATCTTGCAGCTCCGTGTCAGACTCAGTTCTATTCTCCGGATTAGTGCTCAGTGTGCTGCATTGTGGGGACCAGTATATTAGTACAGTGCTGCATTGTGGTGAACACCAGTATATAGTAGTACAGTACAGTAGGCCATAGCGTTATCTTGCAGCTCTGTGTCAGACTCAGTTCTATTCTCCGTATCAGTGCTCAATATCTGTGCTGCATTGTGGGGACCAGTATATAGTAGTACAGTGCTGCATTGTGGTGACCACCAGTAAATAGTGGTACAGTACAGTAGGCCATAGCGTTATCTTGCAGCTCCGTGTCAGACTCAGTTCTATTCTCCGGATCAGTACTTAGTGTGCTGCATTGTGGGGACCAGTATATAGTAGTACAGTGCTGCATTGTGGTGACCACCAGTATATAGTAGTACAGTACAGTAGGCCATAGCGTTATCTTGCAGCTCCGTGTCAGACTCAGTTCTGTTCTTCGGATCAGTGCTCAGTGTGCTGCATTGTGGGGACCAGTATATAGTAGTACAGTGCTGCATTGTGGTGACCACCAGTATATAGTAGTACAGTACAGTAGGCCATAGCGTTATCTTGCAGCTCCGTGTCAGACTCAGTTCTGTTCTCCGGATCAGTGCTCAGTGTGCTGCATTGTGGGGACCAGTATATAGTAGTACAGTGCTGCATTGTGGTAACCACCAGTATATAATAGTACAGTACAGTAGGCCATAATGTTATCTTGCAGCTCCGTGTCAGACTCAGTTCTATTCTCCGGATTAGTGCTCAGTGTGCTGCATTGTGGGGACCAGTATATTAGTACAGTGCTGCATTGTGGTGAACACCAGTATATAGTAGTACAGTACAGTAGGCCATAGCGTTATCTTGCAGCTCTGTGTCAGACTCAGTTCTATTCTCCGTATCAGTGCTCAATATCTGTGCTGCATTGTGGGGACCAGTATATAGTAGTACAGTGCTGCATTGTGGTGACCACCAGTAAATAGTGGTACAGTACAGTAGGCCATAGCGTTATCTTGCAGCTCCGTGTCAGACTCAGTTCTATTCTCCGGATCAGTACTTAGTGTGCTGCATTGTGGGGACCAGTATATAGTAGTACAGTGCTGCATTGTGGTGACCACCAGTATATAGTAGTACAGTACAGTAGGCCATAGCGTTATCTTGCAGCTCCGTGTCAGACTCAGTTCTGTTCTTCGGATCAGTGCTCAGTGTGCTGCATTGTGGGGACCAGTATATAGTAGTACAGTGCTGCATTGTGGTGACCACCAGTATATAGTAGTACAGTACAGTAGGCCATAGCGTTATCTTTCAGCTCCGTGTCAGACTCAGTTCTATTCTCCGGATCAGTGCTCAGTGTGCTGCATTGTGGGGACCAGTATATAGTAGTACAGTGCTGCATTGTGGTGACCACCAGTATATAGTAGTACTGTACAGTAGGCCATAGCGTTATCTTGTAGCTCCGTGTCAGACTTAGTTCTATTCTCCGGATCAGTGCTCAGTGTGCTGCATTGTGGGGACCAGTATATAGTAGTACAGTGCTGCATTGTGGTGACCACCAGTATATAGTAGTACAGTACAGTAGGCCATAGCGTTATCTTGCAGCTCCGTGTCAGACTCAGTTCTATTCTCCGGATCAGTGCTCAATATCTGTGCTGCATTGTGGGGACCAGTATATAGTAGTACAGTGCTGTATTGTGGTGACCACCAGTATATAGTAGTACAGTACAGTAGGCCATAGCGTTATCTTGCAGCTCCGTGTCAGACTTAGTTCTATTCTCCGGATCAGTGCTCAGTGTGCTGCATTGTGGGGACCAGTATATAGTAGTACAGTGTTGCATTGTGGTGACCACCAGTATATAGTAGTACAGTACAGTAGGCCATAGCGTTATCTTGCAGCTCCGTGTTAGACTCAGTTCTACTCTCCGGATCAGTGCTCAGTGTGCTGCATTGAGGGGACCAGTATATAGTAGTACAGTGCTGCATTGTGGTGACCACCAGTATATAGTAGTACAGTACAGTAGTCCATTGCTGTATCTTGCAGCTGGCTTATAATTCCACACATTAAAAAATTGAGAACAAAAATGTGGAGGGTAAAATAGGGAAAGATATAGATCCACCTCCACCTAGTGCTGAAGCTGCTGCCACTAGTCATGGCAGAGACGATGAACTGCCATCAACGTCGTCTGCCAAGGCCGATGCCCAATGTCATAGTAGAGAGCATGTAAAATTAAAAAAACAAAAGTTCAGTAAAATGACCGAAAAATCTAAATTAAAAGCATCTGAGGAGAAGCGTAAACTTGCCAATATGCCATTTACGACACGGAGTGGCAAGGAACGGCTAAGTCCCTCTCCTATGTTCCTCATGATTAGTGGGTCAGCTTCACATGAGGATGGAATCACTCATCCTCCCGCTAGAAAAATGAAGAGTTAAGCTGGCAAAAGCACAGCAAAGAACTGTGCGTTCATCTAAATCACAAATCTCCAAGGAGAGTCCAATTGTGTCGGTTGCGATGCCTGACCTTCCCAACACTGGACGGGAAGAGGTGGCTCCTTCCACCATTTGCACGCCCCCTGCAAGTGCTGGAAGGAGCACCCACAGTACAGTTCCTGATATTTAAATGTCACTGTTGAAGTAAACCAGGATGAGGATATGGGTGTTGCTGGCGCTGAGGGGGAAATTGACCAGGAGGATTCTGATGGAAAGGTGGTTTGTTTAAGTCAGGCACCCGGGGAGACACCTGTTGTCCGTGGGATGAATAAGGCCATTGACATGCCTGGTCAAAATACCAAAAAAATCACCTCTTCGGTGTGGAATTATTTAAACAGAAATGCAGACAACTGGTGTCAAGCCGTGTGTTGCCTTTGTCAAGCTGTAATAAGTAGGGGTAAGGACGTTAACCACCTAGGAACATCCTCCCTTATACGTCACCTGGAGCGCATTTATCAGAAGTGATAAAGCTAGATATTTATCTTATATAAAACCCTTTGTGAGGTCTAAGAACACTGTACGCTATTCACGTATGGAGTACCGTAAGGGTACGCTCGTTGCGTAACAATCGCTTAGCCGTAGTCGAGACGCTCAAGCGTCATGTTCGCTCACGGCCAAGAGATCACAGGCAGGCACGCTATTGGCTGCCGTCTAACGTAATGATTCGCTATAGCGTAGCGGACGCTCGGGACCACGAGGAGATCACCAGCGGCGCTGACGCTCACAATGTTAAACCTTTATATCTAAACCATAAACAGTATATTATGCAGTAAAACCTTAGTGTAGAAATAGGGTGTAGATGCAACCTAGTGTAACCTTATTAACTCAAATGCTGTTCGAGCGTCACCGACGCTCTGAGAATACTAAACACTATAAGAAATACACAGATACCTGGGCTTAGGGTCCAACGCCTAATAAATATATTATGAATGATATACTTGCAAAAGAATTAACACAATACAAGTCATACACTACAATATAACATAGACTACCTAACCAGATAACTACACAGGAAATACAATACAATACAACTACGTTTTAAGGGAAAAATAAGAGAGAAAGAGGAGAAGAGAGAGAGAGAGAGAGAGAGAAATGGCCCACAATAACAGTAAGAACAATATGGTTGCGGAGAAACACTTACGCACAAGGGGAAACGATCGCATGCGCCTCTGGACATCCAGCTCCCGATTTTCAGCAATAATAACCGTTGAAGAGTGAGCTGGATGTGATCAGCTTGTCTATTTATGCCCCACACACAATACAATTCAATGGTCCCTACAATCTTATTGTTCATTGGACACAGGAATTCGGCTTCGCATTATAACAAAAGGTCATAGGTTGATTCATACAGGTGGGCTGTGACGATTTCCAACAGCTCAGGTGGGTGGGATACTGGGTTTCCCGCCGCATGGCTAAGTAAGAGTAAATAATAGTAAATGGACATAAACTTCTTATGTCCATAACTATTCGCACGAGCGATTAATCTGCTTCAAACCAACACCGGAATATTGCTAATTAAATACTCTTCCGATGGGTACTAAACACCACTGTATGACCCCTGTTAGACCCTTCGTACAATACAAAGAGGGATCCCTCTGTCCAGGAACATGCTATATTAACTAAACTTTCAGAATCTATCAAAGGGACCATGATCTACAAAATACATTATATAGTGAAAATATGTAACGATTGAGTCACACGCTACGATCACATAAACTCTACCGTAAATACGCATACCGTGCGCCTGCGGGTGCCCGCGACTGTGAGTATGCGCACGTACGGGAGAGCGTACACATGCGCAGCACGGACCTGTGTGAGGTGCAAATATGGTAGTGTGCATAGAGATATTTTTCTGACTTTGACAGTCCACCCTTTGGCAGTCAACAATAACTGCCACCTTCTAAAACATTTCAAAAAGAGAAAATTATATATGTCAGGGGTTAATACATTTCCATGGTTGGGTAAGGGAGGAGAGTGGAGAAGGTGTGAAGAGGGTATGACCTAGTGAGATAGTAGAAGCATGTGTGTATGAATCCATGTTTGGGGGGGTCATGTATCATCGTGCCGTACGTGTTGTACATCAAGCTTCGAGGCATTGCGAAGTATACATTTGAATTCCTTCTTATCCCGTGGTACGGGTCTGTGGATGGGCTGTCAAACTTTACCGAGCTCTTTTCGGCTTTTGGTTGTAACAAAATGGGGGAGCACATTTTAGTTGATGATACATGAATGGGGGAATATGTGATTGCTGATATCTGTGCCTGTATTCCCTATACTATGTGTGTAATTACCTGAAGGTTGTAGAGATGAAGAAAAGACATAATTACGGTAAATGCAGTGGTATTCTATGTCAGGTAAATGAACATTTGTCGGTTGAAGTCTTGTTCGGTGTCTGTTGAATGCAGTCTTCTTTGTGCTTTTGCCCATAAGGTGCGAGCAAAAGCTTTGTCAATTTCCATAGATTTACAAAAGTGTTGGGCTAGCGTAATTTTAAAATTTCTAGGGAAACTGGGGATCTATGGCAAAGTTCATCAAAAATCTGTGTATCAGGTTGTCAAAGCTTCTTCTTTAATCCATCTGTTGTCTGTATATCGGCTCATCAAATTCCTCGTCCAAGTGGGTCTTTTTACCTTGGAGGAAACGGAAAAACAGGTGAAAGAAACGGACCGTAGAAATCGCATTTTCATCACATCATTGTTTCTACATTTGGGTCATAAATCAAATCCATTGGAATTACAGTTTCCTCACTCCTCAGACTCATTACCCTAGTACGACGATTGCACTTCATTAAAGCCTGACCGCATCTAAATATCAAACCAATTGATATGACAACACCTAAGATATATAGAAGAAACTTCCCAACATCCATTATGACTCCTTGAGCCCAGTCTCCTAAACCAGAGAACCAATTTCGCGGGTTCAACCATGACACCCAACCAGTCAGCTCATTACCTACAGCAGCAAGAGTGAGATTGTGTCTCCTGCGAAATTCCCACTTCAGTTGGAGAATATCGTCCATCTTTTGGTCTATGACCTCGACCGGGTCCTCGGTGCTATTCGTAATATATGTGCAACATTTCACGCCGTATTGTGTTGCCAGTGTGACACAATATCCGCCTGTCACTGCTGTGAGGTAATTAAGAACCATTCTATGCTGTACCAGTTCTGTTTTATAAGCTTGAAGTTCTCTTCCAGTATACCTAAACGTGTCATCATACATTTCAGTGATATTATCTAACAAATTTGCAAGCGCAGATATGTATTTATAATTCAACACTCCTCTGGCGGTGCGAGTGATGTCTAACGCGATTAGAAACTGAATCCCGGTGGATTCATGGATCATGTCAGAGGCCGGATGCTCTGTTCTTTCTATCAGGTGCCGTTTAACTACGTGCTCGTAATGGGTGTGAGTATAAGGAGTTTGGGCAACACGGTGTATGTCTTTCATTTTGTCATGTGATACAGTCATTACTTCGGGCAGTACTTTTCCAATATAACACAATCCTTCAGAGTTTGGGGCAAGCCACTTATACGCCTTTCTCCCGCATATGAAATATGCATCATCGGGGAGAACATATGGGACGGAGTAGGACATAACCATATTACACACCTTCCATGTGAAATCTCCTAACCCTAATTCTTCCATCTGCTTAGTACACGTATCAGGTTGTACGATATGTGCACAGTATCCTGGTGATACCTCTCCAACTCTCGTAATCCTATTTCCTAAGGTATACCTATATCGGAAAGATTTTCCTCTACTGGCTATGTGGCGTATAAGCTCTGTATCTGTAGGCATTCTATCTGCTCTATGCGAAAAGGTCATGGTTTGGTTACTCCATGACACTTCCCAATTTCCCGGCTTTCGGGGATTGGAGATGTTAAAACATAATAGGGACCTATCCACATGGTATTGGTGGAGCTTCAAACTAGGAGGGCTGGAGATATTAAACCTCCTGTCCACCGGTCTCCCACCACTTAACTCAAGTACCTCCCCTAACGTTAAAGGAAATGGTACTAGCCCTGATTTGCTATGACCTTGAGGTACTTGAGAGCATACCCAACAATCTGTTTTATTTAACACACTACCCACTAAGGAGTGATAGTCACTCAATGGATGCCGGTCCATATGGATATTAAAACTGGATTGGCATTTCTTAATGCACCCATCCTCCACTACGTTGTCACAGAGCCTACAGATACAGTTTTCTTCAGCTAACAATCCTTCACAATTCCTTCTATTGTCAATGCTATCGGATCGTTTTCTGATACTTGCCTTTACTTGTTGGTTAAGTTGTTCTTGGAAAACTACGCTTCCATCTTTATCATCAGAACCCATTCCAGAACCTCTCTCGACCTCCATGGTACTCTCGCCGGAACAGACTGCTCTGGTCAACATCATGGTCAACAGGAAAATCCGGATCACAGTCTCTTGGGGCAAGTCCATCTTGTAGGAGGAAACGGAGAAGAATGAGAAGGGGGAAAAAATAATTTGAGGGAGAGGGGATGGGAAGTTGGAGAAAAACAATAAAAGGGAACAGGGGATCGACAACTGCTTTTGGTCTTGTGATTTCAAATGCTCAGGTGCCGCCTCAATCCTCCTGGAACAGACACTCCAGTGATACAACCTCTACCGTCTGTTCCTTATCACGGGACCTCTCTGGATCAGCAACCTTCTTACAGTGGGACGAATGAACCCAAGTCTCTCTTTCAGCAACCTTCAATGCTGTAGTGCTAGTCAATAAGACCTGGTATGGTCCTTCCCATCTGTCAATAAGGCAACCTGAGCGTAGAAAATTCCGTATCATTACATAATCCCCAGGTTCAATGTCATGACAATTACTATCTGGTAAATCAGGAATCACCAACTTCAGATTATCATTTTGATTCCTTAACTGTTTACTCATGTTAATCAAGTATTTTACAGTCACTTCATTGTTACACTTCAAATCATCCTGAGGGTTAATCATAACATGCGGTTGTCGACCAAACAAGATTTCAAAGGGAGACAGATTAAGAGGGGACCTGGGAGTGGTTCTGATGCTGTACAGTACAATGGGTAAAGCTTCTGGCCATGTCAATCCTGTCTCTGCCATCACTTTACTCAGTTTATTTTTAATAGTGCTGTTCACTCTTTCCACTTTCGCACTCGCCTGTGGACGGTATGGAGTGTGCAGCTTGCTATCAATTCCCATCAATTTACACATTCCTTGAAAGACATCACCTGTAAAATGGGTACCCCTATCACTTTCGATAATTCTAGGGATACCATATCTACATACAAATTCCTGCACAATTTTCTTAGCAGTAAACATAGCGGTATTTGTGGCCGCCGGAAATGCTTCGACCCAATTTGAGAAAACATCTATACAAACAAGTACATATTTCAAATTTCGACAAGGGGGTAATTGTATAAAGTCAATCTGTATTACCTGGAAAGGGCCGCCGGCAGGTGGGATATGAGATGGTTCTGTAGGTATTGCCTTTCCGATGTTCTTTCTCAAACAGGTAAGGCATGACATTGCTCTTTTACTCGCATGAGATGAAAATCCTGGGGCACACCAATATGCTCTTACCAACTTGCACATCCCTTCCTTGCCCAGATGAGTCAGCCCGTGAGCTGCCTCAGCTAAACATGGAAGGTATGCTCTGGGGGCCACTGGTTTACCGTGTCCATCCGTCCAGAGTCCTGAGGACTCCTGGCCATATCCTTTTGCCTTCCAGACTGCCTTTTCCTGTGTGGAACACAAATTTTGCATCTCACACAACTTCTGTGTGTTGATGGTATTAAATACCATCAGTTGTGTGGTGTCTGTCTGTCTGGGGGTAGCAGCTGCTAACTTAGCAGCTTCGTCTGCTCGGCTGTTACCAAGTGATACTGGGTCTTGGCTATATGTGTGTGCTTTACATTTGATAACAGCCACTCTGTCGGGTTCCTGTATCGCTGTTAGAAGCCTTTTTATGTGAGCTGCATGCGCTACCGGTGTACCAGCTGCCGTCATGAAATTTCTGAGGCGCCATAGAGCTCCGAAATCATGGACTACCCCGAATGCGTATCTAGAGTCGGTGTAGATATTGGCTGATTTGCCCTTAGCCAATTCGCATGCTCTGGTTAGGGCGACCAGTTCAGCAACCTGGGCTGAGTGAGGTGGGACTAGCGGTTCCGCTTCTATGGTGCCTTGGTCATCTACGACTGCGTATCCAGTACACAAGTCTCCCGAGTCTGACTGTCTATGACAACTACCGTCCGTGTAGAACGTAAGTTCTACATCTTCCAGTTGGTTGTCACTGCTGTCAGGCCTTGCGGTAAAATTTTGGGTCAAATATTCCATACAATCATGTGTGTCTTCCTTTGTATTAAATCCTCCTTCCCCACCACTCTCATCCTCCACCCTTTGTGCCTGTCCAGGCACACCTGGGAGATATGTTGCAGGATTTAATGCACTGCATCTCCTTATGGTGATGTTTACGGGGGCCATTAGTGCCAATTCCCATCTTGTAAACCGCGCTGATGAGACGTGCCTGGTTTGGGCAGAATTCAGCAAGGCTGACACTGCATGTGGTGTATGAATTGTGAGGTTGTGACCTAGCACGACATCTTCGCTTTTCGTTACTAGCAATGCTATCGCAGCAACGCTTCGCAAGCATGTGGGGAGGGATCGCGCTACCATGTCTAGCTGAGCGCTGTAATAGGCTACTGGCCTGCTGGCATCACCGTGCTTTTGGGTTAGTACGCCTGCCGCGCAACCAGCACTTTCTGTTCCGTATAGTTCAAAGGGTTTCCCATAGTCTGGCATACCTAATGCTGGTGCCTGCGTTAGGCACTGTTTAAGTCTCTCAAATGCTGTCTCAGACTCGTCTGTATGCGAAATCCGATCAGGTTTGTTTGAGGAGACCATCTCCTGCAAGGGTAACGCTAGAATGGAAAACCCTGGGATCCAGTTACGGCAATACCCACACATTCCTAAAAACGTTCTGATCTGTTGCTGGGTTTGTGGCAGAGTCATGTCTCTAATTGCTTGAATTCTATCAGCGGTCAGGTGTCTCAGTCCTTGTATTAGACAGTGTCCCAAATATTTTACCTTAGTTTGGCATAATTGCAACTTGTCTTTGGAAACCTTGTGTCCTGTGTCTGAAAGATGAAACAGGAGCTGTTTCGTATCCTTCAGGGATGCTTCCAATGAATCAGAACACAGTAGTAGATCATCCACGTACTGTATTAATACTGATCCACTCACTGGTTGGAAAGACTGTAAACAATCATGCAAAGCCTGGGAAAATATACTTGGACTATCTATGAATCCTTGTGGTAATCGAGTCCATGTGTATTGGACTCCTCTGTATGTAAATGCAAACAAATATTGGCTGTCAGGGTGCAGAGGTACCGAAAAGAAAGCGGAGCAGAGGTCAATAACAGTGAAAAATTTCGCAGTGGGAGGGATTTGCATTAGGATGACAGCTGGATTTGGCACTACGGGGAACTGACTCTCAACTATTTTGTTAATCCCCCTTAGATCCTGCACTAGCCGGTAACCCCTCCCCCCACTCTTTTTCACAGGGAAGATGGGACTATTGGCAGTGCTGGACGTTCTTACCAGAATGCCCTGTTGTAGCAAGCGCTCTATTACTGGGTAAACTCCTAACTCCACCTCTGGCTTCAGAGGGTACTGTGGGATTTTTGGAGCTATCCTACCATCTTTTACTTGTACAACTACCGGAGCTACGTGTGCCATTAATCCAGTGTCCTGTCCATCTTTAGTCCAAAGTGACTCTGGTATCTGAGATGTCATTTCTTCTACTTGGGAGGGAGTCCTATTTGTCATAATGGTATGTGACATTAATTTTGATGGGGAGTCTAACATGTCTCGCACTTCCTGAGCGTGATTCTCAGGTATGGCCAAGAATACACCTTCAGGAGTACAATAAATGACGCACCCCATTTTACACAGTAAGTCTCTTCCCAGGAGATTAGTCGGTGCCGATGCAGCCAGCAAAAAGGAATGCTTGGTATGTAAAGGCCCTATTGTAATCTCGGCTGGTTTGCTAACAGGGTAATGCAGGACTACTCCTGTTACTCCCATGGCTGGAATTGTCCTACCAGTGGTTCTCATGCCCACTGTCGAATTTATCACTGATTTGGCCGCCCCCGTATCTACAAGAAAGTTTAATGATTTACCAGCTACATTAATTGCAACTTCGGGTTCACTTCCAAGGCTTGCAATCAATTTTACTGGCTGCAGATTACAGGTATGGCCACACCCCTATTGGGTATGGTGACCTCCCTGAATCCCGCTGGCAGCAACTACTTGTGATGGAGTTAATTGGGAGCTACCAGAGGCTTGCCAGTCTCTGTTCGGGGGATATCTTTTTGTTTCCCCTGCATGTGGCTCATAACTCCGTTTCTGCGGACCCTGATCCCAATGTCGTGTATCGTGTCGTTGTCTAGGGGGTTGATAAGATTTTTGTATATTTCTCGATCTACAGTCTCGTGCAAAGTGTCCCTGTTTGTGACAAGAATAACATGTTACCACATTTGACTTACCCACAGGGTTTGGTGATATTAACACAGGCTGTTTTGTGGTCAAGGCCTGTATACTTACTGCCATTAACTTATCACCTTGTTGTTCCCTGTGTCTGGTGATATTCCGGTCGTGATCAATAGCAGCCTCTCTCAAAGTAGCCACAGACAGACCTCGCCAACATGGTTGTGTGGTCTGTACCCTAGTCTTTAATGACTCTTTTAGACCATCCATCAGTACCGATACTGCTACTTCTCGATGGTTTATGTTTGTTTTAATGTCCTCTATGCCTGTGTATTTTGCCATCTCTAATAATGCTCTGTGAAAATACTCTGTAGCTGTTTCTGACTCCTTTTGTTTAATGGAGAATATCTTGTTCCATTTAACTACCGCTGGGAAATACTCTTTTAACTGTAAGCTTATTCTTTTTACATTGTCTTTGTTGTACACTTCTGTAAGAGGTACATCCTGATCTAATCCACAGTCAGCTAAAAATTGAGTTGCGTCAACATTGGAGGGTAAACATGCTCTCAGCAATATCTGCCAGTCTTTGTTGTTGGGCTCTAACGTGTTACCTAGGTCTCTGATGTATTTTTGGCTGGCAACTAAGTCTTTTCTAGGGTCAGGGAATTCAGACACTATGGTCCTTAATTCCATTCGGGAAAATGGGCTATACATGGCAATGTTCCTAACAGGAGTGACTCCTGAAGTGTCTGTTTTCCCATTTGGAACTACTATTACCTTAACAGGATTAACTCTAACAACCTCATTCTGTGTAGATTCTACAGGCTGTGGTGAAATAGTTTCAGCATAGTGTATGGTGCCGTACTTACCCGTTGATACGACCTCACCTATCCCTCCGCTAGGGGCCTTTGTTACTAATCTCGGGGGTGGAGCTGTGCCTACTGTGGTCTCTGCTATGGTGGCTGCTAGAGAGAGCGCTGAAATTGTTGCCGATTCGTCCTCTTGATCACACTCCTGAGGAAAGTTCAAAACAGGGTACAACTTGCACGGGTTAATACTTGCATTGGTTAATTGGTTAACATTATCTTTAACATTTACACAGTTGCTAAGTGTTTGTTTGTTACACCTTAGTGCGTCATTCTCCGCAACCAATTTCTCTCCTGATATGTATGGTGGTGGTGGGGCCGTGGCTATCAGTTTCCTGATCGAGCCAGATCCCGCCGCCTGAGCCAATCCTCTCTGTATGTCACCCTCCTGTTGCCACAACTGCAAATAATCATAATGCTTGATTCGTCTCTTTGCTGATTTAATGAGACATATCCTTCTCCTTAAATTCGTTAACACTTCTGTGCTGAAGCTACCTACTCTTGGGAATTTCTCCCCGTCATGTACTGTCATTCTCTCCCATTCATCACATAAAGCTTCTGTGTGACTTCCGTACTTTTCACACATTACGTACCTTGCCGACCCGACTGGTCGGTTTATAGAATCAACCCGAACCGAGGTTGATCGCCCCCTTCCTGAACAACTGGCCCCCATAATTTGCAGGTGTTACGGAACCTTACAAAAAACCAAGATATTCACGATAGGTTGACGGTGAAGTTTACCGAGCACCTCACTCACTCGCCCACGCCGACCAATACGACCTGATCACACTGATATAGTGCTGGCGTACTCGACCCAGGGCCCCTATTAACCTTTGTTTACTGGAACATGTGAGTGTGATCCGCAGAGCATTAACCCTTTCCAGTAAAGGTGTGGTTGTCAGATAGTTCCTGAGTGACCAGCGAACTTCCCTTTTTGAAAAAATAAAAAATTACACAAATCACGTTAGAATGTACAAATAGCGTTTATGACCTTCGTACACAAATAGTACCGGTCAGGCTTACTAATGCACACAATTACGTGCGGTACAATCGTTCAGCACATAAGCAACTAATCTTATGTACGGAGCGACCAGCGGAATCGAAAATTGCGGCTGCGAATTCCTTCAGCAAGAGCTTGTATGGCCTATATGGGTGTTGCACCAACCCTTTTAGGTGTTGTGCCTGTGGACTGTATAGCGGACTTCCTTGTCTGCTGTACCTGAACCTGCTGGTCTGCTATGACCTCCTGGTCTGTTACAGTATGACCTCCTGGTCTGCTATACTCTAATGCTCAATTTTTTTGTTTAACCAAGGATGCCTCCCTAGCCACCGTGCATGTCACTTACACGTATGTACCTTCACGAGAACTCGATGATTTCTTTTGGTTCAATCCTCAAAATTGTAAAAACACACTCACTCACCACATATACACTTTTGTTTCTATTTCTATTTCTGCGCAGAAATTTCTCTTTAGACCAGATGTGTTACAAATTAGGAGAAGGATCTATTAATTAAAATTTCGAATTTAAAATAGATTTGCGCTACTTATCGCCTGTTGCGCTATTTATCGCTTGTTGCGCTATTTATCGCTTGTTGCGCTATTTAAAAATCAACACTATCGTGTGACTTGAGTTACGTGGGCGTACCCAGACGCTCCGTTGCGTAATTTACGCTGCGTGCGTCGGCCCTTTGCGTACGCGAGTCTCTCCCTTTGTTAGAGACACGTGTACACCAGTCTTTGTCCACCGTAACACAACTAACACGTTTATCAATGTAGATGATCCTCGATCATCTACCGCACACCACACCAATCTCTCCTTTTACCTTTAGGTAGAGCTGTGTGTATTTCTATACCTTAACTGTATTACCTTTACTCTTTAACTATGAAATAGCGGCAAATCTCTCTTAGTACGTTTATCAATTATACAATGGCAAACAGGAGAGTGATATATGAAAATACACGAATGAAAAGAAATGCAGATATGCGTGCGTGTGTACGCAAGACAGAAATAAACAGTTTTAAAAAGACACTATCGTTTTGTTCTTACCTCCGGTCCCGGATTCCTTCAGCACCCTTTACTAAGTGAAGCAGACGCTTATCCAAACAGCACTACGAGGAATATGACCTCCCGCCCTTTGCTGCTGGATAATGTCTGCTGAAATTACCTAGTGCAGATATGTGAAGGACGGGCGAGCCGCCAATTGATAAAGCTAGATATTTATCTTATATAAAACCCTTTGTGAGGTCTAAGAACACTGTACGCTATTCACGTATGGAGTACCGTAAGGGTACGCTCGTTGCGTAACAATCGCTTAGCCGTAGTCGAGACGCTCAAGCGTCACGTTCGCTCACGGCCAAGAGATCACAGGCAGGCACGCTATTGGCTGCCGTCTAACGTAATGATTCGCTATAGCGTAGCGGACGCTCGGGACCACGAGGAGATCACCAGCGGCGCTGACGCTCACAATGTTAAACCTTTATATCTAAACCATAAACAGTATATTATGCAGTAAAACCTTAGTGTAGAAATAGGGTGTAGATGCAACCTAGTGTAACCTTATTAACTCAAATGCTGTTCGAGCGTCACCGACGCTCTGAGAATACTAAACACTATAAGAAATACACAGATACCTGGGCTTAGGGTCCAACGCCTAATAAATATATTATGAATGATATACTTGCAAAAGAATTAACACAATACAAGTCATACACTACAATATAACATAGACTACCTAACCAGATAACTACACAGGAAATACAATACAATACAACTACGTTTTAAGGGAAAAATAAGAGAGAAAGAGGAGAAGAGAGAGAGAGAGAGAGAAATGGCCCACAATAACAGTAAGAACAATATGGTTGCGGAGAAACACTTACGCACAAGGGGAAACGATCGCATGCGCCTCTGGACATCCAGCTCACGATTTTCAGCAATGATAACCGTTGAAGAGTGAGCTGGATGTGATCGGCTTGTCTATTTATGCCCCACACACAATACAATTCAATGGTCCCTACAATCTCATTGTTCATTGGACACAGGAATTCGGCTTCGCATTATAACAAAAGGTCATAGGTTGATTCATACAGGTGGGCTGTGACGATTTCCAACAGCTCAGGTGGGTGGGATACTGGGTTTCCCGCCGCATGGCTAAGTAAGAGTAAATAATAGTAAATGGACATAAACTTCTTATGTCCATAACTATTCGCACGAGCGATTAATCTGCTTCAAACCAACACCGGAATATTGCTAATTAAATACTCTTCCGATGGGTACTAAACACCACTGTATGACCCCTGTTAGACCCTTCGTACAATACAAAGAGGGATCCCTCTGTCCAGGAACATGCTATATTAACTAAACTTTCAGAATCTATCAAAGGGACCATGATCTACAAAATACATTATATAGTGAAAATATGTAACGATTGAGTCACACGCTACGATCACATAAACTCTACCGTAAATACGCATACTGTGCGCCTGCGGGTGCCCGCGACTGTGAGTATGCGCATGTATGGGAGAGCGTACGCATGCGCAGCACGGACCTGTGTGAGGTGCAAATATGGTAGTGTGCATAGAGATATTTTTCTGACTTTGACAGAAGTCATTGACAAGTTCAAAAACTTTGGGTGACAGCGGAAGCAGTCCACTGACAACTAAATCCCTTCTTCCTCTTGTACCCAAGCTCCTGCAAACCACACCACCAACTCCCTCAGTGTCAATTTCCTCCTTAGACAGGAACGCCAATAGTCCTGCAGGCCATGTCACTGGCAAGTCTAACGAGTCCTCTCCTGACTGGGATTCCTCCGATGGATCCTTGAGTGTTACGCCTACTGCTGCTGGCGCTGCTGTTGTTGCTGCTGGGAGTCGATCGTCATGCCAGAGGGGAAGTCGGAAAACCACTTGTACTACTTCCAGTAAGCAATTGACTGTCCAACAGTCCTTTGCGAGGAAGATGAAATATCACAGCAGTCATCCTGTTGCAAAGCGGATAACTCAGGCCTTGGCAGCTGTGTTGGTGTTAGACGTGCGTCCGGTATCCGGCGTTAATTGACAGGGACTTAGAGAATTTCTTGAGGTAGTGTGTCCCCGGTACCAAATACCATCTAGGTTCCACTTCTCTAGGCAGGTGATACCGAGAATGTACACAGACTTCAGAAAAAGAGTCACCAGTGTCCTAAAAAATGCAGTTGTACCCAATGTCCACTTAACATGTGGACAAGTGGAGCAGGGCAGACTAAGGACTATATGACTGTGACAGACCACTGGGTAGATGTATTGCCTCCCGCAGCAAGAACAGCAGCGGCGGCACCAGTAGCAGCATCTCGCAAACGCCAACTCGTTCCTAGGCAGGCATCACTTTGTATCACCGCTTTCCATAAGAGGCACACCGCTGACAACCTCTTACGGAAACTGAGGAACATCATCGCAGAATGGCTTACCCCAATTGGACTCTCCTGGGGATTTGTGACATCGGACAGCACCACTAATATTGTGCGTGCATTACATGTGGGCAAATTCCAGCACGTCCCATGTTTTGCACATACAATGAATTTGGTGGTGCAGAATTTTTTTAAAAATGACAGGGGCGTGCAAGAGATGCTGTCGGTGGCCCGAAGAATTGCGGGCCACTTTCGGCATTCAACCACCGCGTGCCAAAGACTGGAGCACCAGCAAACACTCCTGAACATTCCCCGCCATCAGCTGAAGCAAGAAGTGGTAACGAGGTGGAATTCAACCCTCTATATGCTTCAGAGGATGGAGGAGCAGCAAAAGGCCTTTCAAGCCTATACATCTGCCTACGATATAGGCAAAGGAGGGGGAATGCACCTGACTCAAGTGCAGTGGAGAATGATTTTAACGTTGTGCAAGGTTCTGCAACCCTTTGAACTTGCCACACGTGAAGTCAGTTCAGACACTGCCAGCCTGAGTCAGGTCATTCCCCTCATCAGGCTTTTGCAGAAGCAGCTGGAGAGATTGAAGGAGGAGCTAAAACAGAGCGATTCCACTAGGCATGTGGGACTTGTGGATGGAGCCCTTCATTCGCTTAACCAGGATTCACGGGTGGTCAATACATTGAAATCTGAGCACTACATTTTGCTCGATCCTAGGTTTAAAGCTTACGTTGTATCTCTCTTTCCGGCAGACACAAGTCTGCAGATGTTCAAAGACCTGCTGGTGAGACAATTGTCAAGTTAAGTGGAACGTGACCCGCCAACAGCTCCTCCTCCTTCATTTTCTACCGCCACTGGAGCTGCCAGGAAAAGGATCAAATTTCTAAAACCACCCGCTGGCGGTGATGCAGGGCAGTCAGGAGCGAAAACTGACATCTGGTCCGGACTGAAGGACCTGCCAATGATTACTGACATGTCGTCTACTGTCACTGCATATGATTCTGTCACCATTGAAAGAATGGTGGATGATTATATGAGTGACAGCATCCAAGTAGGCACGTCAGACAGTCCATACGTATACTGGCAGGAAAAAGAGGCAATCCAAATTGCACAAACTGGCTTTATTTTACCTAAGTTGCCCCCCCCTCCAGTGTGTACTCCGAAAGAGTGTTTAGTGCAGCCGGTCACCTTGTCAGCGATCGGCGTATGAGGTTACTTCCACAACATGTGGAGAAGATGATGTTCATCAAAATGAATTATAATCAATTCCTCCGTGGAGACATTTACCAGCAATTGCCTCCAGAAAGTACACAGGGACCTGTGATGGTGGATTCCAGTGGGGACGAATTAATACTCTGTGAGGAGGGGGATGTACACAGTGAAAGGGGTGAGAAATCGGAGGATGATGATGAGGTCGACATCTTGCCTCTGTAGAGCCAGTTTGTGCAAGGAGAGATTGATTGCTTCTTTTTTGGTGGGGGCCCAAACCAACCAGTCATTTCAGCCACAGTCGTGTGGCAGACCCTGTGGCTGAAATGATGGGTTTGTTAAAGTGTGCATTTCCTGTTTATACAACATAAGGGTGGGTGGGAGGTCCCAAGGACAATTCCATCTTGCACCTCATTTTTTTAAATTTTATTTATCTTTGCATCATGTGATGTTTGGGGCCAATTTTTTTAAGTGCCATCCTGTCTGACACTGCAGTGCCACTCCTAGATGGGCCAGGTGTTTGTGCCGGCCACTTGGGTCACTTAGCTTAGTCATCCAGCAACCTCGGTGCAAATTTTAGGACTAAAAATAATATTGGGGGTCATTCCGAGTTGTTCGCTCTGTTGTTTTTTTTCGCATCGCAGCGATTTTCCGCTTAGTGCGCATGCGCAATTTCCGCAGTGCGACTGCGCCAAGTAAATTTGCTATGCAGTTAGGAATTTTACTCACGGCTTTTTCTTCGTTCTGGTGATCGTAGTGTGATTGACAGGAAGTGGGTGTTACTGGGCGGAAACTGGCCGTTTTATGGGTGTGTGCGGAAAAACGCTACCGTTTCTGGGAAAAACGCGGGAGTGGCTGGAGAAACGGGGGAGTGTCTGGGCGAACGCTGGGTGTGTTTGTGACGTCAAACCAGGAACGACAAGCACTGAACTGATCGCAGATGCCGAGTAAGTCTGGAGCTACTCAGAAACTGCTAAGAGAGGTGTAATCGCAATATTGTGAATACGTCCTTCGCAATTTTAAGAAGCTAAGATTCACTCCCAGTAGGCGGCGGCTTAGCGTGATTAAATCTGCTAAAAGCAGCTTGCGAGCGATCAACTCGGAATGACCCCCCTTGTGAGGTGTGAGGTGTGAGGTGTTCAGAATAGACTGAAAATGAGTGGAAATTATGGTTATTGAGGTTAATAATACTATGGGATCAAAATTACCCCCAAATTCTATGATTTAAGCTGTTTTTGAGGGGTTTTTGAAAAAAAACACCCGAATCCAAAACACACCCGAATCCGACAAAAAGTTTTAAGGGAGGTTTTGCCAAAACGCGTCCGAATCCAAAACACGGCCGCAGAACCGAATCCAAAGCCAAAACACAAAATCCGAAAAATTTCCGGTGCACATCACTACTGTAAACACACACACACACACACACACACACATGTATATATACGTGTACTGTATGTATATATATATATATATATATACTGTATATATATATATATATATATATATATATATGTAAGCATGTTTAATATTCTATGTGTAATTGTATATGTGTATATGTATATATATATATATATATGTTGGTGTATATATATATATATATATATATATATATATATATATATATATATATATATGTAGTGGACGTAGTTGGCACTCAGGAACAATTGCTGTGGTACAGACCGGGGTGCCCTCCTCAGTAGTATATACAATGCGGGTGTTCGTGGTGACCGGAGCCACAAGGCAATGACCCCCTCACCACAGAAGCAGGCGGCACTCCACGGATTTAAAGATGAAAAACATTTTTATGCAACAAACATCATGTAAATTCCAACGTTTCAACACCACGCTGGGTGTTTTTCTCAAGGATACATGGATACAAAAGATTCTTGTATCCATGTATCCTTGAGAAAAACACCCAGCGTGGTGTTGAAACGTTGGAATTTACATGATGTTTGTTGCATAAAAATGTTTTTCATCTTTAAATCCGTGGAGTGCCGCCTGCTTCTGTGGTGAGGGGGTCATTGCCTTGTGGCTCCGGTCACCACGAACACCCGCATTGTATATATATATATATATATATATATTGGTGTATATACGGTATATATATGTGTAGATATGTATATATATATATATATATATATATATATATATATATATATATATAGTACTAGGAGAGAAGAACAAGCGCCTCCGGAGAGATAATGCCTGCAAACATACTGAAAATAGGTCAGGCTGACTTATGGTGGGTACACACTATGTGATATGCTCTATGAGCAATATTGCACACTTCTCACCCTCCCGGGCCGGGCAGCCAACATAGTGCATACACACTATGCAATATCGCAAGTGATATCACACAGTGATTTCATGCCGTGGCCAGTAAGAAAATGAGCGGCATGTACCGGTGACAGTGGGGGTAATTAACGACCCCGGGAAGCGCACATCGGCCATCACTGGCAGCATACACACTGGGCAATATTGTAAACAATATCGCTCAGGAGGTTAAAATTAGCAATATTGTTTACAAAATCGCCTAGTGTGTACACACATTAACCCTTGATACAGTCCATTGGCTCACCCAGGTTTGGGCAGTCTCGCCAAATATGACCAGGTTTGCCACAGTTACAATACATGACTGGAAGCATTTTGTCTGCCTTAACAGCTGGGATCTGTGTCCTAGGTTTAGGAACTGGTCGGTACCCTTTCTTGGGTTTACTCAACCTTCCAAGAGTCACAAATCATTCAAGTACGACTGCCAACTCCTCAAATGTTTGGGGGTCCACCTGGAAAGCCCATTATTGAAACTCACTATCTAAGACCCATACAGCATGGTTAAAAGCCAACACCTCCACTATATGCTGAGGATTGTTCTTATCCAGCTGTAACCAAGCTTTACTTCCCCAGGCCAGTTCATCCAGTTGAAGCCTTGGGGTCTCAGAGATGGTCAATTGACAGTCGTGAATATTTTGGGTTTTACTAGGTTTTATCACCCCAACCCTGGCGAGGATAGCTGCTTTCAGGTGTGTATAGCAGTGTTTTTGAACCACTGTGCCGTGGCACACTAGTGTGCCCTGAGCAGTCTCCAGGTGTGCCGCCATAGAAGCACAGCCAGGCCCGTCAGTGTTTTGCCATGGACTGTATAGGTGTGTACCCAACTTTATACTTTGCATGTTTTCAAGTGTACAGTGGCACCTAGTCCAGTACAAAGAGACTGCCTCCAGCCTCTCCAACTGTCTTCTGCTTTCAGAGCAACTCATAGATGAAAATAACTCCTTTCACAATCTATATAAAAGTGCTGATGCACTACATGGCATTTAAATCTGGGACCTTGTGAACTATACACGTGAGTTCCTGTTGGCTGAGCCACAGCATACCTGAACTTTCTGAACTGTCCCTGCTCTCCACTCACTTTTGTCCACAGTCATTCCCCTGCTGGGTGTGGGTAGATATCACAGGAAGTCAATATTACCAGTGCCTGGGTACATATCTCCCAACTGTCCCGAATTTAGCGGAACAGTCCCGCTAATTGGACACAGTCCCGCTGTCCCACCTGTGGGCCGCAGTGTCCTGCAGGTGGGGGGGACAGTTGGGAGAGCCAGTGATCAACGCTGCTCCGCTCTGTAAAGCAGCCGGTGATCACTGAAAAGATGAATGCTGGAAATGCCCCCCGAATGACGAAAACGGAGGTCGTGGCAATAGGCCACACCCCCTCAACTTGATGCCCTTGGGGTCTCAGAGATGGTCAATTGACAGTCGTGAATATTTTGGGTTTTACTAGGTTTTATCACCCCAACCCTGGCGAGGATAGCTGCTTTCAGGTGTGTATAGCAGTGTTTTTGAACCACTGTGCCGTGTCACACTAGTGTGCCCTGAGCAGTCTCCAGGTGTGCCGCCATAGAAGCACAGCCAGGCCCGTCAGTGTTTTGCCGCTACTGAGGCCCTGGAACGATCAATACTGGTGGGTTTAGTGGTTGCTAAACTAGTTCTAATATTGGGCCCGGGCAGTGTTGGGCTCTTCTGGCTTTCTCAGATGTGGCTCAGACGTTAACTATGGAGAAGCTGCGACATGACATCCTAGGACACGCAACTGCACCACGCATCACCATTATATTTGAATGTGCCTTGGAAATATTTAAATCTTGTTCAGTGTGCCGCGAGTTGTAAAAGGTTGAAAATCTCTGGTGTATAGGAATCAGCCTCAGAAGCAGGTAGATCCACATAAGCCTTCTGGGCTTCTCCGGTAAGACAGGGAACTAATGTTGCTGCCCAATGTTCCCCAGGCAATCTTAGCCGGGCAACCGTAAAGTATTTAGGAACACGTCTATATCATCTGATGGTGTTAGTTTATGCACCAGCTAACACCCTCTTTCACATTTCCTTATCTCCAACAATTCCTCCTGCAGCAGCTGAATCTGAGTTTGCTGGCCCTTTATCAGGGTCTGCTGACTAGTGGCCATCTCAGCAAACAATTTCAAAACCATCCCCATTTTACACTGCCACTCCACTCTGTGGACAAATATAGCTAGTTTAAACAAATCCCTTTAGTAATCCAGATTACTAGCAAAATATGTCAGCTGTTCACCCTAGACACCACACAACGCTTCCTGGCCCAAAGTCACATACACAGGAACTAACAAACAGTTTATACTGTGTACAATTTGCAAATACACTCCAACACCGTCCCCTGGCTTTCAAGCCACATACACAGGGACAAATGTTAACACTGTGAACAACTGCCATTTTATGCCTGGCCTGCCACACTCACCTACCCAGCTTCTAGTAGTGCAACTCTGATTCACCAAGCCACTGCGCAGCAGGTAACATCTTAAAATGCATCTTGCTGCTACTGTGGGGTGGATCAGCTCACCGTGTCTGGGCACTTGCTGTGTAGAAGCATCCAGCAAAGTTATCTGTTTGGGTGCCAAATGTGACAGGAATAACATAGACCAGAGTAAAATCCAGGACAGGTTAGTTCTTTACAGTCAAACAATGTTCACAGAGTCTTCAAAAGAGATACGGTCGTTAGGTCGACCCAACTTAGGTCGACACTCATTAGGTTGACCACTGAAGATCGACATTAGCATTAGGTCGACATGCAATAGGTCGACATGGGCGTTGGGTAGACATGTACTAGGTCGACAGGTCAAAAGGTCGACATGAGTTTTTTATTTAAAAAAATCACATTTTTGGATTATTTCATACTTAACGATCCACGTGGACTACGAATGGAACGGTAACCTGTGCCGAGCGAAGCGGTCACGGAGCGAGGCATCTTGCCCGAAGCATGGCGAGAGCGAAGCGAGCCATGCGAGGGGACACGGTGCACTAATTGGGGTTCCCTGTCACTTTACGCAGAAAACGACACCAACATTTTTTTCAAAAACCTCATGTCGACCTTTTTACCTGTCGACCTAGCGCATGTTGACCTAGTGCCTGTCGACCTAATGCAACTGTGGCCCTTCAGTGGTCGACCTAATGACTGTCGACCTAAGTGGGGTCGACTCAACGACCCATACCCCTTCAAAATGCACAAACACAAGTCTTCAGTAGACCCTCAGGTCCAGAACCCCAAACAGTAACCACCCCCTGGCCTCTCACCTGGGCAGCTTGTCCACCATCTGGAGCAATGTTCTTTGTGACTGATGCCCTTTCACCAGCAACTGACAGGTGCCTGCAATCAGCTGCTTCTCAAAACTGGCCTCAAGAAATACCTGGCCTGGATTTTCTCCAGCCATAAACCTGTAGTTTTACACCCATGTCTAATTTGTGTGGTCTCTGTCAGTATATTATATAATTATTATGTGGTGTTCTAGTCACCTGTCCTCCTTACCAATTTGTTATTTGCTACACACAACAATACCCAACTATAAACAAATGAATGAATAGTCCAGATTTTTCCTTTTTTTTTTATTGCATTTTACAAAAATAAATGAATGTTACCTCTAGTACACAATGGGCCTAATTCAGACCTGATCGCTCGCTAGGGTTTTTTTGCAGCGCTGCGAGCAGATAGTTGCCGCCCATAGTGGAGTGTATTTTTGCTTTGCAAGTGTGCGATCGCATGTGCAGCTGGGCGGTACAAAAAATATTAGTGCAATTTCTGGGTTGCCCAAAACTTACTCAGTCACTGCGATCACTTCAGCCTGTCCGGTCCCGAAAATTACGCCAGACACCCGCCCTGCAAACGCTTGGACATGCCTGCGTTTTTCCAACCACTCCCAGAAAACGGTCAGTTGCCACCCACAAACGCCTTCTTCCTGTCAATCTCCTTGCGATCGGCTGTGCCAATGGATTCTTTGTAAAACCCATCGCACAGCAACGATCCGCTTTGTACCCGTGCGACACACCTGCGCATTGCGGTGCATATGCAGTTCTGACCTGATCACAGCACAGCGAAAAAACCTAGCGTGCGATCAGGTCTGAATGACCCCCAATGTACAAACCTTTGGGATCACTTAGCTGATCGGGTAAATGCTCTCGATCAGCTAAGTGCTGCATCCTCAGCTTAACCTCCTGTGAGACCTCTCAGAGAACTGTAAACACTATTCTACGGAATTGTTATGTTGGGCTGACTAATTTTAAACAGCACATGAGATGCGACCTCCCAGTCCCAACTGTTGCAGGAGTGTTTTAATCCATTTATCAACTGACACTCCTGCAATGAACCTGCATACACACCTATACAATCAGCAGCCAATTCACCTGATATCGGTTGATCAGGCCATGGACTGTATAAGTGTGTACCCAACTTTATACTTTGCATGTTTTCAAGTGTACAGTGGCACCTAGTCCAGTACAAAGAGACTGCCTCCAGCCTCTCCAACTCTCTTCTGCTTTCAGAGCAACTCATAGATGAACATAACACCTTTCACAATCTATATAAAAGTCCTGATGCACTACATGGCATTTAAATCTGGGACCTTGTGAACTGTACATTAGTGATGAGCGGGTTCGGTTTCCGAGAAACCGAACCCCCCCGAACTTCACCCTTTTTAGACGGGTCCGAGCCATACTCGGATTCTCCCGTATGGCTCGGTTAACCCGAGCGCGCCCGAACATCATCATCCCGCTGTCAGATTCTCGCGAGATCCGGATTCTATATAAGCAGCCGCGCGTCGCCGCCATTTTCACGCGTGCATTGAGATTGATAGGGAGAGGACGTGGTTGGCGTCCTCTCCGTTTATATAGTTACACAGTTGATCTGATTGCTTAGCTTATTGTGGGGAGGATTGGGGAGCAGCTGTTAGGAAGAGTACAGTGCAGAGTTTTGCTAATAGTGACCACCAGTTTTTTATCCGTTCTCTGCCTGAAAAAAACGCTTTATACCATATCTGTGCTCAGTGTGCTGCATGATATATCTGTGCTGAGTGCTCACACTGCTTAATTGTGGGGACTGGGGAGCAGCTATAGCAGGAGTACAGTGCACAGTTTTGCTGACAGTGACCACCAATATACGTTTGTCTGCCTGAAAAACACTCCTGTGGTGGCTTTTTTCTTTATACTATAAACGCAGTCTGCTGACAGTGTCCACCAGGTCCATTATACTGTATATAGCAGTACGGTAGGCCACTGCTGTACCTACCTCTGTGTCGTCACTCGTCGTCCATAAGTATACTATCCATCCATCTACATTGTATACCTGTGGTGTCTTTTTTTTTATACTATAAACGCAGTCTGCTGACAGTGTCCACCAGGTCCATTATACTGTATATAGCAGTACGGTAGGCCACTGCTGTACCTACCTCTGTGTCGTCACTCGTCGTCCATAAGTATACTATCCATCCATCTACATTGTATACCTGTGGTGTCTTTTTTCTTTATACTATAAACGCAGTCTGCTGACAGTGTCCACCAGGTCCATTATACTGTATATAGCAGTACGGTAGGCCACTGCTATACCTACCTCTGTGTCGTCACTCGTCGTCCATAAGTATACTATCCATCCATCTACATTGTATACCTGTGGTGTCTTTTTTTTATACTATAAACGCAGTCTGCTGACAGTGTCCACCAGGTCCATTATACTGTATATAGCAGTACGGTAGGCCACTGCTGTACCTACCTCTGTGTCGTCAATCGTCGTCCATAAGTATACTATCCATCCATCTACATTGTATACCTGTGGTGTCTTTTATTTTATACTATAAACGCAGTCTGCTGACAGTGTCCACCAGGTCCATTATACTGTATATAGCAGTACGGTAGGCCACTGCTGTACCTACCTCTGTGTCGTCAATCGTCGTCCATAAGTATACTATCCATCCATCTACATTGTATACCTGTGGTTTCTTTTTTTTTATACTATAACCGCAGTCTGCTGACAGTGTCCACCAGGTCCATTATACTGTATATAGCAGTACGGTAGGCCACTGCTCTACCTACCTCTGTGTCGTCACTCGTCGTCCATAAGTATACTATCCATCCATCTACATTGTATACCTGTGTTGTCTTTTTTTTATATACTATAAACGCAGTCTGCTGACAGTGCCCACCAGGTCCATTATACTGTATATAGCAGTACGGTAGGCCACTGCTGTACCTACCTCTGTGTCGTCACTGGTCGTCCATAAGTATACTAAGTATCCATCCATCTACATTGTATACCTGTGGTGTCTTTTTTTCTTTATACTATAAACGCAGTCTGCTGACAGTGTCCACCAGGTCCATTATACTGTATATAGCAGTACGGTAGGCCACTGCTGTACCTACCTCTGTGTCATCACTCGTCGTCCATAAGTATACTAAGTATCCATCCATCTACATTGTATACCTGTGGTGTCTTTTTTTTTATACTATAAACTCAGTCTGCTGACAGTGTCCACCAGGTCCATTATACAGTATATAGCAGTACGGTAGGCCACTGCTGTACCTACCTCTGTGTCGTCACTCGTCGTCCATAAGTATACTAAGTATCCATCCATCTACATTGTATACCTGTGGTGTCTTTTTTTTATACTATAAATGCAGTCTGCTGACAGTGTCCACCAGGTCCATTATACTGTATATAGCGGTACGGTAGGCCACTGCTGTACCTACCTCTGTGTCGTCACTCGTCGTCCATAAGTATACTATCCATCCATCTACATTGTATACCTGTGGTGTCTTTTTTTTTATACTATAAACGCAGTCTGCTGACAGTGTCCACCAGGTCCATTATACTGTATATAGCAGTACGGTAGGCCACTGCTGTACCTACCTCTGTGTCGTCAATCGTCGTCCATAAGTATACTATCCATCCATCTACATTGTATACCTGTGGTGTCTTTTTTTTTATACTATAAAAGCAGTCTGCTGACAGTGTCCACCAGGTCCATTATACTGTATATAGCAGTACGGTAGGCCACTGCTCTACCTACCTCTGTGTCGTCACTCGTCGTCCATAAGTATACTATCCATCCATCTACATTGTATACCTGTGTTGTCTTTTTTTTATATACTATAAACGCAGTCTGCTGACAGTGCTCACCAGGTCCATTATACTGTATACAGCAGTATGGTAGGCCACTGCTGTACCTACCTCTGTGTCGTCACTGGTCGTCCATAAGTATACTAAGTATCCATCCATCTACATTGTATACCTTTGGTGTCTTTTTTTCTTTATACTATAAACGCAGTCTGCTGACAGTGTCCACCAGGTCCATTATACTGTATATAGCAGTACGGTAGGCCACTGCTGTACCTACCTCTGTGTCGTCACTCGTCGTCCATAAGTATACTAAGTATCCATCCATCTACATTGTATACCTGTGGTGTCTTTTTTTCTTTATACTATAAACGCAGTCTGCTGACAGTGTCCACCAGGTCCATTATACTGTTTATAGCAGTACGGTAGGCCACTGCTGTACCTACCTCTGTGTCGTCACTCGTCGTCCATAAGTATACTAAGTATCCATCCATCTACATTGTATACCTGTGGTGTCTTTTTTTTTATACTATAAATGCAGTCTGCTGACAGTGTCCACCAGGTCCATTATACTGTATATAGCAGTACGGTAGGCCACTGCATTACCTACCTCTGTGTCGTCACTCGTCGTCCATAAGTATACTATCCATCCATCTACATTGTATACCTGTGGTGTCTTTTTTTCTTTATACTATAAATGCAGTTTGCTGACAGTGTACACCAGGTCCATTATACTATATATAGCAGTACGGTAGGCCACTGCTGTACCTACCTCTGTGTCATCACTCGTCGTCCATAAGTATACTAAGTATCCATCCATCTACATTGTATATCTGTGGTGTCTTTTTTTTATACTATAAACGCAGTCTGCTGACAGTGTCCACCGCGTCCATTATACTGTATATAGCAGTACGGTAGGCCACTGCTGTACCTACCTCTGTGTCGTCACTCGTCGTCCATAAGTATACTAAGTATCCATCCATCTACATTGTGTACCTGTGGTGTCTTTTTTTTTATACTATAAACGCAGTCTGCTGACAGTGTTCACCAGTTCCACTATACTGTATATAGCAGTACGGTAGGCCACTGCTGTACCTACCTCTGTGTCGTCACTCGTCGTCCATAAGTATACTAAGTATCCATCCATCTACATTGTATACCTGTGGTGTCTTTTTTTTTATACTATAAACGCAGTCTGCTGACAGTGTCCACCAGGTCCATTATACAGTATATAGCAGTACGGTAGGCCACTGCTGTAATTACCTCTGTGTCGTCACTCATCGTCCATAAGTATACTAAGTATCCATCCATCTACATTGTATACCTGTGGTGTCTTTTTTTTTATACTATAAACGCAGTCTGCTGACACTGTCCACCAGGTCCATTATACTGTATATAGCGGTACGGTAGGCCACTGCTGTACCTACCTCTGTGTCGTCACTCGTCGTCCATAAGTATACTATCCATCCATCTACATTGTATACCTGTGGTGTCTTTTTTTTATACTATAAACGCAGTCTGCTGACAGTGTCCACCAGGTCCATTATACTGTATATAGCAGTACGGTAGGCCACTGCTGTACCTACCTCTGTGTCGTCACTCGTCGTCCATAAGTATACTATCCATCCATCTACATTGTATACCTGTGGTGTCTTTTTTCTTTATACTATAAACGCAGTCTGCTGACAGTGTCCACCAGGTCCATTATACTGTATATAGCAGTACGGTAGCAACTGCTGTACCTACCTCTGTGTCGTCACTCGTCGTCCATAAGTATACTATCCATCCATCTACATTGTATACCTGTGGTGTCTTTTTTATTTATACTATAAACGCAGTCTGCTGACAGTGTCCACCAGGTCCATTATACTGTATATAGCAGTACGGTAGGCCACTGCTGTACCTACCTCTGTGTCGTCAATCGTCGTCCATAAGTATACTATCCATCCATCTACATTGTATACCTGTGGTGTCTTTTTTTTATACTATAAACGCAGTCTGCTGACAGTGTCCACCAGGTCCATTTAACTGTATATAGCAGTACGGTAGGCTACTGCTGTACCTACCTCTGTGTCGTCAATCGTCGTCCATAAGTATACTATCCATCCATCTACATTGTATACCTGTGGTGTCTTTTTTTTTATACTATAACCGCAGTCTGCTGACAGTGTCCACCAGGTCCATTATACTGTATATAGCAGTAGGGTAGGCCACTGCTCTACCTACCTCTGTGTCGTCACTCGTCATCCATAAGTATACTATCCATCCATCTACATTGTAATCCTGTGTTGTCTTTTTTTTATATACTATAAACGCAGTCTGCTGACAGTGCCCACCAGGTCCATTATACTGTATATAGCAGTACGGTAGGCCACTGCTGTACCTACCTCTGTGTCTTCACTCGTCATCCATAAGTATACTAAGTATCCATCCATCTACATTGTATACCTGTGGTGTCTTTTTTTCTTTATACTATAAACGCAGTCTGCTGACAGTGTCCACCAGGTCCATTATACTGTATATAGCAGTACGGTAGGCCACTGCTGTACCTACCTCTGTGTCATCACTCGTCGTCCATAAGTATACTAAGTATCCATCCATCTACATTGTATACCTGTGGTGTCTTTTTTTTTATACTATAAACGCAGTCTGCTGACAGTGTCCACCGCGTCCATTATACAGTATATAGCAGTACGGTAGGCCACTGCTGTACCTACCTCTGTGTCGTCACTCGTCGTCCATAAGTATACTAAGTATCCATCCATCTACATTGTATACCTGTGGTGTCTTTTTTTTTATACTATAAACGCAGTCTGCTGACAGTGTCCACCAGGTCCATTATACTGTATATAGCGGTACGGTAGGCCACTGCTGTACCTACCTCTGTGTCGTCACTCGTCGTCCATAAGTATACTATCCATCCATCTACATTGTATACCTGTGGTGTCTTTTTTTTTATACTATAAACGCAGTCTGCTGACAGTGTCCACCAGGTCCATTATACTGTATATAGCAGTACGGTAGGCCACTGCTGTACCTACCTCTGTGTCGTCAATCGTCGTCCATAAGTATACTATCCATCCATCTACATTGTATACCTGTGGTGTCTTTTTTTTATACTATAAAAGCAGTCTGCTGACAGTGTCCACCAGGTCCATTATACTGTATATAGCAGTACGGTAGGCCACTGCTCTACCTACCTCTGTGTCGTCACTCGTCGTCCATAAGTATACTATCCATCCATCTACATTGTATACCTGTGTTGTCTTTTTTTTATATACTATAAGCGCAGTCTGCTGACAGTGCTCACCAGGTTCATTATACTGTATACAGCAGTACGGTAGGCCACTGCTGTACCTACCTCTGTGTCGTCACTCGTCGTCCATAAGTATACTAAGTATCCATCCATCTAGATTGTATACCTGTGGTGTCTTTTTTTCTTTATACTATAAACGCAGTCTGCTGACAGTGTCCACCAGGTCCATTATACTGTATATAGCAGTACGGTAGGCCACTGCTGTACCTACCTCTGTGTCGTCACTCGTCGTCCATAAGTATACTAAGTATCCATCCATCTACATTGTATACCTGTGGTGTCTTTTTTTTATACTATAAACGCAGTCTGCTGACAGTGTCCACCAGGTCCATTATACTGTATATAGCGGTACGGTAGGCCACTGCTGCACCTGCCTCTGTGTCGTCACTCATTGTCCATAAGTATACTAAGTATCCATCCATCTACATTGTATACCTGTGGTGTCTTTTTTTCTTTATACTATAAACGCAGTCTGCTGACAGTGTCCACCAGGTCCATTATACTGTTTATAGCAGTACGGTAGGCCACTGCTGTACCTACCTCTGTGTCGTCACTCGTCATCCATAAGTATACTAAGTATCCATCCATCTACATTGTATACCTGTGGTGTCTTTTTTTTTTATACTATAAATGCAGTCTGCTGACAGTGTCCACCAGGTCCATTATACTGTATATAGCAGTACGGTAGGCCACTGCTGTACCTACCTCTGTGTCGTCACTCGTCGTCCATAAGTATACTATCCATCCATCTACATTGTATACCTGTGGTGTCTTTTTTTCTTTATACTATAAACGCAGTCTGCTGACAGTGTACACCAGGTCCATTATACTATATATAGCAGTACGGTAGGCTACTGCTGTACCTACCTCTGTGTCGTCACTCGTCGTCCATAAGTATACTAAGTATCCATCCATCTACATTGTATACCTGTGGTGTCTTTTTTTCTTTATACTATAAACGCAGTCTGCTGACAGTGTCCACCAGGTCCATTATACTGTATATAGCAGTACGGTAGGCCACTGCTGTACCTACCTCTGTGTCGTCACTCGTCATCCATAAGTATACTAAGTATCCATCCATCTACATTGTATACCTGTGGTGTCTTTTTTTCTTTATACTATAAACGCAGTCTGCTGACAGTGTCCACCAGGTCCATTATACTGTTTATAGCAGTACGGTAGGCCACTGCTGTACCTACCTCTGTGTCGTCACTCGTCGTCCATAAGTATACTAAGTATCCATCCATCTACATTGTATACCTGTGGTGTCTTTTTTTTTATACTATAAATGCAGTCTGCTGACAGTGTCCACCAGGTCCATTATACTGTATATAGCAGTACGGTAGGCCACTGCATTACCTACCTCTGTGTCGTCACTCGTCGTCCATAAGTATACTATCCATCCATCTACATTGTATACCTGTGGTGTCTTTTTTTCTTTATACTATAAATGCAGTCTGCTGACAGTGTACACCAGGTCCATTATACTATATATAGCAGTACGGTAGGCCACTGCTGTACCTACCTCTGTGTCGTCACTCGTCGTCCATAAGTATACTAAGTATCCATCTATCTACATTGTATATCTGTGGTGTCTTTTTTTTATACTATAAACGCAGTCTGCTGACAGTGTCCACCGCGTCCATTATACTGTATATAGCAGTACGGTAGGCCACTGCTGTACCTACCTCTGTGTCGTCACTGGTCGTCCATAAGTATACTAAGTATCCATCCATCTACATTGTATACCTGTGGTGTCTTTTTTTTTATACTATAAACGCAGTCTGCTGACAGTGTCCACCAGGTCCATTATACTGTATATAGCAGTACGGTAGGCCACTGCTGTACCTACCTCTGTGTCGTCACTCGTCGTCCATAAGTATACTAAGTATCCATCCATCTACATTGTGTACCTGTGGTGTCTTTTTTTTTTATACTATAAACGCAGTCTGCTGACAGTGTTCACCAGTTCCATTATACTGTATATAGCAGTATGGTAGGCCACTGCTGTACCTACCTCTGTGTCGTCACTCGTCGTCCATAAGTATACTAAGTATCCATCCATCTACATTGTATACCTGTGGTGTCTTTTTTTTAATACTATAAACGCAGTCTGCTGACAGTGTCCACCAGGTCCATTATACAGTATATAGCAGTACGGTAGGCCACTGCTGTAATTACCTCTGTGTCGTCACTCGTCGTCCATAAGTATACTAAGTATCCATCCATCTACATTGTATACCTGTGGTGTCTTTTTTTTTTATACTATAAACGCAGTCTGCTGACACTGTCCACCAGGTCCATTATACTGTATATAGCGGTACGGTAGGCCACTGCTGTACCTACCTCTGTGTCGTCACTCGTCGTCCATAAGTATACTATCCATCCATCTACATTGTATACCTGTGGTGTCTTTTTTTTTATACTATAAACGCAGTCTGCTGACAGTGTCCACCAGGTCCATTATACTGTATATAGCAGTACGGTAGGCCACTGCTGTACCTACCTCTGTGTCGTCACTCGTCGTCCATAAGTATACTATCCATCCATCTACATTGTATACCTGTGGTGTCTTTTTTCTTTATACTATAAACGCAGTCTGCTGACAGTGTCCACCAGGTCCATTATACTGTATATAGCAGTACGGTAGGCCACTGCTGTACCTACCTCTGTGTCGTCACTCGTCGTCCATAAGTATACTATCCATCGATCTACATTGTATACCTGTGGTGTCTTTTTTATTTATACTATAAACGCAGTCTGCTGACAGTGTCCACCAGGTCCATTATACTGTATATAGCAGTACGGTAGGCCACTGCTGTACCTACCTCTATGTCGTCAATCGACATCCATAAGTATACTATCCATCCATCTACATTGTATACCTGTGGTGTCTTTTTTTTATACTATAACCGCAGTCTGCTGACAGTGTCCACCAGGTCCATTATACTGTATATAGCAGTACGGTAGGCCACTGCTCTACCTACCTCTGTGTCGTCACTCGTCGTCCATAAGTATACTATCCATCCATCTACATTGTATACCTGTGTTGTCTTTTTTTTATATACTATAAACGCAGTCTGCTGACAGTGCCCACCAGGTCCATTATACTGTATATAGCAGTACGGTAGGCCACTGCTGTACCTACCTCTGTGTCTTCACTCGTCGTCCATAAGTATACTAAGTATCCATCCATCTACATTGTATACCTGTGGTGTCTTTTTTTTTTTATACTATAAACGCAGTCTGCTGACAGTGTCCACCAGGTCCATTATACAGTATATAGCAGTACGGTAGGCCACTGCTGTACCTACCTCTGTGTCGTCACTCGTCGTCCATAAGTATACTAAGTATCCATCCATCTACATTGTATACCTGTGGTGTCTTTTTTTTTATACTATAAACGCAGTCTGCTGACAGTGTCCACCAGGTCCATTATACTGTATATAGCGGTACGGTAGGCCACTGCTGTACCTACCTCTGTGTCGTCACTCGTCGTCCATAAGTATACTATCCATCCATCTACATTGTATACCTGTGGTGTCTTTTTTTTTTATACTATAAACGCAGTCTGCTGACAGTGTCCACCAGGTCCATTATACTGTATATAGCAGTACGGTAGGCCACTGCTGTACCTACCTCTGTGTCGTCAATCATCGTCCATAAGTATACTATCCATCCATCTACATTGTATACCTGTGGTGTCTTTTTTTTTATACTATAAAAGCAGTCTGCTGACAGTGTCCACCAGGTCCATTATACTGTATATAGCAGTACGGTAGGCCACTGCTCTACCTACCTACCTCTGTGTCGTCACTCGTCGTCCATAAGTATACTATCCATCCATCTACATTGTATACCTGTGTTGTCTTTTTTTTATATACTATAAACGCAGTCTGCTGACAGTGCTCACCAGGTTCATTATACTGTATACAGCAGTACGGTAGGCCACTGCTGTACCTACCTCTGTGTCGTCACTCGTCGTCCATAAGTATACTAAGTATCCATCCATCTACATTGTATACCTGTGGTGTCTTTTTTTCTTTATACTATAAACGCAGTCTGCTGACAGTGTCCACCAGGTCCATTATACTGTATATAGCAGTACGGTAGGCCACTGCTGTACCTACCTCTGTGTCGTCACTCGTCGTCCATAAGTATACTAAGTATCCATCCATCTACATTGTATACCTGTGCTGTCTTTTTTTTTATACTATAAACGCAGTCTGCTGACAGTGTCCACCAGGTCCATTATACTGTATATAGCGGTACGGTAGGCCACTGCTGCACCTGCCTCTGTGTCGTCACTCATTGTCCATAAGTATACTAAGTATCCATCCATCTACATTGTATACCTGTGGTGTCTTTTTTTCTTTATACTATAAACGCAGTCTGCTGACAGTGTCCACCAGGTCCATTATACTGTTTATAGCAGTACGGTAGGCCACTGCTGTACCTACCTCTGTGTCGTCACTCGTCATCCATAAGTATACTAAGTATCCATCCATCTACATTGTATACCTGTGGTGTCTTTTTTTTTTATACTATAAATGCAGTCTGCTGACAGTGTCCACCAGGTCCATTATACTATATATAGCAGTACGGTAGGCCACTGCTGTACCTACCTCTGTGTCGTCACTCGTCGTCCATAAGTATACTAAGTATCCATCCATCTACATTGTATACCTGTGGTGTCTTTTTTTTTATAATATAAACGCAGTCTGCTGACAGTGTCCACCACGTCCATTATACTGTATATAGCAGTACGGTAGGCCACTGCTGTACCTACCTCTGTGTCGTCACTTGTCGTCCTTAAGTATACTAAGTATCCATCCATCTACATTGTATACCTGTGGTGTCTTTTTTTTTTTATACTATAAACGCAGTCTGCTGACAGTGTCCACCAGGTCCATTATACTGTATATAGCAGTACGGTAGGCCACTGCTGTACCTACCTCTGTGTCGTCACTCGTCGTCCATAAGTATACTAAGTATCCATCCATCTACATTGTGTACCTGTGGTGTCTTTTTTTTTTATACTATAAACGCAGTCTGCTGACAGTGTTCACCAGTTCCATTATACTGTATATAGCAGTACGGTAGGCCACTGCTGTACCTACCTCTGTGTCGTCACTCGTCGTCCATAAGTATACTAAGTATCCATCCATCTACATTGTATACCTGTGGTGTCTTTTTTTTTATACTACAAACGCAGTCTGCTGACAGTGTCCACCAGGTCCATTATACTGTATATAGCAGTACGGTAGGCCACTGCTGTACCTACCTCTGTGTCGTCACTCGTCGTCCATAAGTATACTATCCATCCATCTACATTGTATACCTGTGGTGTCTTTTTTTCTTTATACTATAAACGCAGTCTGCTGACAGTGTCCACCAGGTCCATTATACTGTATATAGCAGTACGGTAGGCCACTGCTGTACCTACCTCTGTGTCGTCACTCGTCGTCCATAATAATACTAAGTATCCATCCATCTACATTGTATACCTGTAGTGTCTTTTTTTTAATACTATAAACGCAGTCTGTTGACAGTGTCCACCAGGTCCATTATACTGTATATAGCAGTACGGTAGGCCACTACTGTACCTACCTCTGTGTCGTCACTCGTCGTCCATAAGTATACTATCCATCCATCTACGTTGTATACCTGTGGTGTCTTTTTTCTTTATACTATAAACGCAGTCTGCTGACAGTGTCCACCAGATCCATTATACTGTATATAGCAGTACGGTAGGCCACTGCTGTACCTACCTCTGTGTCGTCACTCGTCGTCCATAAGTATACTATCCATCCATCTACATTGTATACCTGTGGTGTCTTTTTTATTTATACTATAAACGCAGTCTGCTGACAGTGTCCACCAGGTCCATTATACTGTATATAGCAGTACGGTAGGCCACTGCTGTACCTACCTCTGTGTCGTCAATCGTCGTCCATAAGTATACTATCCATCCATCTACATTGTATACCTGTGGTGTCTTTTTTTTTATACTATAAACGCAGTCTGCTGACAGTGTCCACCAGGTCCATTATACAGTATATAGCAGTACGGTAGGCCACTGCTGTACCTACCTCTGTGTCTTCAATCGTCGTCCATAAGTATACTATCCATCCATCTACATTGTATACCTGTGGTGTCTTTTTTTTTATACTATAAACGCAGTCTACTGACAGTGTCCACCAGGTCCATTATACTGTATATAGCAGTACGGTAGGCCACTGCTGTACCTACCTCTGTGTCGTCACTCGTCGTCCATAAGTATACTATCCATCCATCTACATTGTATACCTGTGGTGTCTTTTTTCTTTATACTATAAACGCATTCTGCTGACAGTGTCCACCAGGTCCATTATACTGTATATAGCAGTATGGTAGGCCACTGCTGTACCTACCTCTGTGTCGTCACTCGTCGTCCATAAGTATACTATCCATCCATCTACATTGTATACCTGTGGTGTCTTTTTTATTTATACTATAAACGCAGTCTGCTGACAGTGTCCACCAGGTCCATTATACTGTATATAGCAGTACGGTAGGCCACTGCTGTACCTACCTCTGTGTCATCAATCGTCGTCCATAAGTATACTATCCATCCATCTACATTGTATACCTGTGGTGTCTTTTTTTCTTTATACTATAAACGCAGTCTGCTGACAGTGTCCACCAGGTCCATTATACTGTATATAGCAGTACGGTAGGCCACTGCTGTACCTACCTCTGTGTCATCACTCGTCGTCCATAAGTATACTAAGTATCCATCCATCTACATTGTATACCTGTGGTGTCTTTTTTTATACTATAAACGCAGTCTGCTGACAGTGTCCACCAGGTCCATTATACAGTATATAGCAGTACGGTAGGCCACTGCTGTACCTACCTCTGTGTCGTCACTCGTCGTCCATAAGTATACTAAGTATCCATCCATCTACATTGTATACCTGTGGTGTCTTTTTTTTATACTATAAACGCAGTCTGCTGACAGTGTCCACCAGGTCCATTATACTGTATATAGCGGTACGGTAGGCCACTGCTGTACCTACCTCTGTGTCGTCACTCGTCGTCCATAAGTATACTATCCATCCATCTACATTGTATACCTGTGGTCTCTTTTTTTTTTATACTATAAACGCAGTCTGCTGACAGTGTCCACCAGGTCCATTATACTGTATATAGCAGTACGGTAGGCCACTGCTGTACCTACCTCTGTGTCATCAATCGTCGTCCATAAGTATACTATCCATCCATCTACATTGTATACCTGTGGTGTCTTTTTTTTTATACTATAAAAGCAGTCTGCTGACAGTGTCCACCAGGTCCATTATACTGTATATAGCAGTACGGTAGGCCACTGCTCTACCTACCTCTGTGTCGTCACTCGTCGTCCATAAGTATACTATCCATCCATCTACATTGTATACCTGTGTTGTCTTTTTTTTATATACTATAAACGCAGTCTGCTGACAGTGCTCACCAGGTTCATTATACTGTATACAGCAGTACGGTAGGCCACTGCTGTACCTACCTCTGTGTCGTCACTCGTCGTCCATAAGTATACTAAGTATCCATCCATCTACATTGTATACCTGTGGTGTCTTTTTTTCTTTATACTATAAACGCAGTCTGCTGACAGTGTCCACCAGGTCCATTATACTGTATATAGCAGTACGGTAGGCCACTGCTGTACCTACCTCTGTGTCGTCACTCGTCGTCCATAAGTATACTAAGTATCCATCCATCTACATTGTATACCTGTGGTGTCTTTTTTTTTATACTATAAACGCAGTCTGCTGACAGTGTCGACCAGGTCCATTATACTGTATATAGCGGTACGGTAGGCCACTGCTGCACCTGCCTCTGTGTCGTCACTCGTTGTCCATAAGTATACTAAGTATCCATCCATCTACATTGTATACCTGTGGTGTCTTTTTTTCTTTATACTATAAACGCAGTCTGCTGACAGTGTCCACCAGGTCCATTATACTGTTTATAGCAGTACGGTAGGCCACTGCTGTACCTACCTCTGTGTCGTCACTCGTCGTCCATAAGTATACTAAGTATCCATCCATCTACATTGTATACCTGTGGTGTCTTTTTTTTTATACTATAAATGCAGTCTGCTGACAGTGTCCACCAGGTCCATTATACTGTATATAGCAGTACGGTATGCCACTGCTGTACCTACCTCTGTGTCGTCACTCGTCGTCCATAAGTATACTATCCATCCATCTACATTGTATACCTGTGGTGTCTTTTTTTCTTTATACTATAAACGCAGTCTGCTGACAGTGTACACCAGGTCCATTATACTATATATAGCAGTACGGTAGGCCACTGCTGTACCTACCTCTGTGTCGTCACTCGTCGTCCATAAGTATACTAAGTATCCATCCATCTACATTGTATACCTGTGGTGTCTTTTTTTCTTTATACTATAAACGCAGTCTGCTGACAGTGTCCACCAGGTCCATTATACTGTATATAGCAGTACGGTAGGCCACTGCTGTACCTACCTCTGTGTCGTCACTCGTCGTCCATAAGTATACTAAGTATCCATCCATCTACATTGTATACTTGTGGTGTCTTTTTTTTTATACTATAAACGCAGTCTGCTGACAGTGTCCACCAGGTCCATTATACTGTATATAGCAGTACGGTAGGCCACTGCTGTACCTACCTCTGTGTCGTCAATCATCGTCCATAAGTATACTATCCATCCATCTACATTGTATACCTGTGGTGTCTTTTTTTCTTTATACTATAAACGCAGTCTGCTGACAGTGTCCACCAGGTCCATTATACTGTATATAGCAGTACGGTAGGCCACTGCTGTACCTACCTCTGTGTCATCACTCGTCGTCCATAAGTATACTAAGTATCCATCCATCTACATTGTATACCTGTGGTGTCTTTTTTTTTATACTATAAACGCAGTCTGCTGACAGTGTCCACCAGGTCCATTATACAGTATATAGCAGTACGGTAGGCCACTGCTGTACCTACCTCTGTGTCGTCACTCGTCGTCCATAAGTATACTAAGTATCCATCCATCTACATTGTATACCTGTGGTGTCTTTTTTTTATACTATAAACGCAGTCTGCTGACAGTGTCCACCAGGTTCATTATACTGTATATAGCGGTACGGTAGGCCACTGCTGTACCTACCTCTGTGACGTCACTCGTCGTCCATAAGTATACTATCCATCCATCTACATTGTATACCTGTGGTCTCTTTTTTTTTATACTATAAACGCAGTCTGCTGACAGTGTCCACCAGGTCCATTATACTGTATATAGCAGTACGGTAGGCCACTGCTGTACCTACCTCTGTGTCATCAATCGTCGTCCATAAGTATACTATCCATCCATCTACATTGTATACCTGTGGTGTCTTTTTTTTATACTATAAAAGCAGTCTGCTGACAGTGTCCACCAGGTCCATTATACTGTATATAGCAGTACGGTAGGCCACTGCTCTACCTACCTCTGTGTCGTCACTCGTCGTCCATAAGTATACTATCCATCCATCTACATTGTATACCTGTGTTGTCTTTTTTTTATATACTATAAACGCAGTCTGCTGACAGTGCTCACCAGGTTCATTATACTGTATACAGCAGTACGGTAGGCCACTGCTGTACCTACCTCTGTGTCGTCACTCGTCGTCCATAAGTATACTAAGTATCCATCCATCTACATTGTATACCTGTGGTGTCTTTTTTTCTTTATACTATAAACGCAGTCTGCTGACAGTGTCCACCAGGTCCATTATACTGTATATAGCAGTACGGTAGGCCATTGCTGTACCTACCTCTGTGTCGTCACTCGTCGTCCATAAGTATACTAAGTATCCATCCATCTACATTGTATACCTGTGGTGTCTTTTTTTTTATACTATAAACGCAGTCTGCTGACAGTGTCGACCAGGTCCATTATACTGTATATAGCGGTACGGTAGGCCACTGCTGCACCTGCCTCTGTGTCGTCACTCGTTGTCCATAAGTATACTAAGTATCCATCCATCTACATTGTATACCTGTGGTGTCTTTTTTTCTTTATACTATAAACGCAGTCTGCTGACAGTGTCCACCAGGTCCATTATACTGTTTATAGCAGTACGGTAGGCCACTGCTGTACCTACCTCTGTGTCGTCACTCGTCGTCCATAAGTATACTAAGTATCCATCCATCTACATTGTATACCTGTGGTGTCTTTTTTTTTATACTATAAATGCAGTCTGCTGACAGTGTCCACCAGGTCCATTATACTGTATATAGCAGTACGGTATGCCACTGCTGTACCTACCTCTGTGTCGTCACTCGTCGTCCATAAGTATACTATCCATCCATCTACATTGTATACCTGTGGTGTCTTTTTTTCTTTATACTATAAACGCAGTCTGCTGACAGTGTACACCAGGTCCATTATACTATATATAGCAGTACGGTAGGCCACTGCTGTACCTACCTCTGTGTCGTCACTCGTCGTCCATAAGTATACTAAGTATCCATCCATCTACATTGTATACCTGTGGTGTCTTTTTTTTTATACTATAAACGCAGTCTGCTGACAGTGTCCACCACGTCCATTATACTGTATATAGCAGTACGGTAGGCCACTGCTGTACCTACCTCTGTGTTGTCACTCGTCGTCCTTAAGTATACTAAGTATCCATCCATCTACATTGTATACCTGTGGTTTCTTTTTTTTTTATACTATAAACGCAGTCTGCTGACAGTGTCCACCAGGTCCATTATACTGTATATAGCAGTACGGTAGGCCACTGCTGTACCTACCTCTGTGTCATCACTCGTCGTCCATAAGTATACTAAGTATCCATCCATCTACATTGTGTACCTGTGGTGTCTTTTTTTTTATACTATAAACGCAGTCTGCTGACAGTGTTCACCAGTTCCATTATACTGTATATAGCAGTACGGTAGGCCACTGCTGTACCTACCTCTGTGTCGTCACTCGTCGTCCATAAGTATACTAAGTATCCATCCATCTACATTGTATACCTGTGGTGTCTTTTTTTTTATACTACAAACGCAGTCTGCTGACAGTGTCCACCAGGTCCATTATACTGTATATAGCAGTACGGTAGGCCACTGCTGTACCTACCTCTGTGTCGTCACTCGTCGTCCATAAGTATACTATCCATCCATCTACATTGTATACCTGTGGTGTCTTTTTTTCTTTATACTATAAACGCAGTCTGCTGACAGTGTCCACCAGGTCCATTATACTGTATATAGCAGTACGGTAGGCCACTGCTGTACCTACCTCTGTGTCGTCACTCGTCGTCCATAAGAATACTAAGTATCCATCCATCTACATTGTATACCTGTGGTGTATTTTTTTTTATACTATAAACGCAGTCTGCTGACAGTGTCCACCAGGTCCATTATACTGTATATAGCAGTACGGTAGGCCACTACTGTACCTACCTCTGTGTCGTCACTCGTCGTCCATAAGTATACTACGTATCCATCCATCAACATTGTATACCTGTGGTGTCTTTTTTTTTATACTATAAACGCAGTCTGCTGACACTGTCCACCAGGTCCATTATACTGTATATAGCGGTACGGTAGGCCACTGCTGTACCTACCTCTGTGTCGTCACTCGTTGTCCATAAGTATACTATCCATCCATCTACATTGTATACCTGTGGTGTCTTTTTTTTTTATACTATAATTGCAGGATGCTGACAGTGTCCACCAGGTCCATTATACTGTATATAGCAGTACGGTAGGCCACTGCTGTACCTACCTCTGTGTCGTCACTCGTCGTCCATAAGTATACTATCCATCCATCTACATTGTATACCTGTGGTGTCTTTTTTCTTTATACTATAAACACAGTCTGCTGACAGTGTCCACCAGGTCCATTATACTGTATATAGCAGTACGGTAGGCCACTGCTGTACCTACCTCTGTGTCGTCACTCGTCGTCCATAAGTATACTATCCATCCATCTACATTGTATACCTGTGGTGTCTTTTTTATTTATACTATAAACGCAGTCTGCTGACAGTGTCCACCAGGTCCATTATACTGTATATAGCAGTACGGTAGGCCACTGCTGTACCTACCTCTGTGTCGTCAATCATCGTCCATAAGTATACTATCCATCCATCTACATTGTATACCTGTGGTGTCTTTTTTTTTATACTATAAACGCAGTCTGCTGACAGTGTCCACCAGGTCCATTATACTGTATATAGCAGTACGGTAGGCCACTGCTGTACCAACCTCTGTGTCATCACTCGTCGTCCATAAGTATACTATCCATCCATCTACATTGTATACCTGTGGTGTCTTTTTTCTTTATACTATAAACGCAGTCTGCTGACAGTGTCCACCAGGTCCATTATACTGTATATAGCAGTACGGTAGGCCACTGCTGTACCTACCTCTGTGTCGTCACTCGTCGTCCATAAGTATACTATCCATCCATCTACATTGTATACCTGTGGTGTCTTTTTTATTTATACTATAATTGCAGTCTGCTGACAGTGTCCACCAGGTCCATTATACTGTATATAGCAGTACGGTAGGCCACTGCTGTACCTATCTCTGTGTCATCAATCGTCGTCCATAAGTATACTATCCATCCATCTACATTGTATACCTGTGTTGTCTTTTTTTATACTATAAACGCAGTCTGCTGACAGTGTCCACCAGGTCCATTTAACTGTATATAGCAGTACGGTAGGCTACTGCTGTACCTACCTCTGTGTCGTCAATCGTCGTCCATAAGTATACTATCCATCCATCTACATTGTATACCTGTGGTGTCTTTTTTTTTATACTATAACCGCAGTCTGCTGACAGTGTCCACCAGGTCCATTATACTGTATATAGCAGTACGGTAGGCCACTGCTCTACCTACCTCTGTGTCGTCACTCGTCGTCCATAAGTATACTATCCATCCATCTACATTGTATACCTGTGGTGTCTTTTTTTTAATACTATAAACGCAGTCTACTGACAGTGTCCACCAGGTCCATTATACTGTATATAGCAGTACGGTAGGCCACTGCTGTACCTACCTCTGTGTCGTCACTCGTCGTCCATAAGTATACTATCCATCCATCTACATTGTATACCTGTGGTGTCTTTTTTCTTTATACTATAAACGCATTCTGCTGACAGTGTCCACCAGGTCCATTATACTGTATATAGCAGTATGGTAGGCCACTGCTGTACCTACCTCTGTGTCGTCACTCGTCGTCCATAAGTATACTATCCATCCATCTACATTGTATACCTGTGGTGTCTTTTTTATTTATACTATAAACGCAGTCTGCTGACAGTGTCCACCAGGTCCATTATACTGTATATAGCAGTACGGTAGGCCACTGCTGTACCTACCTCTGTGTCATCAATCGTCGTCCATAAGTATACTATCCATCCATCTACATTGTATACCTGTGGTGTCTTTTTTTTATACTATAAACGCAGTCTGTTGACAGTGTCCACCAGGTCCATTTAACTGTATATAGCAGTACGGTAGGCTACTGCTGTACCTACCTCTGTGTCGTCAATCGTCGTCCATAAGTATACTATCCATCCATCTACATTGTATACCTGTGGTGTCTTTTTTTTAATACTATAACCACAGTCTGCTGACAGTGTCCACCAGGTCCATTATACTGTATATAGCAGTACGGTAGGCCACTGATCTACCTACCTCTGTGTCGTCACTCGTCGTCCATAAGTATACTATCCATCCATCTACATTGTATACCTGTGTTGTCTTTTTTTTATATACTATAAACGCAGTCTGCTGACAGTGCCCACCAGGTCCATTATACTGTATATAGCAGTACGGTAGGCCACTGCTGTACCTACCTCTGTGTCTTCACTCGTCGTCCATAAGTATACTAAGTATCCATCCATCTACATTGTATACCTGTGGTGTCTTTTTTTCTTTATACTATAAACGCAGTCTGCTGACAGTGTCCACCAGGTCCATTATACTGTATATAGCAGTACGGTAGGCCACTGCTGTACCTACCTCTGTGTCATCACTCGTCGTCCATAAGTATACTAAGTATCCATCCATCTACATTGTATACCTGTGGTGTCTTTTTTTTATACTATAAACGCAGTCTGCTGACAGTGTCCACCAGGTCCATTATACAGTATATAGCAGTACGGTAGGCCACTGCTGTACCTACCTCTGTGTCGTCACTCGTCGTCCATAAGTATACTAAGTATCCATCCATCTACATTGTATACCTGTGGTGTCTTTTTTTTATACTATAAACGCAGTCTGCTGACAGTGTCCACCAGGTCCATTATACTGTATATAGCGGTACGGTAGGCCACTGCTGTACCTACCTCTGTGTCGTCACTCGTCGTCCATAAGTATACTATCCATCCATCTACATTGTATACCTGTGGTGTCTTTTTTTTTTATACTATAAACGCAGTCTGCTGACAGTGTCCACCAGGTCCATTATACTGTATATAGCAGTACGGTAGGCCACTGCTGTACCTACCTCTGTGTCATCAATCGTCGTCCATAAGTATACTATCCATCCATCTACATTGTATACCTGTGATGTCTTTTTTTTTATACTATAAAAGCAGTCTGCTGACAGTGTCCACCAGGTCCATTATACTGTATATAGCAGTACGGTAGGCCACTGCTCTACCTACCTCTGTGTCGTCACTCGTCGTCCATAAGTATACTATCCATCCATCTACATTGTATACCTGTGTTGTCTTTTTTTTATATACTATAAACGCAGTCTGCTGACAGTGCTCACCAGGTTCATTATACTGTATACAGCAGTACGGTAGGCCACTGCTGTACCTACCTCTGTGTCGTCACTCGTCGTCCATAAGTATACTAAGTATCCATCCATCTACATTGTATACCTGTGGTGTCTTTTTTTCTTTATACTATAAACGCAGTCTGCTGACAGTGTCCACCAGGTCCATTATACTGTATATAGCAGTACGGTAGGCCACTGCTGTACCTACCTCTGTGTCGTCACTCGTCGTCCATAAGTATACTAAGTATCCATCCATCTACATTGTATACTTGTGGTGTCTTTTTTTTTATACTATAAACGCAGTCTGCTGACAGTGTCGACCAGGTCCATTATACTGTATATAGCGGTACGGTAGGCCACTGCTGCACCTGCCTCTGTGTCATCACTCGTTGTCCATAAGTATACTAAGTATCCATCCATCTACATTGTATACCTGTGGT